>NC_133470.1:98048052-98353052 GCF_048565385.1 Saimiri boliviensis
AGTTCATTACTACCCACCTTCTGAAGCCTACATCTGTCAAATCAGTCATCTCAGCCTCAGCCCAGTTCTGTGCCCTTGCTGGAGTAGTTTTGTGGTCATTTGTAGAAGAGGCACTCTGGCTTTTTGACTTTTCAGTGTTTTTATGTTGGTTCTTTCTCATCTTTTTGGGCTTATCTACCTTGAATCTTTGAGGTTGCTGACCTTTGAATGAAGTTTTGTGGGTATTTTGTTGTTGTTGTTGTTTTCTGTTTGTTTTTATTTCAACAGTCAGGCCACTCTACTGTAAGGCTGCTGCAGTTTGCTAGGGGTCCACTCCAGACCCCAGTCACTTCAATTCCTCCTGTACCCAGAGTTATCTCAAGTGAAGACCATGAAACAGCAAAGATGGCCACCAGCTCCTTTCTCTGGAAGCTGTGTCCCAGGGATTACTGACCTGCTGCTGGCCTGCATGCACCTGTATGAGGTGGCTGAAGACCCCCATTGGGAGGTCTCACCCAGTCAGGAGGAATGGGATCAGCTATCTGCCCAAAAAAGCAGTATGGCTGCTTTTTGGTAGAGCAGGTGTGCTGCACTGGAGGGTCGGGGTAGGGGGCTTCTTTATGCAGATCACCTGTATTCTCCAAAGCCAGCAGGCTAGAGCAGCTGAGTCAACAGAACCACAGAAATGGCAGCTGCCCCTCCCCCCAGGAGCTCTGTCCCAGGTAGAGATCAATGCTTTGTCCATAGAACCCTTGCTGGAGTGGCTAAAGCCCCTGCAGGAAGGTCCTGCCCAGTGAGGAAGAATGGATCAAGGTCTTGCTTAAAGAATCAGTCTGGCCACAATCTGGCAAGGCAGCTGTGCTGCATTGTGGGGGACCCTTCCTTATCTGAATCATCTGTATTCTTCACAGCTGGAAGACTGGAACAGCTGAGTCTACTGAATTACAGAAATGGTGGCTGTCCCACCAGGAACTTGAACCATTTCAAGTAGACTCCAACTCACTGCCATTGAGAGCTGGGATTTCAAGCTAGTAAATCTTAACTTGTGAGGTGCTGTGGAAGTGAAACCCACAGAAACATGCTCCCTGGCTCCCTGGATTCAGCTCCCTTCCTAGGAATATGTACAGAAGGAATTCCCACCTTGCTGGGAAACTCAGAGCCAGTATGTGCAAAACTTGTGGGTCTCTGTGTGTGTCCTAGTGGCTGCTCTGCTGAAACTCCACACAGCTTTGTGTATTAGACCCAAGACCCTGGTAACGTGGTCTCACAAAGGGAATCTCCTGATCCATAGGTTGCAAAGATCCATGGGGGAAGCGTGGTTTCCCAGGCAGGGTCACACAATCACTCACTGCTTCCCTGGGCTGGGGTTGCCTCCTTGGCTCCAAGCATCAGTGGGCCATTACCCACTCCCAACTTTTCTTCATTCTCCATGGGTCAAGCTGTTCCTCCAGTCAGTCCCAATGTGAGAACCTGGATATCTCAGTTGAAAGTGCTAAATTCACATGCCCCTTTTTATTCTCTCTGTGAGTGCTGCAGACCACAGCAACTTCTACTCAGCCATCTTGGATCACTCCTAGGAGATGGCATTCAAAGGCAGCCTTGTGTAGTGCTTAAGAGCACAGTCTCTGGGCCAAACTGCATGGGTTTGTATCCCAACTATGCCAGTCATTAGCTGTGTAACTTTGGGTGAGTTACTTAACTTCTCTGTGCCTCTGTTTCTTTATTTGTAAAATGAGCACAGCAATATCTACTTGTAGAATTATTTTAAGAATTATATGAGCTAATGTACATAAAGGTCTTAGACTAGTGTTTTGCATATTATCTAATAATGTTAGGTATACCCAGCACAAAGCACAGGGCCAAGCATACAGAAGATATTGAAAATGCATGTTGAATGAAAACAGGAAGGAAGGCACAGATTGTCCTCCAGGCACTCTTGGCTTGGTAAAAATTTTAACAAAAACCTTAGGATGGCTGTAATATTCAGCAGAATGAGAAAAGTACCCTAAACAAGGGGGAAGAAAAGATCAATTAGGATCTAAGAGGGGAACATGATGGATAATTAGTGGCCCTGGGAAAGATACATGAAATGATGACCTCTGAGATGGACCTTAAAGAACCAGTTGGATTTTCTAAGTGGACACCAAGGCGGTTTGGATGGAAAATGTATTGAGCAAAGGAGTGGAAGCAGGAATGCATAGGCTGTGTCTGGTATAACTGGAATCTGGATAATGAAAAGGGAAAGGAAGAGAAACATATAAAGGTTGAAAATGCTCAGATTTTTGAATGGCCTTGAATGCTAGGCTAACAAGTTAATTGAGTAGGCAATAGGAAGCCCTCAAATATTTTTTTAACTGAGTAAATTACACAACCAGTGAGTATGTTTTAGGAATACTGATTGGGAAACAATGAATTGGAGATGGGGAGAGGCAGGGAAACAAGTGAGGATGTTACTGTTGTATACAAGGAAAGAGGTGAAGGGTGCCCTAACCTAGGTGGATGACAGAAGGTATTGAAAAGAAATGAAGGCTGCAAGAATGTATTACAGGGGTGAAATTAACAGTATTTAGTAGCAAGGGGTAAGTAAAAACACGGATTCCAGGCTTTCCTACTGAATAGCTGTGGGACTTAGTACAATTCATTTAACTTTTCTGTGTCTCAGCTTCCTCATCTATAAAATTGGGTTAGCTGACTCAAAAAAAAAAAATCTTATGAGGCAACCAATGTTTTACACTACTTAGAATTACTATGACTCTTACTGGCATATGAGCTATTTGGTTGCAAGTAACAGAAACACAATTCAATTGAGCTTAAACTCTACAAAACGTCAGAATATATGTGTTCCCATAATCAAACCAGGGAAAGGACAAGAATAGTACTGGCCTTGGGGACAGGTGGAAATCAGAAAGAAAAACAATGCTTTTAAGCATCCTTTCTTTCTCTTAGCTATCTTCTGTTTATGCGTCAGCTGTATTCTTTTCTGCTGGAGGCTGGCATTCTCCACGTGGTGAGAAACTTGACTGCAGGGCTGCCTCAAGTTCACATCCTTCCATGCCATTGATCTAAGAATGAAAAGGGTTTTCATCTCTAGCTCCAATGAGAAAAATCCAAGAAAAGAATGTGAATTGGCCAGGTTTATATCTTATGAGCACTATATATTTGGACCTACCTCTACAACAGTAGCAGGGATGGGAGGTGAGGTGCTAGGAATGGCAGCTTCCCAGAGTCACATAGTCATGGTGGAAGAGAAAGTTTCTCAAAAGAGACTTAGCACCTGTGGAGACTTCTGGGACCAGGGTCACCACCACAATGCAAGTCACATAGGCAATAGAGGTGAAGAAGGAGTCAAGGCCACCTGAAGGTTTGGGACTGGTCATATCATTCAAAAAGAAACTCGAAGAAAGCTAGTATATTGGGGAACATGCTCTGTGTGCTTGGATCCCTGCTGCCCCCTACCTCTAGGGTACATATGCGGACTGCATTTCTGATGGCATTAACTCTATCCTTCCCTATCCCCAACCATGTCCCAGCATTTTTAACAGCTGGCTCACTTTGAGAAGCCCTTGGTGCCACATGGCTCTGTTGCACCTTCATGTTCTACTTTCTCAGTCCCTTGTGCAGTCCTCTGTCCAGGGTGTGTGTGGGTCTTTCCTCACCCTCTTTTCAGCTGTTTCCAAGAAGCACACACCTAATACTTAAGTGGACACTTCAAACATGACTACTATGTTACTGACCTGTGTGCTTTATGCCAACTAATCCTCCCTTCCTCGGGTTATGTAATTTTTTTTTCTCAAAAGTATCAGAGTCAGATCAGAGCTGTGCAAACCAGTAGCATCCCCTGGGCACTGCTGTCCCTGGCCTTGAACTTTTCTGGTTGGGAAACTACAGTAATATTTTGATATTGATGACAATAATGACAATGATTATGATGATGATAACGATGAAGAGAAGTACCATAAGGATACTGATAATTACTTAGTTTTCCATAGGACTCTTCTTTTCGAAATGAGACCCAATCACCACATTATCTCACTAGAACTACATAACTCTGGAAGGCTGTAAAGGCCATTGGAAGGAACAAAGCTGGCCAACTGCAAAGACTTGGGTTTGTGTTTCACCTCTGTCATGTATGAACAAGTCGTTTCACCTCTTCAAGTCTCACTTTCTATTCTATCAAATGGAATAATTATAGTATCTGTTTCATAGGTTTCCAGGGAAGACTCAATATGATAAAACAAAGTGCGTTTCAGGTAGTAAGTGTTCAGTAAACCTTTACTTTTAGTCTCAATGATGAAGGACATCCAGGTTCATGGTTGCTCTTTTTGATATATTATCTTGGGCAAATTACTAAATCTCACTGTGCCTCAAATTCCTCATCTCTGGGGTAAGGAGTTATTAATAATGTACTCAACATGTAGGGTTCTTGTGAATGTCAGATGTGTTTTGATTTGTAAAACACATAGAAGGGTACCTTGCCCAGGGTCAATGCCCAATCAATTAAGTTTCAGAATTAGGCACAGATGAGTTTGAATGTCAGCTTTACTATGTACTAGTTTTGTGACCTGGGAAGAATTACTGAATCACTCTCAGCCTCATCTGCAAAATAGGGATTATCATGACATCTGCCTTCTGCAAAGACTGTGAGGACTCAATAAGACAATGTGTATACAGTTCCCAGCACTGTGTCTGGCACCATGTTGTAACTGATCTTATTTTTTTCTTCTTTTACTCAAATGTAGTGACATCACAAAAACAAAGCCTAAACCCAAGGATTGAAAAGGCTTGATTTGGTCAAAGAAATAAGACCTGTAGTGGCTTGAATAATGGACTTCTATAAGGTTTGTCCAAGTCCTAATTCCTAGATCCTATGGTTGTGATATTATTTGGAAAAGGGGTTTTGTAGAAGTAATTAGGTTAAGGATCTTGATGGGAAATTATCGTGGATTATCTGGATGTGCTCTAAATCCAATGACAAGTGTCCTTTTTAGATAGAGGAAAGGGAGACTTGATATTGAGAGAGACATAGAGAAGAAGAGGATATGAAGATGGCAGCAGAGGTTGGAATGATGCATTTATGAACATCAAAGGTTACGGGCAACCATCAGAAGTTAGGAGGAAGGCAGCAGCCAGTGGATTCTCCCTCAGAGCCTTCAGAAGGAACCACTCCACTCACACTTGGATTTCCAACTTCTGGCCTCCAAATCTGTGAAAGAATAAATTTCTGTTGTTTTAAACCAATCAATTTGTATACAGCAGCCCTAGAAAACTAATATAGGCTGTAGAAGGTAAGCTAAGAGATTCATTGAGGTGGGGGAGATATTTTACCAAAGGTCTGACACAGCACCTCCAGCCCATGCCATTTTTCTGTTAGAATTGGGGATTGGAAAGTGGCTGAGAGACTTCTAAGGGCCCTACAAGGAAAGGCATTGAAGTCATTTTAGGTAGAAAAAGATTTCCACAAGGGAAAGAACTGCCTCTCACCCTGAGCAGGAATCATATCTCTCAATACCCTAACAGATTCCAAATAATTTAAGAGGTTGGCCATAATAAGCCACTTGGGAAAATGAGGCTAGATAGACTAACCTGCATGATAGAAGAGGCAGAAAAAAATGGACTCCATATGAAACAAGAAAAGATCAATTTACCCTCTTGGCTATGTTGTGATCTCATTGCTTTTGAAAATTAAATTCCACTTAGGAAAAAAAAAAAGAACTACAACTTATTGATTGCCAAGTCTCTGCAGGCACCTGGCACACAATTTCGGATGTGATGGTGACAACTACTCGGAGAGGACGACAAGTTAACCGTTATTGTTACTTTCATGTTACCAATTAGGTTACTGAGACCTAAAGTCTCACAGCTATTGAGTGATGGAGCTGAATTTTAAACTTACCTCTGAAAAGGTGAAATATATGTGCAAATACATAAATGTATTTATCGAGAGTGATAACAACTTTCATCAGATATTCCAAGAATATTATGACTTACTGGCTGAAGAATTCTCACTGGAATCTTCTCTTCTTTTTCAAGGCTCATTGTAAGTTCTACTTGATTCATGAATTCCTCCAGTTTCCCCCCAAAAGAATAGATAACTCATTCTCTTGCGTTTCCAGCACATATTCCCTCAAAATTCTCCATAGCAAGTATTGTGTTACATTTTACTCCATAGCAAGTATTGTGTTACTCCATAGCAAGTATTGTGTTACATTTTAATGAGTTGCTTACATGACTGCAAACTCTAGTGGGTTGTGAGCCTCTTGAAGGCAAATCTCTGTCTTTTTCACACCTACATTCCAAACACTTAGCAAGGGACTACTCAGAATCTGTTCAATTCAGTTGGAATGAATTAAAGTGGAATTGAACAGCCATTAATACTGGAGTAACAGGAGGATGCCGTTACTTCCAGAAATTCCCCTTTCACCATCTTGCTGAAGTCTGAAAATCTACCATTTGAACCTCACTAATTTTTCTTTTATTTATTTATCTATTTATTTGTTTATTTATTTATTTATTTATTGCATTTTAGGTTTTGGGGTACATGTGAAGAACATGCAAGATTGTTGCATAGGTACACACATGGCAGTGATTTTGCTGCCTTCCTCCCCATCACCTATATCTGGCATTCCTCCTCATGCTATCTCTCCCCAACTCCCGACCCCCCGCTGTCCCTCTCCTATTTCCCCCCAACAGACCCCAGTGTGTAGTGCTCCCCTCCCTGTGTCCATGTGTTCTTATTGTTCAACACCCGCCTATGAGCGAGAACATGAGGTGTTTGATGTTCTGCTCTTGTGTCAGCTTGCTGAGAATGATGGTTTCCAGGTTCATCCATGTCCCTACAAAGGACACGAACTCATCATTTTTGATGGCTGCATAGTATTCAGTGGTGTATATGTGCCACATTTTCCCTGTCCAGTCTATCACCGATGGGCATTTGGGTTGGTTCCAGGTCTTTGTTATTGTAAACAGTGCTGCAATGAACATTCGTGTGCATATGTCCTTATAGTAGAACGATTTATAATCCTTTGGATATATACCCAGTAATGGATTGCTGGGTCAAATAGAAATTCTATTTCTAGGTCCTTGACAAATCACCACACTGTCTTCCACAATGGTTGAACTAATTTACACTCTCACCAACAGTGTAAAAGTGTTCCTATTTCTCCACATCCCCTCCAGCATCTGTTGTCTCCAGATTTTTTAATGATCGCCATTCTAACTGGAGTGAGATGGTACCTCAATGTAGTTTTGATTTGCATTTCTCTAATGACCAGTGATGATGAGCATTTTTTTCATATTTTTGTTGGCCTCATGTATGTCTTCTTTTGTAAAGTGTCTGTTCATATCCTTTGCCCACTTTTGAATGGGCTTGTTTGTTTTTTTCTTGTAAATCTGTTTTAGCTCTTTGTAAATTCTGGGTATCAGCCCTTTGTCAGATGGGTAAACTGCAAAATTTTTTCCCATTCTGTTGGTTGCCGATTCACTCTAATGACTGTTTCTTTTGTTGTGCAGAAGCTGTGGAGTTTGATTAGGTCCCATATGTCTATTTTGGCTTTTGTTGCCAATGCTTTTGGTGTTTTGGTCATGAAGTCCTTGCCTATGCCTATGTCCTGAATGGTTTTGCCTAGATTATCTTCTAGGGTTGGAATCTTCTATTCTTATTCTCCTGATCTCTTCTGAGGTGTCACCTTCTTGGGCAAGTCTTCCTTTACACGTCCCTCTAAAAAAATCAAGCAGATTGGGCAAGGTGCCTCCTCTCTGTACTCTATGCTACTGTTTCCAAGTGGTTTCCAAGCTCTATGGTCTGTTCATATTTATTCCTCCTCTACCAAACAAACTGTGAACAACTCAAGCACAGGTCCTATGTTCTCTTCATCTGCATATCACCGGCACCAACCCCAGGTCCTGGTGTATGGGAAGAACTCAGCAATGTCAAATGGATGGATGGTTGGGTGGGTGGATAGATGGGTGGTTGGGTAGATGGATGGATGGATGAATGTACAATCGATGATAAATGATACAGGGATGGATGATGGATGATGGATGATAGATCATGGCAGAGTTCTTTCAAGGTCAATAGATGTGGACTTCTTTCATTGTTTGAAGCTCATGATGTATTAAAAAAACAAGTGATGTCAAAATAGAGTCACAACACTTGTATTATCTTTAAAATATTAACATAGTAACAATTTTAACATGCACTTAAAGTATCACTGTAGTTCTTAACATCATTTGGATTACATGTGCTATTATCTATAAAGGGCTCAGAATAGGTCCTCATACCTAGCAAGTATCATATGGCTGTTGTCATTATTGTCATGTAATGATTAATCAAAAATTTAACTTTAAGATCCTCTGTGAATATGTGGGATGTGGGTCAGAACCAGAGACCTCCTTCTTCCACATCTCCTACTACATTTAATCAGTCCTGGTTGGATTAATAGAAGGGTGACTCTTTTCTTTGAAGTGTAGTCCCCATTTAATCTCTTTGCCTCATTCCTGAAAGCGCTTATTATAGATGTATCTTGAAAGACGTTGATTTAGCTGATAAAGTATATATTACATTTGCTGAAAACAACAAATCAGGTTTGTAACAGCTGTATAGTAGTAGAAAGGAACACCGGTCTTTCAGTCCCAATATCTATTCCTGACTCTGTTCCTAAGATAATATGGAAACCTTGAGCCAACTTCTTCTCCCCTCTAGGCCTCAGTCTTCTTATCTGTAAAACAGGGAAGAGAATCAGACCAGATTACCCCTAAAGCTCACTTGAATTTTGGAAATGTTGTGAATCTCTCAATCTACTGGTAAAGCAGAATGATCAGAATGAGAAGACCAGTGACAGTCCTAGATTCCTAAGCAAGTAAGATGGAAAAGGTCATCAGGTAATTACAAGTGACCTCAAGTAGTGAGGAAGGGCACAAAGACAGCATGGTTTATCTCTGTTTTCAGGCTTTCCAGCTAAGGGTGGGCTGATGAGCGAACAGATGCTTTTAGGAAAAGGCCTTGGCTTTCCTTGTCACCTTGGGGTGTGTATGCATATGAGAAGAGGGGTAGAGCAGAAATGAAACTACCACTTTTGAGTGTCTACCATCAACTGGGTAGGATGCTAAGTATTTATGAGCACAATATTATTATCATCTGCATTTTATAGACAAGAAAACTAAAGCTGAATGAGATGGAGTTACCCCAACAGGTAGAGAGACAACTTTTCAGTTTCTCATTTCTACTATCCAACTTCCCTAGTAATATGGGGAGCCAGACTATGCCTGGTGGTACTCTGTTGCACAGGACTAATCATGTTTTCCTTTGTAATAGCAAATATTTATGAAGGAGCTTGGAACAGCAGAACCAAGCAAACACACACACACACACACACACACACACACAACTATGCATACTTGCTTAGTCCATGAGACATGCATTTTGCTGCTCCCCAGCACATGACCAGCTTCAGCCCCTCCTTTATTATTATTATTTTTCGAGATGAGGTTTTACCCTGTCATCCAGGCTGGTGTGCAGTGGCATGACCACAGCTCACTGCAGCCTCGAATTCCTGGGCTCAAGCAAGCCTTCCACATCAGCCACCCAAGTGGCTGGGACTACAGGCATGAACCATCATGCCGGGCTAATTTTTAAGAAAAAATTTTTGTGGACACAGGGTCTCACTACGTTGCCCAGGCTGGTCTCAAATTCCTTCACACAAATGGTGCTTTTTTGGGGGGTATTACAGCAGAGGAGTATTTTTCTCAGTAGTTTCATGAAGAATTTTGTCACTGTCCCAAACACAAAGAAATAATCCCTGAAGGACATCCAAATGGTCTCAAGAAGGTCTTTTGTCTCCCACAAACACTCCTTGCCCATCCACATCCATGGCTGTTTTCTCGTCTCCTACCTTGACTCATTCCCCTCAGACATTTCCATATGTGTTATTTTCCACAGTCTTATCCTCTGGTGAGTGCACTTTGGTTGTTTTTGCCTACCCAGCAATAATCTCCCCATCTTCTGATGATGTTAACTTTTCATTGAGGAATTATTTGGCCTCCCTTCTCACTCCAAATAGTTTGGGTGGGATTTATGCCCATTCATCCCTCAGGCATGGACATGTGACTTAGGCCTGGCCTATTGATGAATTCCAGCCTCTTCACCACATCGATGGTTTAGGATTAAACAAGGAACTCAATCCAGTTCAATGGAACTCAATTCTAGAATTTTGGTTGGAAGTTTTGAAAAATAGATGTCTTTTTAGTAGATTTATGTCTCTGAGGGAGATATAAATCTGAGATATCTCAGAGAGGGGCCAGTCTGACAAGGAAAGCCTGCTTAAACTGGGTTTCTGTCACTTGCAATGAACAGAGAGAGAAGTCCCTCTCTGCCATTCTCCCTCACCTCTCCAACCAGAAATACACTGGCCTTTTTGGTAAGGTTCCCTTAATGACAAGCAGATGTCAGCCTGAGGCATGTAAGCAGCTCCAAAGCTGGCTTCCTCTTAAGGTCCATGTCGTATGCCTCTGTCTCTGCCTTTATGGATTCTCCCACCAAAAGAGCTGTTTTCCTCTTCTACTTTATCCCCCTAACCTATACTCCCCATCTCCAGCATCCCCAATTTTATTGCTGATCCAAGCTTCTAATAATAAAGGTCTACTGCTTCCCTTGCAGATTTCGTATTCCCAGATGGCAATTTCTGTGTCTGTTGAAGGCATTTGACTAAATTTACTTAAACAAAGGATCATATGGCTTGTAGAAGGGTAGGTCCCACCATTTACTATACCTGGCACTTTAGAATGTTTAGATATATAGCAAATGATAACAAATAAAACTAGTTTGCCTAAAACTACTTGTTTTGTAGGGCATGTTTTGTATTTCTGGAAAGGGCATCCAGACAGCTTTAGATTGGAACTTTAGATGATGTCTAGAGAGATTTAGAAGGTGCTGCTGTTTCTTTTGTTTCTTAAAATAAATGATATCATTTCATATCTTTCACTAAGTGCTTGCTGTGTCCCTTCTCTGTGCCAAGCCATGTGCTAAATGCTAGGGATAAGGGGAGGTACAAAGAGAGAGAGAGATGAGCCAAGAAGGTACAGTCCCCAAATCACACACATTAGTATTTGTTAAATGACTTGGACAGGTTACTTAACTTCTCTGGCCTTAGTCTCCACATTTGTCAGCTGTTTCATTTCCTGTCTTTGTCACAGTAGTGCTGTGGAGAACAAACGGGATCGTGACTGGGAAAATACAGCAAGTTTCTCCAGGTAGGAGGTGGGAGTGGGAGTGGCCTTGTGGTCTGTTTTAGAACTTCCAGACTGATCCAGAGTCTCCTTGTTTTTGACTCTACCTGTTTCATACTGCCCAAAGGCCGAACTTATCCATACAAGGTCCCAGATAAGTAGCTTTTAGAGAACATAGATCACAGGGAGCACGGACCCAGCATGATCACCTTAGATATACTCACAGGGGCAGGAATGAGGAGTGGGGCACTATGACACCCTGGTTGGTCAGTGATTTAACCTACAGACTGCTCTAAATGAGAGGATGTTAGACAAACTTAGCCTTCAGCCTGGTGAAGCCACTACATCCATACTTTACTGCTCAACAAACACTGGGCATGGAATTTCAAAATTTATCTCATGACCTTCACTCACTCCTAAATATGTTCACTGCAATCCCTACTCCTACCATCTAGCTGCTCTGGCCCAAAACAAAGGAGTCATCCCTGACTCCTCCCACTCTACCCCCACTTCCAAATAGGCACCTAATGCTGTTTATTCTAGTTCCTAAATTCTTATCAAATGTGTCCACTTCCCCCCATCTTCATTCCATCCCCCTATTCCATGCCACTGTAGTCTCTCACTTGGTTCTCTGTAACAGTTACCCATTTGGTCCCCTGTTTCTTTTCCTATCTCTACCATTCAAGGTCCCACAATGCTGCCAGTATGATATTTTAAAAATGCAAATCTCAGCATGTCAACCCTTTGCTTAGAACACTTTAATGGCTTCCCACTGCTTTCAGAATAAAGTTTCTACTCCTTAGCATGGTCCATAAGGCCCTGTATAATCTATTCTCTCTCTGTCTTTCTAACTTCATCTCATGCCATGCTCTCACTAGCTCTCTGTGCTACAACTACATTAACCTTCTCTCAAAGTTTTCCCCAATTCAGAGTCTTCCTATTACTTTAGAGGATTTCCTATCAATCCCTACCACTTCACCACAAATGCACAAATGTTCTTTAATTTTTGGTTTCAATGGATGTATCACTTCCTCTTGGAAGCCTTCACTCTATGAATGCTCAGACTGATGAATGCTCAGACTGGGAAGGTATCTCTCTCTCTCTCTCTCTCTCTCTCTCAGACACACAGACATACACACACACACACACACACACACACACACCCTCAGTATCCTATATATCTCCTTCTTAGCATTTCTCAAAGTGGAGTGAAATGAATGTGCAATCAGTTGTGTATATACTGCCCCCATCTTACCCAGCTTGAGCTTTCTAGGGGTACTGGCTATGGTTTTGCTCACTCCTGGCTCTGGAGGCCTCATTCAGAGCCTAGCATGAGCTTGGCCCCAAGGAGGAACACTCTGACTCATCAAAGCCCTGGTAGTTTACTAAACCAAGTGACTTCAACCCCTCTGTTTACCGTAGCCCTGAACCTGAGAAAAAGTTTCAATAAGTCCATTGTGAGCTACCTTCTCTGCCTCAAATCTTATGCTGTATGACTCTCCTATTTCAGGCCACCATCCTCTATCTCAGCCACACTCCTACAACTGCATTCTAACTGGTTTCCTGCATACCTTTGGATAGCTTTTTCTCCTCAGATTCTCTTTCATCAACCTTAGACCCTTCTCTGAAAAACTCCTCACTGTTCCCACTGGAGTCCCCTCTTTTTATATCACTGCCAAGTTTATGCCTATGCTATTTCTTACACTGGAATACCCTTTCCTGGTATCTTAGCCTATCCAAATTTTATTCAATCTTTAAAATATACTTTAATTGATACCCTCTATATTTAGTCTTCTCTAATTCTCTCCTTCTCTTAGCTGAAAGAGTTCTTTCTCCTGTTCTGAACTTCACTGTCACTTTATCAGTACTTTCTTCATGGTTCTAGTTACTTTCTGCCTTCCTATATTATAGTTGTGAATGAATGTGTCATCTCTATGACTACCACTTATCAGGACACTGGGAGCAAAACGCTATCTTTATAGCCCCCATGGTGCCTTGCACTTGCACGGTGCCTACCACATCAAAGAGGCACAATACGCATCTGTGGAATGAATTTCTTCATCAACCCTTTTTCAGCCTCCTCCTCCCCCACTCAGCTGCCTACTCATATATGTTGTAGTAGTTTTCTAGGTCTACAATAACCAAGTACCACAGACTGAGTGGTTTTAACAGCAGAAATGTTTTGTGTCACATACCTGGAGTCTAAAATTCAATATCATGGTGTCAGCAAGGTTGGTTTCTTCAGGGGGTTATGAGGGAAGGATATGTCCCAGACCTCTCTCCTTGGCTTGTAGATGGCCATCTTCTCCTTATCTCTCTTCACATTGTCTTCCCTCTGTATAATTCCATTTTTGTGTCCAAATTTCCCCTTTTTAAAAAGACAGCAGTCATATTGGATTAAAGCCTACCACGCTAATGACAAACAAAAATTGTTCTTCAGGACCCAACCCTGATTAAATCCAATTCCAGTCAAGTGTTCACTGTGTGGGGACACTGGACTAAGTGTAACAGAAAGGAATAAATATTGATTTCTCCATATTTGAGAATCTAATGATGAAGTTACTATATAATAGTACCTTGTATGATTGTTGGCATGTAGGGGGTGTATTATACATGTTTAAAAAATATGGTCCTGCTATGGAAGTCCAAGGCCCCAGATTTTACTGTTCATTTTATCACTTGTTTGCTGTGTAGCATTGGGAAACCACTTCCAGCCACTCACCCTGTTTCCCTATCTGAGGACCTTAGGGCCCTTCCAGTTCAAAAGTCAGCTGGTGAGTCTTTGATAGGGAGAGAAATGACATCAAGACCCACATCAGTTAGAGTTACTCCTGTCCTGCCTTGCAGTATTCCAGCTAACTTGTTTTTGAACTGGAAGCCCTATGCTGCGGCCTCAGTTACTTGATGTTGACCTCTGTAGCTCAGGAGAGGGTGGGCTTATCAAAAATGGCTGTCAGTAAGGGTCTGCAGAAAATGCAGACTCCAGGAATTCCTTGAAGGCAGCTAACACACCATGACTTATATTTAAAAAGCATTATTTTTATGTATCTATTGTGGGAATTTTCAAGCATACACAAAACTAAAGACAAATGTACAATGAACTACCCTATACCCATTATTCAGCTGCAACAATTATCAACTGAAGGACATTATTGGTTATTCTATATCTACCCATTCCCTTCAAGTTCAACCATCATGTCATTTCATTTGTAAGTGCTCTGGTATATAGCTCGAAATGGTAAGACAATTTTAACACAGTAACTATATCACATCTAACAAATTAACAACAATTCCTTAACTACTAAATATCCACTCCCTCTTGTTTCATAAATGTGTTCTTGCATTTGGTATGTTTTATTCTGGATCCAAACAGGGTCCACATATTACATTTGGTTCATGTATATTTCAAATGCCTTTCAATCATTGTTTGCCCTCCTTCTTTTGCTTACTCGAAATTTATTTGTTGAAGAAACAGAAGAGCATAACATATTTATCTCTGTATCCCTGGTGCCTAGTGCAGTGACTAGGAAATAATCAGAACTTAATGCTAGGTAAACGGATGATCCAGTGAGTGAGTCAGTGAGTTAAGGACCACAGCCTCATCTTCCTAGCAAGATGTTTGAACGGGCTCTGTGCTTTCAGACATAGACAGCTCTTAGCTGTTTTCGCTTGTTGTCCATACTTAGAAGAGTCTCTCTCCATTGATCCCTCAGTCTCCTGGTCTGCAAAGTGGAGCTGCTAATACCTGGCTTCTGCTCCAGTTGTCCAGGAAGTTGTGACAAAGGCTGAGATTTAAAAAAATAAAACCTAAAACAGCTTTGAGCAATTGGTGCTATAAATATCAGAGAAGGAATTCTATTATTAAATGTCCCTTTGTTCATTGAAGCTTTCAGCAGAGTGGTAAGGTTGATAAGTAGAGCCCCTTTTCTTTGTCCTTTCCACACTGCTTCCATGAATGTGGTGACTGGAAAAGACATAGCCAGGAGCATGCCCTGGGATGGGGAGCCCTGAGGCCAGGAGTCCTGTGATCCTTTTAGACAAATCTGCTCAGCTCTAGAAGCCCTACAATATCCCATTCCATCCTGGCAAAAATAGAATAGCCAGGAGAATGCGAGGACTGAGACAACTGTTCCTGTTTTGAAAAGCATCGGAAGGATGTGGCTACAGGTGGGGGTGAATTTCTGCCCCTAAATGCCAAGTCCAGCCAGGAAGCTGCAGGGCCTGCATGGTGGTGAGCTAAGGTTTGGGCTGGATTCCTGACAGCACCTGTGACCCCAGCGTCTGGTCATGCCACTGGTAACAATGGAGAACTTCTTGACTGGAAATTCTGCATGTGTTTATGAGTCAATTAGTTTTCATTCCAAACAAAGAAGATCAGAGAAGCTCTGATGAGAGGCCAGGATCTGCTACAGAGAAGCTAATCGCCAGTTAGGTCAGGTTTCAGCTTTCCCTGGTTTGGAGAAAATACCATTCTGAAGCCAGTAGCCATGTGGTGTAGCTCTGATCCACGCAAGCAGACAGGAAATAACTTCCCTTTGGGGCATCTCTCATCTAACCTGCACTCCCACAGGGGCTCTGCAGGAGGCTGTATTCAATATTTTCCTCCTACTTAACCTCTCTCTCTCTCCCCCCACAAACACACTTTCCGCTTGGTGGCACTCATTGAAACCAGTACCTCTGGTCTATAACATACTGGGCATGCACGCAGAGTATGTACCATGAAATTACAAAAATGACAACAGAACATAAAACTTTGCAAAATGAGCAAATCACTAGGAATTTTAAAAGTAAATTTGAAAGTAATGAGGACCTAGTAGTCCCCATATGTGAAGTGGGAAGTTTGGAAGTTTCAGCCTTTTCTGAGCTTTCTGTGTACCCAAAAGAGAAGCTTATTTTGGAAGTAGAATAACTATGATTTTTTTCCTCATCAACTCAAAAAGTGGTTGAACTGATTTAGCTCAAACTATAAAAAGACAAAAACCAAATGAGCCCTGGGACAAGATTTCTGTGTGGAATAGAATGGAAGTAACTAGAGGGGTAAGGCCATGAAAATGAGTTCCTTAAAATCATATTCCTTCAGCTGATCTTTGAGATGTCCATTAGAGAGTTTTGAGACTCAATTTGGGATGTGGGGTTCTAAGTAAAATAGGTTAGTTAATTCAGAGTTAAACCATGTTTTTAAATAAGAGGTTACTAGAAGTTTCTAGGAATATGAAATTATTTTTCTCTAAACATTTTAATTTGATTTTATATAAAGCTACTGGCACAGCCAAGACTATCATATCTGTTTAACAAATGGAATTAACTCTGTATTGACCAATTAAGGAGGGAAGTGGCCTAGAATTTTTAACAGCACAAACTTTGGAGACAGACAGACCTATGTTTATACCCCAGCTCTCCTTCTTGATAGGTCTTAAACTTGATATTGAGCCTTTGCTGTTGCTTCTGTGAAACTTAGATAAATGTATCACAGAAGATTATGATAACAAGTAGAGAAAATGATGAAAATGAATTACTTAGAATAGTGCCTGACATATAATGAACACCCCTAAAATAGTGGTTATGGTAGCAGTAGTAGCATTTATAAAATTGGGGGTCCAAAATGATTTATCTTCATGTGCTTCTCTACCAAATCATTTAAATCAGTGTTTTCCAAAAAAGTAGAATTTTATGGTGACCAAGAGTAAAAATCGTACATTTTATGCAGTGACTGGTACACATGTACATAGACGAAACAAAAGTTTGACGGAACATACTTACTATGTGCAGTGCACTCCATTGCATATAGTAACAGTGGGGATGTTCTGTGAAACTTTTTATTATTTTATACATTTTATTTAGTTTCATTTTTTAATGCTGATTATGCCCAATTAAATAGACCGCATTACTGTCTAACGGGTCATAGCCCACAGTTGGTAAAAAACTTACCTAGATGAAGCCAGGGAGAGAAATTAGCACCCTCAGGAGCCATGAGGAGAACTGCCTCTTCTGAATTAACACTTCCTGCCAATGTTCAAAGCCAAAATAAATCTTCCTGGAATTTTTTTCCCCATTAAAACTACCTCTTAGAATAACAAATGACAGCTGAAAAGTGACTAGACACCAGTCCTCCTCATAGTTTTACCTCTGGCCTGGCTCCTGGATGATGACATTCTTTGCTAGACCCTTTTGGCAAGTCTGTCAAAGATGTGAGTTTGCCCTATAGAATCTGATGCATGGGTTGTGTGTGTGTGTGTGTGTGTGTGTGTGTGTGTGTGTGTTTAGGAATTGAGGGTAAAAAAAGGAAAGGTCTGCCAACTTCTCGATTTTTCCCTCTCACGTCATCTACCTATCAAGTTTCTGCCAGATTGGAGGGGAATGCCCACTCCCCTGGGTAGTGACACTTTCCTTTCCAAAGGATCATACTGCTCTTGAGATGGCCGAGACATTGAGATAGGACTAAAGCACCAACAGCTGTGAACTCTTTGCTCCACCTCCCTGGTTTGGTTCCTTCGCCTTGACAGAGCCTTGGTCCGGTAAGATGATCTGATCACAGCTGGTCTCCTACACTTAGAACAAGTTGGAAGCAAGGGAACTTTGGGAAGGAATTCAGTTTCACTAAAAATAGCTGCAAATAGACCCTGTGACTTACCACTCCTCAGAACAGTCTGATATGAACTGCATACGGTCCACTGGCCCCTGCAATCACTCTGGACTATTTGCTTTTCTAGCCTGGAGCCCTTGAAGCCAGGAGGGAATTAGGGTGTTGGGGGTGTTTTGGCTCAGATGCAGACTATTGCAAACCTCAGAAACGCACAGTGACGACATGACCAAGAAGCTTCCTACCCCTGGCCTGGAAGGGAGTGACCGTGGGCACTAATAACAACAGGTCCCTTTAAGATTTTGGTCCATGGTGGGATCTTGCTTGTTTCTCACTACCAGGCCCATTGCGTCTCCACTTCTAAGGTAGGTGAAACCAAACTCATTGGGGAAAATGCTACGGGAATTGGTATCCTCGTGGGTAACTCAGGCCCAGGTTTCCTTGGCCTAGGGCAGGGAGACAAATGTCCGGGCAGGACATAGCCTGCGAATAAAAATACAACTCTATGCTCCCAACACACTGATCAAGCCACAGTAATGTTTGGGAATCAATTCCTTTCCTTGTACCCTCTCACCCAAAAGCGAAGGAATTAGCAAGCAAGAAAGCACCTCAATGATAATTTTAACCCTTTGTCTACTCTACCTGGAGCTGCTCTATTCCAGGTGCCTTGTCTTTCCTGACTCATTGCTGTGTGAATGTGAATTTGGATCAGAGCACTGGTTATCTGTTTTCCTTGTCTACTGTGCAGCAGTGGACAGTAATGTAGAGCTGCACAGGGCAGGGATTCCTATGGTTCAGACAGACCTTGTGAAAGAGAGATTCCAACCCAAGTGCACAAAAGACTTGCTTGGATTCCATTTCCTTCCTGAGATATTGCTGTCAGAGCTCATCTCTGATTTCTAGCCTGTTTATAGCAATGGGCACTGGGGAAGGAGTTGGAGTTGAAGGGAAGCTAGAAAGTTCTGGGTGTGAGGTTGGGTACCCTCTGAGAGGAAAAGAAGCAAGCTTGGCTGTTGGAAGGTTAAACAATAGCATTTTCTTCCTCAAAGTTGACTTTTGAGCATTTGCTAAGCAAACTACTATGTCAGCATTCCAGCTAGCCAAACCGGGGTGTTTTCATGAAAACGAAGAGACACTTTAGTAACAGATACGCTTTGTTTAAATGAAAATGACAATCTTAAAATATTGCATGGCTTTAGGAAACAAACCTTAAGCCTCAGAATCATCTGTGTCTGTGCATGTTTTAGAAAGATGAATTAGACTGATACTTGAACACTGCATCTGCTGCCCATTTTTTTTTCTTTTTGCTCATCTTCAAGGTAGATGGTGTACAAATAACATAAACTTAAATATTAAAGCTAGAAGAAATCTTGGAAGTCATATAGCCTAATCCTTTTTGGAGCTTGAGTTGAGAAACCATCTGGTTTTTAACTATATTGATTGGTGCCTCAACTCTCCCTACTACCTCAAAATGGCTACATGGTAGTAGATATGTCCATTTTGAAGCCATGCTCTATCAGCATCACATCCTACTAGCACTATCTCCTTTCCAATATTACCTTCTGGTCATTCATTTTGCCATATAGAGGAAACTTAAATATTTTGAAATTATTTTTCCCATGTTGTATTTGTACAATCATATAGCATCACCAATACCAGGCATTCAAATGTGTTGTCACATTTTATGGGAAGTTGTCATGGGTTTTACATTTAAATTGGGTGTTTATTTAATAGAAACACTACAGAGAAAGTGATTTCTTTTTCTTCTGCTGAGCCAGGAGATTTGCAGGAAGTTGCCTCTGAAGAGTCTACTTGCCTAGTACTTTGAACAGTGGCTCCACTAATAAAATTTCTACATACAAGCAACATCTTAGGAATGCATTTGTCAGTAAAGGAGTGGTTCCCAAACTCCGTTTCGTGAACCAATGCCAGGCTGTCTACCCAGGAATCACCTGAAAAGATTGTTTAAAGACGTCATTTCTGATTCATATCTTTGGAAATTCTGATTCAGAAAGTCTGGGAGTGGAGCCCCAGAAGCTAGACTTAGCAAGCAATCATTCTAAGGCATGGCTAAATTTGGGAAGTACTGTGCAAGTCTAGGCCCTCATATTTTTGTTTTGTCTTATATCTCTCAATATTTTTCTTGCCTTTGGGATAAAGCCAAATTATTTAGCTCAGCATCCCCAGGCCCTCCATGATCTGGCCCTAACCTAGCTTTCAAATCCGATTCCTCATTATTCCTCTTCGCCACTTCCAACATTCCTGGTTGAATTCAACTGGCCACTGTTTTCCTTTTTTGCTTTTATGCCTGGAAACTTTACTCACATTATTGCTTTCGACTATATGTCCTTCCCCACTTCTCTGCACACCATAATCTACCCCATTTCTCATGGTCTATACTATAGTGTGCATAAGATTGATGTGGAAGGCTTCTTTAAAATGCCAACTCCTGGGTCTCACTTCTGGGATTTCTGATTCAGGAGATCTGGAGCCTTTAAGAACCTCAGAGAATATGATGCTGATCACACACTCAGAAACACTGCATCTAGCTCAAATGCCATTTCTTTACAAAACCATTTCTGGAAATGTTTGCCCATCCCTACAACAACTCTTATAGCATTTTGTTTGTAGCACTATGATTTAACACTTCACTATCTACCTTGTATTTGATTTATTCATGTATGCCATCATTTTCCTCATTCAACGCACATTTATTGAATGTAAAAGGCATATCTTTCCTTCAAGAACTTGAACTCTTTGAAAGAGGAAATCTATGCCTATTCATCACTGTAAACTTAGGCATAAATCTGGTCTGTGTCAATGGGGGTAGTAAAGTTTAAATCTCTTTGCTGTAGCTGGGAGGCAGGATAGAACATGTCCCAAGATGAAACTTTATTTTCCTAAGGAGATGTGTACATGAGACAGGTCTTTTCCCTGTCTCCATGCCCCAGATCTGAGATTTATGCACAAGAGTGGGATTTCAGAGGCCTTCTGCAGTTGGGCAATCTCAGAGCACAGTGATGCCTGGATTCCAGGGAGTCTCTTGGCTTAGATAGGATGGGAAGCACATGGCATTTCTAAATACAGTAGTTCTGCCATAAGGGAGGGATCAGCACAGTGTCAAGGGGTACAGAGTAGGGGCAAGAGATGTTTGGTGATGAGGATCTGGATGGACTTCCCTTGGGAGAGGCTTTCCTTCTTTGTCTTACTTGAAGCAGTAATTGCAACTTCTTTGAATTTGTTTTTGAAATGCTGAGGCTCCTTAATTATTTTAAATATACTTTACATATATAATATATATATAATAATCCATACTACTTGCTGAGTATTATATTTCCACATTGCCAGTCTCATATAATTATATAAAACATGTATGTATAAACATATGCCCCTGCCTGTCTTTAGCTATAGATTATTTCACAGATATTGTTACTCATACCTTTTTGTATATTACTCTTCCTGCCTTTTACTAGTTATGTGGCGTTATATTCTCTGAGCTTCAGTTTCCTCATCAAGAAAATGAGGATTATAATAGAACCTATCTCGTAGAATTATGAGCAGTCAACAAGTTAAAATACGTAAAGCACTTAAAACACTACCATACGTGAATGTTTGCTATTATCATCGTTACTATTACTCCCATTCAATAAAACCTACAAGTCATCTGCAATCTCACTATTTAATTCTTTTTAATGGCTGCACAGCATTTTGTGATATTGATGAAGAATAATTTATTCAACCATTCCACTTTTAGTAGACATTCACTTTATTTCCAATTTATATTTTACCACTAAAAGCAACATAGTAATAAACCCTTCCATGCTGTTGGTTTTTTCAGTCTGAAACAGGTTCCCAGGAATAAATAGCTGGGTTAAAGGATGTATGCATATTGTTTTTAATTTTATCAAATGTTGACTTCTTGCTTTTTAAAAAGCATATAACATATTTACAAGTCTACTAGTAATTTATGAGAGTGCCAATTTCCCCTTGCAATCCCACCAACAGATTATCTTACTGCCCTTTTTAAATTTTGCAAGTCCTATGTATAAAAATAAGTCATCTCATTTTTACATTAACTTATGAGTTAATGTAAAATAAGTTTCTCTGTTTACTTATGAGTCTGAGTATCTTTTGAAAATATCATTGGCCACTTGAATTCGCTTCTCTGTGAAGTGGTTCTTCCTACATTTTGCCTGTTTTGGAATGGATTGTTTTTCTTTGTCAATTGTTTTTTTTTTGAGACAGAGTTTCGCTCTTGTTACCCAGGCTGGAGTGCAATGGCGCGATCTCGGCTCACCGCAACCTCTGCCTCCTGGGTTCAGGCAATTCTCCTGCCTCAGCCTCCTGAGTAGCTGGGATTACAGGCACGTGCCACTATGCCCAGCTAATTTTTTGTATTTTTAGTAGAGACGGGGTTTCACCAGGTTGACCAGGATGGTCTCGATCTCTCGACCTCGTGATCCACCTGCCTCAGCCTCCCAAAGTGCTGGGATTACAGGCTTGAGCCACCGCGCCCGGCTTGTCAATTGTTAAGAAGTCCCTGTATATCATAGCTATAAGTCCCTTATCTGTTCTCTGGCTGCAACTATGTTTCTAGTTTCTTGTTTACCTATTGATTTAATTATTGTGTCTTCTGCCAAAATTTTGAAGTATTATATATAGTCAAATATCTTTTATAACATCTGGGTTTTGAGAATTGATTAAGAAGGCCTCTCCATTTCTAGATTGTGTATGTTGTTGAAAATCTCCCTAGATTTTCTTGTAGGACTTTTACTATTTTTACATTAAAATATGTATTTATCTGGAAACTATATTGTTTTAGGTATAAAATGGAGGTTCTTCCTTTGTCAATATCACATTTTTGTGATAACTGTAGCTTTATTGTAATTCTTTTTTTTTCTTTCTTTCTTTTTCTTTTTTTTTTTTTTTTTGGGACAGAATCTCGCTCTGTTGCCCAGGCTGGAGTGCAGTGGCACAATCTTGGCTCACTGCAACCTCTGCTTCCTGGGTTCCAGTGATTCTCCTGTCTCAGCTTCCTGAGTAGCTGAGATTATAGACACCTGCCACCATGCTCAGCTATCTTTTCTCTTTCTAGGAGGCTTATTATTTTTCAGGATCTATCTTCTAAGGTTCTTACGTTTTTCCTCATCATTTCATTGTTTTCGTATTTTTGACTTTGTGCTTTGTGACTCTTATTCCACTTTATCTTCCAGGCCACTATTTTGGGTCTCAGCCATAATCCTCTTCTTCTTAAATCCATCTACTGAACTGTTTATTGGGGAATATACATTTTTGTTTGCAGTTCTGGAAAGTCTATTTTTATGCTGTGCTTGAATCTCCTTATATGCTCTTATTTTGTTATCGTGTTGGTTGTGACGGTGTTCAAGTTGTCACTTGTCTCTCCTCCTATCAGTTTAATTTTTTTAGGTATACATTGCCTAATTTACCTCTCTGGTTGGTGATTGCTGAACCCACAGAAATGGTTATAAAGTGTGGGGAGGAAGGCCACTGTAAAGGCCAGTGATTAGATGAAATAACAAAAATATCAACTCTAGTATCTAGCAGACCCTTAAAAGGCTTGCTAGCAATCCATATAGTCAATTCAGGGTGAGAAGCAGTAATAGACTGCACCCAATAAGCGTGATTTGAGGATCCAAAAGCAGAGCGACCTCGAGTCTCAGTGGAAAGGGGATTGCCTATAGAGGTATTCACAGGTATGACAAGAAGCTGCGCTATAGGCTTATCAGGAGTTACAGTAAATATTCCACGAGGTGCCCAAACAATAACTTTAATTTTTCTAAAAGACTAGATTTACGCGCCGGGCGCGGTGGCTCAAGCCTGTAATCCCAGCACTTTGGGAGGCCGAGGCGGGTGGATCACGAGGTCGAGAGATCGAGACCATCCTGGTCAACGTGGTGAAACCCCATCTCTACTAAAAGTGCAAAAAATTAGCTGGGCGTGGTGGCACGTGCCTGTAATCCCAGCAACTCAGGAGGCTGAGGCAGGAGAATTGCCTGACCCCAGGAGGCGGAGGTTGCGGTGAGCCGAGATCGCGCCATTGCACTCCAGCCTGGGTAACAAGAGCGAAACTCCGTCTCAAAAAAAAAAAAAAAAAAAAAAAAAAAGGCTAGATTTATTGAGGACTTAAACCAGCAACCTTATAGTTGCATGCTTCACACTTTAATGACTGAGCTAACAAGTCACTTGCATTACAAAGAGTTAGAAAGCTTTTCTTAAATTGTATTTTGGATGCAAATTTGGCCACCTGAGGTGGTGTATCTTGCCTGAGAGCTGAGCGGGCGGGGCTTGCAGTGGGCAAAGAAAGGAAAAAAAAATGTCAGTTTAAAACTGAGGTAGCAGTTTCTGGGCCTTTGGCCCCGCTACGAGTACCCCCGCCCCAATCGTGCG
The DNA here is from genome assembly GCF_048565385.1 of Saimiri boliviensis. NCBI lineage: Eukaryota > Metazoa > Chordata > Mammalia > Primates > Cebidae > Saimiri > Saimiri boliviensis. The sequence goes on from NC_133470.1 coordinate 98,072,243, forward strand.
GAGGCAAAGCTTCTGTGGTCAAACTTTCTAAGAGAGAAACAGATGGACAAACACATTCACAAAGCTTTCTCCAAACAGCAGTCAATACAACAGTTTGAGGTAGATTATTACCTTGAAAGCAAAATTGATTAATCTTTTCTCCATTAAGTCCCCAAGCTTTTTCATCCAAACTTCCACCTTCAGGGACCCAGGAACACAATTCACGAACAATTTGCAAAAATTCCTGTACATGACTCAACTTTACATCATGACCTCTAATCTTCATCATAAAATGTATAAACAACTTATATTCCTTAGACTCTAAATACCCCATGTTTTACTCCAGACTGAAAACTTGAAAATCAACACTTGTATATACACGATTAAGAAAACAACTCAAAAACTTACTGCTGCAGCCTCACTCCTTAATTGATGAGCGTCACTGTGATCTCTCGTGTCCAGGCCCCGCGGACAGTCTCTTCGTGGTCGCCAGATGTCGGGGACCGACCCGGACGAGTAGGCACATCTGCCGGGGGTCTCTCGACCTGCAAGAGGGTCTCAATCCCTGGAAGAGAGAGTGCGCTTGAGTGGGGATCTGGAGGGCTGATAGGCCGTGCCTAAACAGCAAATTTTATTTTTCAAAGGCCAGGAATAAATACACTTTCTTCTGCTCTGGTTTACCTCATAGCAAGAGGAAATGCAAATGTATACCTTACATGGCCTATACAATAGAGAAGTCAGATACACAATGGTTGCAAGAGGAAATGCAAATGTATACCTTACATGGCCTATACAGTAGAGAAGTCAGATACACAATCAGTGGTTGTAAAAAGTAACAGAATTTCCTGTGATCACAAAGCTTGTTTACATCCAGACATTATTCCTCCTGGCTGCAGATATCTCTGGTTTGATCTTGTTCTAGAACTGAGATGTGAAAAGGTTTTTTGGTTTTGCTCATCAGAATATCTTTTAACCGGATTCTCCTTTGTCTACTCCTGACTCAACTTATCTCAACTTCCCCATTCAGGAGGCTCTGAGTCAGAAATCAAAGCCATCCCTTATGGTGGCATTTGCTTTGCAAATATCCTGACAGTTTAACCATTATCTAGGGTACAAGGCAGTCAGGTAAGTAAGGTTTAAGGCTTATTCTTAAAGAGTCATAAAAAAGGTTAAAAGCAGGAACTGAGCCGGGCCTGGTGGCTCAAGCCTGTAATCCCAGCACTTAGGGAGGCTGAGGCGGGTGGATCACGAGGTCAAGAGATGGAGACCATCCTGGTCAACATGGTGAAACACCGTCTCTACTAAAAATACAAAAAATTAGCTGAGCATAGTGGCGCCTACCTGTAATCCCAGCTACTCAGGAGGCAGGGGGTCACTCGGTCTAGCAGCAACGCATAGTTTTAGGTCCAAACGATATTGTGGTTGATATTAGAAACTGATCATTCATCTTTCAGATCCTCTTTCCGGATAGCTCGATTGCCTCCAGTAGGAAACTGTGTTTGGGATCAAACTCACCGTATAGTGAGACTCACGCCTTTTGGGGGTCTCACACGAGAATGTTCCCCACAATTCACCATATGAAAATGCTCCATAAGTGTTAGGCTTTTCTAGTGCTGAATCCAGGCTTTGCTCAAGAGGCAAAGGCTGACAACACTTCTTTCTGTTGAGTCTTCTACAATGTCTAGAGCCCCACTCACAACTAAAGCCCTTAGGCTTTAGTTGCCATTAGTTGCCATTTAGTTGCCATTAGGTTGAGGAGAATTGGTGGCCTGGAGCTGGGAATGGGAAACAACACATGCTTAGGTCACTATCTTCCCAGAGCCCTCTGTGGTTTCTAAAGAAGAAGAAAAAAGGCCTTGGTATGGACTTTAGATATATTACTTCCTAGGGAGTCATTTTATAATAACACAAAACTAGTGGAGAAATTCAGAGTGGGTGCCTGAATCAGTTTACATACAGTCATGAAAATAGAGCCACTAAAATATTGCAAAGATAAAGAATTTAATATATTTTAGAAACTAGATTCACAAAAAGTAGGAGGAGCTAGGAAAGTGAAAGTACGGGAAATTCATGCTGGAGGATCAGACAAATATCTCTAATGACTTTAACTTGAAACACTGGAGGAGGTAAGGAAACCAAAGCTCACAGGGATTCTGAGAAGTCACCAGGTCTAGTTGCATAAGGCTAATAGGAAATGGGAGCTCATAGGGAGATCTGTGAAGCCACATACCTGACTGTCACAGCCTCCGGAGAACAATGACTTCTGCTTCACTCCCACATTCCAAGTCTTGAGTGAGTTTCTCTCAGTGGCAAACTCTAACCTGGGATCATACATGGAAGGAGTTTCTGCAAACCTACTTCCCAGCTTTAACAAGAAGTGGTTGCTGAGTTTACATCAGACAATCCAGAAGAAATAAAGACTGGCAGTGGAGGATTATGAGTGTGGCTAACTAAGGAAGCCTCTGGAGAGGACTCCCCTGTCCTTAGTCACAATGCCATAGCTTTCTTGATCAGTGTGCTTTGATACGGTTCTCAGAAATGTCCTCTTCAGTACCAAAAAAGACAGAGCATCATTCTCTATCCATGGATTCTTTCAGAATCCTCTGGCCGATGCCAACCACAGCCTTCTTGACAATGTCAGCATCTGACATGCAAAAAGTATTGGATTCTGCAACAGAAAGACCTGGGTTGAAATACTGCTAGTGCTATTCCATAGATATGGGAAACTGAGCTGATAGGTTACCCTTTTCCAGTTCCCTTCATTACTTGTAAATCAAGGGTGACATTATGTAATACTGAGAAAACTTACAAGGATGAAATGACAGTTTATGTAAAGCACCATGTATTAATTACATCCCTTATTTTGGGTCATTAGTCTTGCTGCATTGACAGTGCTTCTGGTACATGCCTAAATCAAAGCAAAATGATGCTGTTGCTTCTTTTATACTAAGTGGGGGCCCTCCAAGCAGAGTCTCTTTTGCTGGCCTAGAAACAGTAGGGCAAACCCTATATTGTCGATCTAAGTTGCCTCCCCAAAGCAGACAATAGTGAATCCTTACCTTGCAGGCTGGGTGATGTAGGGAGGGGAAAGGCCATATAGAATAGAGTGAAATAAATATAGAAAAAATGTAATAAAAAACAATCATGCAAGGTTCTCATACTGAGAGAGGAGTTGAGAACATGGAAAGGGAAATAGCACCAGAGACTGCACTGGGAGAAGTAGAATGGGGAAGAATAAAGAATCCCACAAGTGGGATACTGAGAAGAGTACATGGCTAGGGACGTCCCTTAGAGAAGACCACAATTAGCCACAGTATAGCAGGTATCGTTATGACAACAGTGTTATAGGTAAAGTCACTTACACCATGTGCCAGATACATCCATTCTGCACCATGTAAAATCATACCAAGTACGTTGCAGTTTGAAGTGAAGTATAGGTCTAAGCGTCTCATCATTAGAAACCTAGCTTGTTATTTCTTGACCATCTGTAAGTCACCTCTCTTTCTCCAAAATGTAACAGTTGTATACAGTACCAGCTACGTATAAGGCTCTTCACATGTCCTAACCCCTGGCGCTTCCAAAGAAGGCTCCAAGAAACTACTCAGGAAAACAAAGGATCAAAAGCAAAAAGCACTGGCAACACAGTGAAGATCATTTAAACTATCAGAGGAAGAGGAAGAGTACCAGAATCTTTGTTTACCAAAATCATGGGCAATAAGACAGGGTTGGAGGGAAACAGGGAGAGAAGGTGTCACAGATGGGAATCTCTGAAACCAGATGGAGTTTGTGGTGGAAGACATTTTCATTAGGGATCAACAACTGTGAAAGGAAGTGGGAAGAGGCTGGATTGAGCAGAGGGAGAAGTTGAACTGTGAAGCAGGACCAATGAAGCCTTAGCCTACCTAGCAGGGAGCTTTGGAGTGAGTATTGTTTGTCAGAGTGCCTGCATTGATCTAAAATGGCCAGGCTTTGCTCATTCATGGAATGTGGGGTGATCTAGGAAGGGAATGACCTCAGGTGAAGCAGTTCCACAGCAGAGACAAACTGTGAGGGAGCTGTCAGCTGGAAGGTGCCCAGTGATTACACTCCCCACAGCTGAGCAGCAAGTATTTCTTGGGAGGAGAATCTGGAAAGCACTCCTCTATGTTTATCACACTGTGGGGGTGGAGGGTGGCTGGGGGTGGAGGGTGGCTGGGAGTGGGGAGGGGCAGGGGTCAGGCATTGACAGAAAATAAAGGAAAGGCCAGTAAGCCCTAAGATCTCTGCTCTTTCTCTAATGTTTGACTGTATTTTCAGAGAAGTTTTAGAGGTACTTTTTATTTCATAATATTAACAAAATATTCAGTATCATATTGTAGAAAGAGCAGGGACTTTGGAAGCAAAAGTGCCTACTTGCATCTCAATCCTGCCTGGGTGCACCTCTTAATAGCTGTATAATCTTGGATAAGTTGCTCCACCTCTCTGAGCTTGTTTCCTCTTCTGGAAAATGGAGATAATAATAGTCATTAACTCAGAGGGTTGCTTTCAGTATAAAGTGCCATATTCTGGATAAATATGTAGTACATACAAGAAAGCTAGTAAATTAAACAAATAACATTGTAATAATGAGGATATTTGTTGTGCCTCTTACGTGCCAGGCACTATGTTATACCACAGGTTGGGCACGGGACAAGTTAATCTTAGAGGAGTTTCACACAGTCCTTTTCTTCTAAGAAGTTACAATCTTGTTGAGAGAATTCAAGATATAGGCGAATACGAGAAGCTAAAAACTACTATATCCAAGAATATTTTTTGGGAAATAAAATTTTCTTTCCTGAACTCTTTTATTTTACTATTGTCAGTATAACTGCTAGAATGAAGGCAAGAACAAGACCTGCAAATCTGGAAACTGCCCAGACCAAAGTCTGTTGTGTGTTACTTCCTGAGAGAGACAATGGCAAGGTCCTCAGTTTTGGATGTAGTGAATATCGGGAGCACGCTATGAGGAAAAGGGCAACTTCGATTACCCGCTCCTCTTTGACACAGGTGATTCTAAATGTTGTGGAATGATAGAGATTCTGGGTGAGGATTCAGTGCTGCCCAGTGATATTAGTTGGGAATGAGACTGAATTCTTGAAAAAGCTTTGCTCATTGTTTCCTTCTTCACTGGAGAAGGAAGTGACAAAACATTTAAAGATATTCATTCCTGACAGGCATCCCAACATCACAGTATAATGGTCCAAATGTTTAATTTTACAGGAGGCAGAAAATCACATATCTGCTTGGTGTAGACTGGAAAGGTCTTCGTGTTAAGGTGTTTTTGGATACATCATTGGCATCTCTCTGTCTTGTAACTTCCTCTCATTCCAAAAACCCATTCTGGTTTATAGCAGACAAACGTAGGGAACAGTGAAGACTTGATCTGAAAATGTTTCTGGACTTCTCATTTCAGTTATCTATTGCTGTGTAACAAAGCACCCCTAAACTGAGTGGCCTAAAACAGCCACCAATTTGCTCACAAGTCTGTGGTTTAGGAATGTGGACAGGGTCCAGCAGAAATGGCTCTTTTGCGTCCCACGAAATCTGGAGGCTCACAGCTTGAATGGCTAGCAGCTGACTGAGAGGGCTTAACTGGTGTGATATGTCTGGAGCGTTGGTTCTTGCCATAAACTGGGTTGTTCAGTTCCCTTTCACATGGCCTCTTCATATGGCCAGATTGGGCTTCCTTCCAACTTGAGTCTCAGGGTGTCTGACTTTTTACACGGTGGCTGGCTTTCACTTGAGGGAAGGGCAGCTGCCAAGTTTCTTAAAGGTGAGGACTGAAACTGGCATAGGATCACTTCGGCCACGTTACAAGTCACAAGCACAGCCTGGATTCAAGGGTGAGGGAAATAGACATTAGCTCTGCAAGGTGGAGTGGCATATACATGTATTCAGGATTAGGGGAACTTGTTGGTCATGACTCCAGTAACTATTGCTGCATAGCATATTACACTAAAATGTTGTAGCAAAAAACAAATTAGAAATTAAAAACATTTAATTTTGCTCACAATTTTATGGGTTAGGAATGTGAGGAGGACTCCCCTGAGTAGTTCTCCACTGATGAATCTCTCATAAAGTTGCAGTAACATGTCAGCTGGGGCTGTAGTGGTCTTGTGGTATGATTGGACTTGACATCCAAGATAGATCTCTCCCTTCGCTGGCCAGCAATGCTGGCTGTTGTCTCGGAGCTCAGCTAGCATGGTTTACTGGTGAGCCTAGATATGAACTCTCTAGTATGGCAGTCTCAGGGTGGGCAAACTTCTTACATGGTAGCTGGCTTTTCCCAGAGGAAACATTCCAAAGAGGGCCAGGCAGAAGCTATGTGGCCTTTTCTCACCTAGTCTAAAACTGACAGAATAACACTTCTACCATACTCTATGGGCTGAAGCAGTTACAAACCCATTCAGGATCAAGAAGTGAGGACATAGTGGCCATCTTTCAATGGCCATGTTTTAAAACTGCCAGAGTGGCCATCTTTGGAGATTATGTTTCCAGCTCTTATAGAAATCTACCAACTAATTGGAGATTCTAATAGAAAGAAACCTTAACTCATGATATAGATAAACACTGAAGGGTTTGAATAAAAAATGAATGCCTTTTAGAGCTCTGGCATTTGCATATGAACATTCAAATTGTTGAGACTTGAGTGTAAAAATTAAAGTTGCTTCCAAATCCCAGATCTTGGCCTGTTGGGCTTTTCTTTATCTCAAGCACCCTGGCTGGTAGCTTTTGCCAGGCTGCCTCCTTTTGAACCAGTTTTCTGCTGTGAAATGTTTTCACAAATGGAAAACATGTTTTATCCAGTGAAAAGCAGTCTTGTCACTGAATCATCTAATTTGGTTGTGCCTGATGACAATGTCTCTACACCCAGGTAGTCCAAAACTGCCAGAAAAAGGCCCTAAGTATATGTGTCCTCTACCTTCCTGCTCACTCCAACTTTACCCTCCAGCACAGACAAGGGAACCATGTGGCCTCTTGCCCAGAAACATTGCTCAGAACTGCTATAGAATGAGCAAATCCGGAATCCAGAGGCTGGTGTCTTGAGGCATTTGTAGACTAGCAGGAAACTGACATTGAGATAATAGGGCCAAGACAGTGAGACTCTTAGGACCTTTTCCACTTTACTACAAAGCAGTAATTTATTCCAGAAAACAGCCTAGCCCTCTTTAGAGGCATGGCCATGCAACATTTACTTTTAGAATATAGTTTTAATTCCAGGACTGAGTCACTCTACTACACAGAATAACTCTGCACCCACCCCCCACGGCCACCATACTCTACCAGGTCAATGGAATATCTCTCATAAAAGCAGCAGAGACAGGATGGGACACATTTTACCAAAGTGGCAAGGCACAGAGAGGTGAAGTGACCAGATAAGTGGAAATTGCTACACTGAAAACTGAGGGTACTTCTACTGCAGTGGGATGAAGGAGATGGATCTGGGTGGGAAAGTGGAAGTACTACAAGTGAAGGCAGATTTTCCTTGAGATGCTTCAAGACTGAATCTTTTTGGTGAAGGGAAAAGACCTTCTGACCATCCTCACACAGATGGCAGATCTTCCAGCAGAGCATCCTGCATTACCAAGTAGCTTGGGGGCTGGACACTGGAGCATGCCTTTTCTGAGTTGATTCCAACAACATTTTTTTCATATTAAATATTTCACAGGGCTTTGAAGAGGGAAAGTCCCCCATTCCTTTCACAGAACAGGCTGTGACCTCTTTACCAGAATCTTCAGAATCTTTGTTTAGATAAGACTGCCCCTGCACTTGAATATTCATAATCCTTGGTTGTTGGCATGTATGCCCTTATGACGTCATTGATTTGTCTCTAAATGGACACAAACTACCATACTGTTCTTGCATGAAGTATTTCCTTTATCTTCTGATTATTTATTTTGCAAGGTGGTTTACAGGGAAAAACAAAAACACTGTATTTTACCTGTTTGTGTTCGTGGACAGAGAGACTCCACTAATTTTCCGCAGCAGACATCTGAACTCACCTTGATTTTATTAACTAACTTAGGTTTAGTCATATTTTAATGATTAGTGTCCTTTCAGGAACAGAATGATGTCTATCTTCCAGCTGGAAGTTACCCTTCCTAGAAGTGTCATTGTTGATAGGGCTTAGCGAGGTGTCTTATCTGTGCAGAGGACTTTCCTGGAAATCTTAATGTGGCAGGAAAGCTGAGACACCCAGTGTCCCCATCAATACCATGCTTAATATCCTCCAAGACAGAAACCGACCCTTTTCCAAAAATAAGATATTGTTGTTTAATGGGGGATGTGGACAAAGTAAATGATGTGTACACAACAGAGGAGTATGTGTGTGTATGTTTTTGATTGAATGTGCTGAGCTACAGAAGTCTGAAAAGACTTAGAAGTTTATAACTGGCAGACAGGACCATGGAAAATGTGCTTCCCACCTCTTTTTAAGAGGCTGATAGGAGTGTTGAGAAACCCTGCGGTATGACAGAGGAACACTGGTTTTAGAGATAGACCCACCTGGTATCCTAGCCTGCCGCCCATATTTGTCATCCATGCTCCAGCATGTACCAGCCGTGTGAGTTCCTGGCAAGTTACGTTACCTCTCTGAGATTCATTTTCCTCATTTGTGAAATGAAAATAACAATATAACCAACATGTTCTTAGGGTTGTTGTGAAGATGGAATAAGATGATGTAAAGCATTTAGCATGCTGCTTGACACAAGTTAGGTGCTAAATTGGTGATTACTGTTATTGGGTGTAAATTATTTTTTAAATTTCAACTTTTGTTTTAAATACAGGAGGTACATGGGCAGATTCACTATATGGGTATACTGCATAATGCTGAGGTTTGGGGTAGGATTTCCCTTCCCCTCGACCTTTCCTCTAAACTCATCTAAACCTTCACTCCTGAATTCGATCATTTGAAGAGAAATGTTTTCCTTCCCAGACAACTGATATTAATTAATGGTCTAACTTTGCATTGGATAATCACATTGTGTCATCAAGCTCCAGATTATTAGATATTATTTACAAGAAAAATGGGCCTGGAGTTCCTCTCAGACTGAGGATGGAGGCTGCAAATTGAGTTTAGAGGGTTGCCGACCTTTAGACCTGGACTGAGAGCAGGGGCAGCCCACACTCCTGGTTTTGAAAGCCACAGCAGGCTCTTGTAATTGAGTTACCGCCTGGGATTCAGTAAAACTAATCCATCTATATGATTTCTTCGCCTGGTTTAATGCCATTAACAAAACCGAATTAAGAAGCGGGTGGTCTGAGTAGGATGAGGGAAAACGAATTTTCTGCGTGGGAGTCGCGACCGCGCCTTCATGGGCAGGCTGAGGCCTAAGGTCTGATTAATGGATGGTTCTGAAGACTAAGTACTGCTAGTCACCACCCCAGTCCCTCAACAGAGCAGGAGGCTACAAGGGATTTGGATGCACAAAAAAGGCCATCACAGAAGAAGTTTTCCAGGATGCCCCAGGAACTATTTCCTGACTAACATCTCACCCTCCTTCCCTAGTCAGTTTCTTTCTTTTTCTTTCTTTCTTTCTTTTTTTCTTTTTCGTTCTTTTTTCTTTCCTTCCTTCCTTTCTTCTTTCTTTCCTTTTTTTTCTTTCCTTTCTTTCCTTCCCTCCCCTCCCTCCTTCCTTCCTTCCTTTCTCTCTCTCTTCTTTTTCTCTTTCCTTACCCATCTGTAGAACAATTTCTGAGCAGTTTTCCTTCTAGTTCTAATCTTCAGAGGGACCTTCCCTGGGTTTTGTCCCAAGCATTTTCAAGCAACGTTTCACTACTACTTATTCCTCTTCAGCACTCGTCCCCAGTTCCACCTCACCCTTTTGCTTGGGATTGGCCATCCTGGGCGGTGGGCACTCTTTGCTTCCAGTTTACCAACCCGGGCGACCAGCCCTAGGAGGAGTGGCCTGCTTGTGGGAGTGGTGGTGGGAGGGGGCAGCCGCCTAGGACAGTTTCACTCTCTGACCTAGTGACATACAGATCCCAGAGAGCCCGTCTCTCCTCCCTGAAAGCCCGGCTGTCTCAACTTGAGCAGCTAGCCAGAAGCGAAAAGTCATCGACTCCGGGCTGAGATTCCACTGCGCGTTGCGAGCAGTTGCTAACAGGGGAGTTCCCAAAGTGTAGGTGGTGAGCAGCGCGGGCCTGGGAAAGCAGGCGCTAGGAGCAGAGGAGTAACAGCGGCCAGGGTCGGGGAGCACCCGACTTCCATCTCCCCGGCCAACGGTGTGAGCACGCTACAGCGGCACCCGTGGGCCCTGCCTGCCCGGGAGGGGCCAGGGGACGCCCAGCAGACACGCTCGCCAGCACTACGCGGGGCTCGCCGAGGTTTTGTCAACCGGCGGCTGACGTCGGCGCGCCCCTGTCGAGCTCTCTTTTTACTACAGCGGGCAGGCGGCTTTGTGAGGCCCCGCCTTCACCAGCCCCCACCCTCCGCGTGCCCACACCTTGCCGTTTATATAGAATGCGCCGCGGTGTTGATTCGTGGCTCTCTGGGACCGGAGAGTTCTTTGGAAGGAGAGCGCGAGCGAGGGAGCGGGCGAGCTCCAAGGGGGTGTGGGTGTAGGGAGAGAGAGAAAGCAAGCAGGTAAGGGCCATCGTCTTCCAATTCTCCGCGGGCGACCAACTCCAACCCCCTTTTTGGCAAAATAATAGGAACCTGAAAATAGATTAAATAGAAAGAAAAGAGGCGACCCTCTCCTCCCGATTCCCCGAGGGCGAGAAGCTGCGCGGCTCTGCGGTGTAACAGGCTCACACGTTGCTCATCACATGTTCAAACATTTCCCTTTCGGAGAGGCTTGTTATTTTTAAGTGAATATTTTTATCTTTGTTTTGATTTTTTTTAAAAGCCTTCCTCGGGGTTTTATTTTCATCGAGTTGGCGGCCCGCAGCGGATTGGGAGAGGCGGGGGAAAGCAGCCCGCCAGTGTGCGGGCACCCCACCCAGGCAACTCCCGGCGAGCGGCCCGCGCGGAACCCAGGGAGGCCGGCAGCGAAGCCGGGGAGTCCCGGCCGCGCCTCTCTGCCGCCCCGGGGGTTGTAAGCGTGGCTCTCTGCAGGCGGGCAGAAGCTGAGGGCGCGGGGCGCGGAGGAAGCACCGCACCGCTTTGTCTCTTCACTTCTTGAGCGCGGCGAGCGGCTCCTCCCGCGGCCGGCCGCTCAGGCTCGCGGCTACGGCGACCGCGGCTCCTCCTTCACCCCTCTCCTTTCCTCCCGACTCTCTCTTAGGCAGCGGCGGCGGCGGCAGCGGTAGCGGTGGGGGAAAGCGAATTCCGCCCCGAACCACACCGAGGGGAGCTCGTGGTCGAGACTTGCCGCCCTAAGCACTCTCCCAAGTCCGGCCCGCTCCGCGAGGACTTCCGTCTTCTGAGCGAACCTTGTCAAGCAAGCTGGGATCTATGAGTGGAAAGGTGACCAAGCCCAAAGAGGAGAAAGATGCTTCTAAGGGTAAGCCCGCCCGCCGAGTCCGCCTGCTTGTCTTTCCTTCGTTTCCTTCGCTCGCCCCCACGCGTGCGCGCCTCCCTCCCGCGACTCCCTGCCTCTCTCCTGGAGCCTAACCTACCCATGACCTCTGCGACCCCGTGAGAAAAAGGGGGGCAGAGGCCGTCAGGGGGTGGATCTACGTTTGCACCACTTTCCCTCCTTCCTCGCGGAATTGTTGCCCCTCGAGTGCCTCCAGCCTCCTCCACTCCCCCTCTGGACACACGGTGGTGGCGCTGCGGGCAGACGAAGCTGCTGCAGCCGGGAGCGCCGGGAACCGCGCTGTCTGCTGACGGCCGGCCGCCAGTCTGTATGAGTGCATGTGTGTGCGTGTGCGCGCGTGTGCATATGTGTGCTGCGCGCGTGCAACATGGTGACATACTCAGGAATCTGCCCTGCTCTCAGAACCCAAGCTTGAACCCACCTTCAGCCCCCTCTCCTCGCCCCCAGTAGAAACAAAGAGCCTGGTCGAGACGCAGAACCCCTCCCCCCACTCCTCCCCCAGTACACCACCTAATCCCAAACTCCCTATCCACCCCGCCCCCCGGGGAAGGCAGGAGCTTGCACCCTTCCACACGCCGCGTGCAAAAGTGAGCAGTCCTGGTGCCCTGGCGCTGCCCGCGCTGTGCTTTGGCAGCGCAGCCTCGCCAAGCCCCAGGAGAACAAAGGCTGTTGTCCCCTTGCCACTAGTGCCCAGCATGAGTGGGCCTCCGTGGGAGGGGGCAGTCCCCCTTCCTCTGCTTGCTGGGGTTCAGCCACCTCACCCTAGGCACCCGACCACGAGTCCCCCAGGAGTGCGCGCCTCTGCCCGGGGCCTCCCACAGGCGGGCTGGGGAAGCGCAGCAAAGGGGTCTTCAGGCTGGGGAGAACTAAGGCAAAGGAAGGGGACGCCCCCCCCCCCCCACCACCCTTTGCTGGTTCTAGCCGTTGTCTTTTTGAGGACTATGATTAGCTCCCGAATGTAAACTGTAGACAGCGGCCTTGGAGACCGCGGTGCGGAGAGAGGCTCAGAGAGGGAATGTGGAAGAGCAGTGGGGAACGGCAGGTGCCTTAGGTGCGGGTGTCCGGAATGGCCACAGAGCAGACGCTGGAGTGGGCTGGACTAGCCCTGAGGGCCCCAAGCACACTGGACCGCAGCGACCCAGGCCGAGTCCCCGCTGCAGAAGTGAGGTTGCAGCGCGGGGAGTCCCAGCTTTTGTTCATGGGGGCCCCAATTCCTCGCTGAGCCCTCGGGCCCCCTTCACTCCCACTCCTTTCTCTGTTCCTTTTTCTCCTCTCCTTCTCGCCTCTCCCCATCTCTCAGAGCTTTCTTTCCCGGGAGATTCTAGGGCAGCGCCAGCCCTCCCCCGCGGAAAGTTGTCAAAGTCTTCAGCTCAGGGCCTTTATCCTTGTTTTAAATGGAGCCATTTCTTTCCCAACTAGGCGAAAGGCCGAGGAAAGGTTACGGAAGTTTGTGGAGGGGTTAGATCTGTTGTCTTGGGGGTCGTTGCTGTCCCCGGTCTGGCTCAAGGCTAGCATTCAATCCCAAATGAAAGAATAACTTCGGAAAGTAGAACTACTGCTGTAGGTTTCCAGAGCTTGTGGAGCCTCAAACAGGCATTTATATGATAAAGGAAAATGACTTCAGGATCATTACATCGTTTTGTTTTCCACTGAGGGCCCAGAGAAGTAAATGTAATTAAAGACTGTAGCACCTGGTTGATCTAGGCACTTCATTACCCTGTTGAATCTGAAAGTATTTCACGTTTGCTTCTGAAACTTCGGTTCCTGATTTCCATCAGGTGGTTACTTAGGTTTATTTCAGGCGACCTTTGAAAGACCGTGAAACCAAATTCATTCACAGAAAATGAGTTGCTGTTTTAGGAATATAATTTGCAGTGGTCCAGAATGGATTAATGCATCTGGAAACAGAACAGGTTTCTGTAATTCGATAATGAAAATTTGTACTAGGCATGTGTCATAACATTTTCTTATGTTGACTCGCCACATTTGAAACTACACACCTCTGTAGGAATTGTGTAATTAGCACTTGAAATTATGGTTGTAATTAGAATAAATTAATTTTACAAGACAACTTTTAAGAACGGAGTTTACTTCCCCGAGGAGATGGGAAGCTTTTGGCTGTTGAGAGCAAGCTTGCCATTTCAGCCTTTCTGTTGGTTGTTGAATTTAGAGCATTTTCAAAATAGGAAATGTGTAGTAGCCATTAGTATTTTCTTCTTTCAAGTATGTGAAAAGTCTTACGTGACTAAATTTTAAAGACTACTTTTTATACTAGAGATGAAAGATACAAGGTCTATTTATCTTTTAGTCAATAGAGTTTATATATGTTGACCATATTTCTGAAGAGTTTTCCTTACTTACAAATTTCTGATATGTAGGTCATCTTTAATTTTTTTTTTTTTTTTGAGACGGGGTTTTTGCTCTTGTTACCCAAGCTGGAGTGCAATGGCGCGATCTCGGCTCACTGCAACCTCCGCCTCCTGGGTTCAGGCAATTCTCCTGCCTCAGCCTCCTGAGTAGCTGGGATTACAGGCACGCGCCACCATGCCCAGCTGATTTTTTGTATTTTTAGTAGAGACGGGGTTTCACCATGTTGACCAGGCTGGTCTCGATCTCTTGACCTCGTGATCCACCCGCCTCGGCCTCCCAAAGTGCTGGGGTTACAGGCTTGAGCCACCGCGCCCGGCCATCTTTAATTTTTTAACCTAAAAAACGAATCGGCATATTCTTTGTAACATAGCAAGAGGTAGGATCAAGCATTTCATAGATAATTTGAATATACACATATTTAATTTTGAATAGTGGTGTGACAAATGATTGGATGAAGTCAAATAATTTAGTAACAGTTTGAATGAATTTCATGATCTGTTGTCAGAGCCTACTGCTCATTTAAATTCAGCCTACCACCCCCATCAGTTAGGGCTCAGACCCACAGTATATCAAAGCTACATAGATTATTATGGAGTACAGTGTTTCTAGAGCTTTTAAAGCACGGGTAGTAGGTTTCTAGTAAATTATTTTGTGCTGCTGAATGAAATATGGCTTTAAGAGTATATAAATTGCTGATTGTCTTTTTAAATGACATTTTCTTCAACTCACTGAGGTTAAGACCAGTGATGGACACTGGTCATTGGCATAACCTTTTCAAAAATGTAGCCAGACAAGATAGACTGTTCTCTTTAGAAAGAAGGCAGGGACCTTGATTCTGTTTGAAACTATTAAAAAGGCCTCTTGTGCAGCCAGTTGCTGTTTGTGTATTTATTTATGCTTTCTATAAACTTTAAAATTGGCAGATGGGTATATAGTTTGAGTCACACAGCTCTTGGATTGGAGGATCTGTTTCCATTCCAGGGAAGAAAAAAGCATAATATTTGTTTGTTCAAGCAGATATTCTCTTAGCTTTGACTCATTCTCTACCTTGTCACATAAGACCTTTTCAGCAGTCTTCTGTTGGACAAGCACTCAGTTAAGTCTGTTTCTGGTTTGTTGCAATAGTTTTCCTATGGTATCAGAAATTTTCTAGGCTGCTATAGATGAAACCAAACCTTTTTTGGATTAAGTAAATATGCTAGCTAATTATTGCTTTCAATACTGTCTTTAGGTTTGTAGCTACATGTTTGAAGTTGGGTGTGTTTTTTTCAACAACCCTTTCCTTTGTGCTTAGCCTAAGAGCCACCATATCCAGGCAAGTTTCAAGGCCCTGTGGGCCATGGGTTTTCTTGGTGAGACAGCACTGTTGTCAGGCTGGGCTCAGGCTGGCTGCTGGACAATGGAGGATAATTCCATGCATAGTTGAAAAAGCCAGCTACTTCTATAGCTGCTGTTGTAATGGATGGTGGTGGCCCTATACATTTATACCGCAGTTCATTTTTGTTCACTTTCTGGCTTTTTTCCAATAGTCTTTCTACCCTACCCTACTTAAAAAGAATAGGGAATTGTGGTCATGTAGCCAGCATATCTAGGCTTGCATCCTGAATGCCTTCCAAAAGATCATCTTGATCATTGTGGTTTACTATAGTAGGTTTCATCAAGTGTCTTTCTCAGACTTGGGTCAGGCAAAAGCAGAGGTTTAGAGGTATTTTATTGAAAATAAATTATGAGGTTGGTGAACTTTATTAAAAAGTAGCAAAGATCATCTGTGTATTACTCATGTAGGGACTTTTTTTTTTTCTACTCTGTCATCATGGTCCCATGGTTTTACATACAGTGTCATAAGCCACATGCTCTCTTCTGTGCTGAAGGAGGTGATCATAGCCTTGCTAAGGAGGTGTGACCAGGGAGATCTCTAGTCAGAAATGTTGGTCTGTTCTTGGGGATAGGTACAGAAGATGAGTGTACATTGTATCTAAATCCTCTTCATTATTATTCATAGTGGCATATCGCTTCTTTATTGACAAAGGCTAAAGCTAGAAAGGGAAACAAGCTGGGGCATGGGTTAGGGGTACTGTATCTTCTCTCTATCTTAGTACTCCTTCTTCTAAGCCTCTTTTCAGCACAGTTCAAATAATTAAAAAGGTTCATGTGTGTCCTAGGTCTCGATATGTGGATGAGGTTAGAGTGGGAATGGATGTTGAGTTGGGGCTTGGGTAAGAAGCAGAGGGTGAGTTGTGGGGTGCAGGAAGGAGTTGAAGTCTATGCCCACAGTAGGGAGATGTTATGGGTAGCCTTGGGGACAGGTTCAGGACTGGGGAGAGAATTGGTATCAGGGAGAGAATTGGAATTGGAATTGGATAAGCCGGAGGGTGATTTGTAAGGCAGTGAGTAAGGAGATGAAACTGTTAGCGTTCCAGGTCTCTTTGCAGCTGTGCTGTTTAATGTCCAAATCAACTTCTCATTCTGGGAATTACAATCAACACAGAACAACCAGTATGTGTTGCAGCACTTCAAATATGTCCAATAAAAAGGCTTTCTAGTGTCTGCTTCAGTATGACTTATATTTTTGAAGTTGAGAAATTTGAAAAGAGTGGAAAATAATTGTCAAGATTAAGCAATTGAAGGAGGGAGGGAAAAAAACCATGTGCATTAAAGTAGAGTGGATGGAGAGCCTACATGTCTATTACCTTGCTCAGCTTAACATTATCTTTGAAATGTGAAGATTAGGCATATAATATATGCAATTAGTACAGAACACGAATGTCAGCATAACTCATTTTCTGCAGTCACTGATTTGTTTCCCTAGCAAGAAGACACATCATCACCATGATTTATCAGCACAGGCTGGAGAGTGGAGTTCAGGCTCATTGTCCTGTGTAACATGGGTCATCTTAGTCCTCATCAACTTGAAATGTAGGTTGTCTATTTGTAATATATCAGCTCTACAAACTTAGTTGAATCTTATTTCTGACATTTTTTAACATGGCATTTTATTACTTTTTTGAATGTCATATATCACTTTTTCAAATGTCATATATCACTTTTTTTGAATGTCATATATTGATGAAACATTTCCTAAGAGTGTGGATTTCCAGGTAAATGCACTAATTTCCTAAAGTAAGTGAAATAATATATAGTAGTAATTATGACCACCACTCCAAGCCTCAGATCCAATTTCTCCTTGAATTAAATGGCCATTATTTTTCCTTCAAAGCAGTGTTTTCCAGAGTATTAACTCTGAAAATGGGGGGGTTTTTATTAGAAAAGAAATAAATTGTTGATTCTTATGGCATGATGGTAATATGAAGGACTATGTCATTATGGGATCTGAGTTGGAATAAATATTAAGTCTAAATTACAATGACCGTTTATTGTGATTACTGTAAAGCAGTTCTCATGGCTATTCTTGCCTCTGCCCTTTGAAATTACTTTTAGCATTGATTTTCAAATGGAAATAGTATTATTAGTGTCACTGGCTAATGACTTTCCCCACAGGCAAAGGCTTCTGCTGGTGTAAGGTTGTGGTTCACATTCTAGGGAGTACATTGGGTCTGGACAGAGCTAAGTTGCTTGTTTGGCCTGACTGCTGAGACATCAAATTTGGTCTGGACAATCACTCTTTGGCCTAAAGGAATCCCTAGTTGTACATGTCTGTCCTTTTTTTGTGGTTCATGTAAGTAGGGCTGGGAAGAAAGCAAAGAATCTTCTGGTGAAAGGCAGGCCTAGTCAAAGGCTAAATTAGAAAAGGATTTTTAAAAACACTAAAACTCAATTTCCTTTTGTGCAATTGAAATTTACCTACAGTAACATGCACAAATCTTAAGTGTGCATCTCTATGATTTTTGATAATATGTATATCCATGAAAACAACACCAAAGTGAAGATACATAATATTCTGGTCACCCCAGAAAGTGTCCTCATGCCCCTTTCTAGTCATTCCACCTATCTAAAGACAACTTCTTCTTCTTCTTCTTCTTTTTTTTTTTTGAGACAGGATCTCATTCTGTCTCCCAAACTGGAGTGCAGTGGCATGATCGCTGCTCACTGCAACCTCTGCCTCCTGGGTTCAAGTGATTCTCCTGCCCCAGCTTGCCAAGTAGCTGGGATTACAGTTGTGTGTCACCACTGCCTGGCTATTTTTTTTTTTTTTTTTTTTTTGTATTTTTAGCAGAGACAGGGTTTACCTGTGTTGGCCATCCTGGTCTTGAACTCCTGACTTCAAATGATCCACCCACCTAAGCCTCCTTACAGGTATGAGCCACTGCGCCTGGCCTCCTATTTTTATTTCTATCATCATCTATTAGTTTTGCCTATATGTACCCTGGTTTCTGACGTATCTAGCCAACTCCCCTTCCAGCACTCTTTGTTCCCTGTTGATGACTCTTCTTTTCTTGTCCTCTGGTTTCTTGGAAGACTCCCACCTTGCCCCACACTGGGGCATTCAATAGAATCTTGGACATGCTTAGTCTTCTAGGAGTAGTTATTGAATGACCTGGGAAAGATAGGGGATTTCTTTAAGCAGAGGTATGTTTTATTCATCCTTTAATAACAAATAACAGTAATTGACATTGCTATCTTTAAAATAGTAGCCTCTAAATTATTGAGCAGTTACTATTTACTAGGCAAACATTAATTTTCCATATATCTAATTTAATCCTCATGACAGCCAAATGAAGTACAGTAACTCTTAGTACATACAGACTTTAAAGATGAGAAAATTGAAGTTCATGGAGATAATGTAGCTTGTATGAAGTCACACAGCTAGTAGTTTGCAAATTACTAGCACAGTGCTTGGCCTGGTAGTAATCAATAAATGATGAATGTATATGCCATGCACCTATGAAAACTTATTGGTCCTATGCCCTGCTTACTTCCTGTTTTGTTTTCACATCAGAAGACATTGTGATAGAGAAAGACTTTGTCAGAGCTTCCTGGTGGCTTAATCTGATAAATACCTAGGGGTATTTACATTTTATTTAAGGATTGCCTGGGGCAGAGTTTTCACTCAAAAAATTCAATTGTTAACAGTTAATTTTTTAACACCTAGATACATTGGAGAAATAATTTTGATGGGGGTCCTAAAAGTAGTAGTATTTTCTGATCACTGACTATAGCTGGGGGAGTTAACATGAAATATCTCATGAAATCTTCATAACAATGTATGGAGAATGAATATCCATACTATTCTTCCCATCTGACAGGTGAAGAAACTGAGAGACTGAGGCCATCCTTAGGCCACTCAGCTAGCAAGATGGTGGAGTGAAGATTTGAGCCAGATTTGATTGACTTCAAATGTACCTTCTAACCACTAACCACTATATCATACTCCCTTTCTAGGCAGCACAGTTGAGTCTTTCTAGTGCAGGTTTGCACAAAGGCAAAATTACTTTCATTCACCAAATTGGACACAATTAGGAGGAATGTACCTATACCAAATGCATGGTTGCTCCACAGCTGTGGTATTTGTTCAGTTGAACAAACCTCTGAATATTTCTTAAGTGACTTTTCTGTATCAGGAGCTGTACTGGGGTGCCCTTTCCTTCTTCTCTGGCCTGGGACATTCTGACTTTTCACTTTCCAATGTGCAGCTCACCTCAGTTGAGGATTCTCTTGAACCATTGCTACAGGACATTGATCAGGTGACTGTGGCTTTCATTGGTCACGTGACTTTGGCTTTCATATTGGTTTAAAAACAATGGTACTTTCTTCTACAAGTGCATCTGGGAGCTTGTTTCACCTGTATCTTCAAGATTTTACATCCTCTTAATTTACTGTTGAGTAAAAACTCCACTTATTTTATTTTTCATTATATGGTATAGGCTTTCAGTCTGTCTCTCATCAGAATCATATGTCTCATTTCCCTTCTCTCTGTCTCTCAACCCTACCCCATTCTTCCTCCCTCTTTCCTTTTTTCCCTCCCTCCTTTTCTTGTTAACAGATGTCAGTGGTTTTTATTAACTGAATGGGGCTCCTCAGGGTGTGCTGAGCTCATTGAAAGATTTTCATTTCTGGATGTTTTCCTTTGATAGCTATATTAATCTTGGTGAAAGAAATCCACCCCCCCACAACAAAGTGTAGCTTCATAGAAGAGGTTTTTCACTACTTATATAACTCATTTTAAATGGAAAAATAAAAAAGTGCAAGCTTTATTTTGTACACTATTTATGCTGCCTTCAGTTAGATAATATTTCCAAAAATATATCTTGTTAACAGAGACACAACGCCTTGAACGAGCATATTAATTATAGTTCTCAAAGTTGGGAATCATCATGTAGTGTTTTTCTGCATTGTAGAATGTTTGCTTAACAGCAATAATTAACAGTGACAAGTCCATTGCATGTTTATAGGTAAATTTAATAACAAACATGAAACCCAGTTCTGAAAACTTGCTCCAAATAATGTAGGTAGCATTTGTTAGTGTTCTGGAGTTGAGGGTTAGTAAACAGCTAGGGTTCTTAAAATATTTATCTAGCTCTTAAAAGTAGAAATAAACAACCTAAAGAAGGCAGGCTGAGTGCGTTGTTGAATATACTCATAGATATTTTCAGAATCTTCTTTCAATGGTGACTTTGAAAGTATTGAGAATTGACCTGCTTATTTTGCTTTTGATTCTCTGTGTGTATGCTTGCCTCTCCCCTTGGGGGGGTTTATTGAACATTAAGGCTTCCAAGAGCTCTTGAATTTGTGAGTGATTTTCGGAGCTCAGGGAACAATGTGAGCCATTCTCTTGGAAACAGGACAAGGTGCTCCTAGATGCTCTCATTCCAGGGAGCATTTGTTTTCCGGCTAGCTGGGAACCCGATGATCACGCTAAAAGGTCTGGTCAACCAGCCTCCCTCAGTTCCTGTGTATCTGGCAGGCGGGTTTATTACAAACCTTAGTGTGCTCATTAGCCTCGTGATGTGGCAGCTGCCTAAAAAAGAAACACGGAAAAGTTGTGTCACCGAAGGTGAAACTTGGCAAAGAGCTGCCCGGCACCGGCTCTGGGCATGACAAAGCGCCTTCCTGGCGGCGGCAGCGGCAGTGGGCAATGGGGGTTTCTGTTTGCTTGTCCTCGATACCCACGGCGCAGTCGACTCGCAGGGAGGCGTCACAAAGGGAATCGTGGCCTGAGCCAGGCTCCGTGGCTGACAGTGCGAGCGGCTGCAGTCCTGGGGAAGAGACTGCGCTCTCCGGTGCAGCCAGCAGCCCGCAGCCTCGCAGTCTAGACCGAGGGCAAGTTGCAGCCTGTGGGGAAGCAGCGTTAAGATGGTGGCGGTCAGAGCAGCGCTGGTGGTGGCCGGGCGGGGCTCAGGGAGGCGAGCCGTCCTCCCCCACCCACACCTATCGAGACTGTCTTGCTTTCTGTACGCCTGACCCACCCGCTGGGCACCTCAAAGGCAGGCATAGAAGGCCACGAGCCTTGAAGTCAGGATTTGACCAACACAAGAGCTTTGCTTTCTCTGTCTTCTTGTTAATGCTAATTTGACTTTAGCTGCTCAAAAACCGAGGGTTCATCTTGAGCAGGCAGTTTTATTTGTGTGTTTTATATTGCTTATGTTTTATTGCATTGATTTTTTTCAGATTGCAAAATAATACATATTTATTGGAGACAGTTTGGAGCATCATGAAAGCATAGAGAAGAAAATATCACCCAAGGTTCCACTCCCAAGTTAACTTTGAGGCTTTCCTTCTAGTCCTTTTTCTCTGGATATTATAATACATAGACATAGCTAATTATCTTTAAGTGTGTATGTGGAATCAGGCAGAATATACGATAACTTCCTTTTTTCTCTCAACATGTTAGAATGTTATTTTATGTCATTGAATAATCTGCACCATCATTTTTAGTGTGTATACTACGTGTTGACTTAGGGGTAACCAAGGAGAGATGGTGATTTCTGCCTGGGGTGTGAATGATTTTCCTGCACCTCCTTGAGATCCTTCTCACTGGACTCCATAAGCATGATTAGTATTTTATAAAAGTACATATATGAATATGTGCACATATGGGGCTATGTATATGTATGTATATATCTGTAAATACCAAATTAAACACACATAGACAACAATGCACGTATGTAAATACATGCATAACAAATATGCTTAGAATAAATCTTGAAAGAATATACATCAAAAGGACTCTTTGGATGGTCAACTTATAGAAATTTATAGTGTTTAGTCATATTTTTCTATTTTATCTATAGTGGAAATACATAATTCTGTTAATGATATAACAATATTTATGAAATATTATTTATTGATTATCTTCAAACTAAGTTTTCTGCTCTCACAATTCCTTGAGTTGGAGTGACCTACTTATTATTTTTATATTCTATGATGCTTCAAGTCCAAGCTAAATCTCCATCCTCCGTGAAGCCTTTTTCCCACCCTCCCAGCAGGCACTGCTTACTTCCCGTACAGGTCTTCTATGTCACCCCTCTGGCAATCTCCATGGGCTACTTTGGGTATATCTCATAGTTAACTTCTCATCTGCTTATGTCTTATCTCTCTGAATAGACTGGAATGTCTTCAAGGATCCTTTTCACAAAACAAGTGCTCACTAAATGTATTACTTAATGACAATGCTTGTCATCCACCCTAGGCTTCTGTAAATGTTCCTTTACTTTTGAAACTCTATACTAAAAGCACTTAGACTTATAGCAATAATCCTGCTGGATTTAATTTTCCTAATTTAATTTAGGATACAATTGCTACTTCACAATTGGCCATCTACATAGAATTTAGTCAATGATGATACTGACAATATTACTGAAATAGTGGTGATTTTCATATTGATTTTTCAAGTTAGAGGACTCTTGCTAGAGGGTTTCTTGGTGATAGAAACAAATCTACAGATTCACACATGCTGTGGACAGACATAACCCAACTTAAGTGATTTCAGTTATTTGAATTCATGTGTAAATTAATTCATCCATTAATGTATTCGATAAATATGTATTGAACCTTCTGTGTGCCATCTGCTGCCTTAGACACTGAGAATACAGCAGTGAGAAGAACAGATAACTATCCCTGCCTTCATGGATAATATAAGCATATTTTGCAAGCTTACTTCAGGGAAACAGACTTTCGGTGTACGAAGCACTCTGTTCCATGTTGGTGGTATGTCAAGCAGTAAGTGATCTGGTGCCCGTCATAGCCATCAGTCTCTGGCCAGGCCAAATTACTAATGAGTCAAGCTGGTTAGAGTCATACATGGGTTGCTTATCTGTGGTTCAAGAACCACTGAAGCTGTGGTTCCTGGACCAACTTGGCCATCAGTATCACCTCTTACCACATATACATCCCACCAGGAGAATTTGATTCAGTATATCTGGGCATGAGCCTTAGAAAGCCACATTTTTAAATTAAGGTCCTCAAGTGGTTCTAATGCACAGCTGTTTTAGGAACCTACTGCCTCTAGGTAATGTTTCTCAAGCTTGCCTAGAGAATCACCAGTAGGGTTTGTTTTTTCTTTTCTTTTCTTTTTTTTTTTTTTGAGACGGAGTTTCGCTCTTGTTACCCAGACTGGAGTGCAATGGCGTGATCTCGGCTCACCGCAACCTCCGCCTCCTGGGTTCAGGCAATTCTCCTGCCTCAACCTCCTGAGTAGCTGGGATTACAGGCACGTGCCACCATGCCCAGCTAATTTTTTGTATTTTTAGTAGAGATGGGGTTTCACCATGTTGACCAGGATGGTCTCGATCTCTTGACCTTGTGATCCACCTGCCTCGGCCTCCCAAAGTGCTGGGATTACAGGCTTGAGCCACCGCGCCCGGCCGGGTTTGTTTTTTCTAAACAAAAGAAAACAACAAAAAAAAAAACCTCCCT
This sequence comes from Saimiri boliviensis, assembly GCF_048565385.1. NCBI lineage: Eukaryota > Metazoa > Chordata > Mammalia > Primates > Cebidae > Saimiri > Saimiri boliviensis. Next base: position 98,095,903 of record NC_133470.1, read on the forward strand.
CTGACCTACTGAATTAGAACTTTAGGAAAAGAGCTGGTAATCTGACTTGTAAGCCGGTGTCCTGGTGATCCTTATCATCAGGCTAGTTGGGGAAACGTCCTAGAGACAATCCTAGGATCCCTAGAAATTATGTATAAATGTCCATTTTTTTCTGGTGAGCAGGTTCCATAGCTTTGAACAGATTCTCAAAGGCATCAGTGACTCCAAAAATGTAACATGAGGTGGAGCCCCAAAGTCTAGGACGCGCATTGTTGTCAACTGTATGTTTTGAGTTCTTAGTGTCCTCATGGGTTGAATTAAGTAACCTTAAAGACCTTCCTGGCCCTACTCATCTTCCACATATAAGTGTTCTGCTTGGAAGTCTCCTCTCTCTCTTTTTGCTACCTTTTTCTATCTTATTGCCAGTCTTGCCTCAATTGTTTCTCTTCAGGAGAAAGTAGGGTAGAAGGAGAATTTCAAAGCCTGGCCTCTTGCAGAGAGGGCGGGATTGGGAGGCAGCTTTGGGCTTGCCATTCAGAAATGGCAATCCTAGCAGAGCTGTTAGAATAGCAGAGGTCGGTGTCCTTATACTTCTACTCTTATGATAGTTTGAACCTCAGTGGATCTTAAACTGGTGAGATAAGGGGGTGGGAGTGGGGCCTCCAAGATATTTCTCTGCCAGTCTAGAGCAGGATGATGCAGCGTGGACAAGGTAATTGCCCTTTTCCTTGGACATAATTTTTCTCCCTGTATCTGGTGGCAGGTGTTGATGGGAGGTGGGAGCAGGAGTGTGAGTGTTGGGCTTGGCCTAGGTGCATTCCAACCCCTTCTCATCCTCGAGGCACCAAGCAGTGTCTCTGTAATTGGTTCATGACCAATCAAGTGCATTGACCTATTACTGCTAGTTACTTTGAGTTATAAATGGTTTTTATTTCCTCTGTGGTATTGGGGGTTCAGGCTGTATAGGATGACCTGATTTGTATCACAAGAGCCTTTGGGACTTTGACAGATTTCACCGTTTAAAACGCACCCAGCTTCCTCCCTCCACCCCACTGGACATAAAAGCAACCTTTGAATTTATGGCACAAAGAGCATGTCTTTAAAGGGCACCATGCAGAAAAAGGGAGGAAAAGGAAGTAAGGCAGTTCATCTTCTTTTCTGAGGCCATTGTCTCCGGACAAGTGACAAAACTGAATACCTTGAAAAATCTTGTATTGATTTTTAGTGCACAGGCATCTCCCCAGGATCTGAAAATCCTGATTGAAGATAATAAACTTGTTTCCCTGCCTTTGAGCTAGAGTTGAGTTGCTTAGTTTACGTGGCTGGAAGAAATGAGAGTAGTTGCTCTGATGAGAGTGAGATTTGGTCCAGAATGCATCTCTCTTGACCATATTGTATATAGGGGAGACAAAATTTATAAAAACCATATATACAAGTCTAACTCAAATGCTGAATGTGGAGGTAGTTATGATACTGAAAGAGTTATTGTTTTATGAAAAGTGTTTCTTTTAATAGCATCATCTTTAGTGTACTTGCATGTTTCTTTGGGCATGAAGGACTACTCTATTAAAAAGAAAGAAAGAAAATTCAAGCCTAGAGACCTCTTGTTGAAGCATTTGTTTCTTGCTATTCTAGTTGGAAACTGTTGCTCAGAGTGCCTATTTTGCTTTTGCTTCTTGGATTATTATATATTTTATTTTAATTATTTTAAATACAATTCTATGGTATCCAGTTCTACGGTATTAAGTATATTCACATTGTTCTGCAGACTTAATCACCATGCTCCACGGGTTTTTAATCATAGGCTATAATGGCTGGAAGGGACCTTAATCATCATTTGGTCCAAACTGCCCACTACGGAGTAGAAGAATTAGGCTTACAGAGAGGCAGTGACTTGCCCAAGGTCATAGAACAAGTTAGTGGTAGGGGCCTAACCCAGTATATTTCCACATTGACACAGTAACAGATTCAGGCAGATGGCCTCTGTTACTCTACTAATAGCAGAATCAAGGATTGACATAAATGTTTAGGATTTTTTCTGTGCTTTTTTTTTCCTTTATCAAGCAAGCAACCAACTATTATGGTTTAGAGCCAGAAGGTCCTTCAGACACTATCTAGTTCAGTTTCCTTATTTAAAATATTGGCCATATTTGTGATTTCTAAATCCAAGTTGAACCACAAAAAGATGCTAACATTCTTATTTCTAAAGTATAGGACAATTCTTTTCAAGGCTTCCTTTCACTTACTCCATGACATTCTTTGGTTGAAACCAGGTCCGTTGTGGGTGGCTGTTATTAATAAGCTTTCTTTGGGATGTTTACAGTAACTGCTGTGACCTAAATAAGTTTGCTTGTATTGTTTTCCCCACAAAGGCAAGAACAGCTTTTAAAACTACAGTTATCCCTCTCATCACAATGAACTTATTCATGACTAAAAGAACTGAAGCATTGCATTTTCTCACATTTGGGGCCTTTGTGCAACCCAATCATATTTTCTTGGAGTAGAGCTTCAGGACAATATAACATGTAGCCTTATGGCATGATCCTTCTTTAAAAATTTTATTTTTACTTTTAATTGTGATAACATGCACATAACATACAGTTTATTATCTTAACTATTTTTATGTGTACCTATCAGTAGTGTTAAGTGTAAGGGTTATTGCCGAGTTTAAAATGAGGAAACTGAGGCCAGTATAAGAACAATTAAATTCATTTATTCAGCTCCCGGATGAGGTTCTATGGTCCGGGAAAGGGGGGCCAGAGAAGTCGCGCTGACTTCTTGAGGTGTAGGGTTTTTATAGCAGTAGCGAGCGAGGAGGAGCAAGGTGCTCTGATTGGTTATGGGGGAGCGGAACATAGATGGGGCAAGCTGCTATTGGTAGGTAGATTGTTGGATGGGATTTTCCTAATGCAAGATCCGGCTAGGGTTACATTAGCCAGATCCTTCCAGGAGAGCATGTGCTCCTGAGGTAGGTTCTGGGCGCAGAGATGTGACCTAGGTTTCGGGCGCAGAGATGGGTGGGTGTGTCCGAGCTCCTGGCTAGGCAACTGGCCTTACATTAAGTATTTAACTGAATTATATAATCTGAAGACTGGTTGTGCAGCCAGTCTTCAGAACGTTTTTGTCTCTCAAAAGTGAAACTATGTACACATTAAAGAATTCCCCATTTCCTTCTTACCCCAGTCCCTGGAAACCATCATTCTACTTTGTTTCTATGGATCTGACTACTTTTAGATACCTTCTATCAGTGGAACTATAGTTATTTGTCATTTTTTAACCGGCTTATTTCATTTAGCATTGCTATAAAGAGATACCTGAAATTGGATAGCTGATAAGGAAAAGATGAGCCTTGAGGCTTATCCATGTTGTAGTGTATGTGGAAATTTATTTCCTTTTTCAGACTGAATAATATTACATTGTAGGTATAGAACACATTTGGCTTATCTGTTGGAGGCCACTTGAGTTGCTTTCATTTTCTGACTCTTTTGAATTGTAGATCTTTTTTTAACTGATGGGAGAAATTGTTTTAAATACTCAATTTGTTTCCTCAGTCTTTAAGATTATTAAAATAACATGGTGAATAAAATAAAGGAAGAATGCAAGTTGCTAAGAGTACTGGAGTTTTCAGGCACCAGTCCAAATGACTTGCAAGTTTGAGAACCGTTAGTAGAATGAATAGGACTTTTCTAGGTCCTCTTGGGTCTATTATGTTTACTTTTCTTATAGTGATATTCTGTGTGTGTGTGTGTGTGTATGTGTGTGTGTGTGTGTGTAAATAATGAACTTCCTCTGTGATAGCCTCTATGATCCAAAAAAAAGGCTTTTTGCCCTTTACAGTTTATTTCCATTTCCCACTGTACTCTAAACTTGTTGAGTGTAGGGGCCAAGTTATTAATTTCTGAATAATACTTAGGACAAAGCCTGGCTCATAAAGCAAATGCAATAAATGATTGAATAGACATTTGACTCATTCTGTCATTTGGAAAAATTTAATGTCACAATTAGTCTTGGAATAATTCAACATTTTTATTTGTTTTTATCTGCTTCTTTTATATTTGAAGCACCTCATGTTTAGGAACACAAATTAGTTCTAAATATGTAGAAATCAGGTTTTTTTTTTTTCCCCCTAAACTCTTTTTTGGAGGAGGGAGAAACAGTTGTTGAATACTTGGCATCAAATAGAGGACATATCCAAGCCTTGACTTTAGTTTTGATTGAAGTCCCTCTGATATTTCCACTGTGAAATTGCTTTCCTTTCTGCCACTTCTGTGTGTGTCGCTTTGAGTTGTGCAGCTAGTGCTGTGAGTGCTGTTTTTGTATCAGGGCATAGATTTCCCCCTCCACGTTTTGGCTCCTAAGCTTTGTTTTCATGCCCCCTCTACCTTCTCCTGAACCCTCTCAACATCTTTATAATGTTCCAGAAATAGAAATCTCCCAAAGTGGATTCTGGTTTGTAATAAAGGCCCTTAATCTTTATTATGTTGTTTCTCATTAGTGGGCAGAAAGCCTGCAAATATATTTATTTTCAGATGATAGACTATACTTGAGAGACACATGCGTAAGAGTCTGGACTCCGTTCATTCAAAGAGCATCAAGCATTATGGCAGGCCTGGGCACTGGTGAAATACTGATGAGGAAGAGTCTCTGTTCGTACTCTTACAAAGCTGATAGTGAGAGAGATAAAAAGGAAGTAGTGCCTTGACTGGGAAACACAGAGAGCTAGGGAAACTCATAGGAAAGGGAGCTGACATAGTTGGGTGGCGGTAGCAAGTACAGTCATTAACTTGACACCTGAAGGATGAGTAAGAATTTGTCAGTTGATGAGGAGGAAGAAAAGTGTCCTGGAAAGTGGGAACAGCACATGTGGAAGCTAGGAGATGAGCAAGAACATGGCTTAGAGAACAGAAGGAAGTACATTATTCCTAGAGTAGTGAGTCACCTTAGTTACATGGATAGTCCTGGAATATGCTGAATTATGCCACTCTTATTGCAGTGGACAGTCTCATTGATTCCAATTTGTAAGCAGAAATATTGAAAATGCAATTTTTCTGTGCATTAACAAGGAGGTTCCCTGGTAGGGAGAAATATATGAAAGACAAGTAGGCTCAATGGGAATTTAATGCACTTGATGAAATGCTGATTGTGAACAAAACTTCAGGATACTATCATTATAAATAAATGAAACTCATTAGATTTTAAGTAGAAGACTTTTTTATTTTATTTTATTTTTTTGGCTGCTAAGATTAGAGGCCTCAGGGTTTTGTCAATTGTGGACTCCATGATCAGAAATCCATATACGCGTCTGCAGCCATGATTTTTTTATTAGTAACAAGAATGAGGGATAACTTCTTAACTATTCAGAATATGGATTATTTAGCAGTAAGACACAACTAGTCCAGAAAGCAGCTTAATCAACTTTATTCATGTGAAAGTACATAGTTATATGGCTATTATTAGTAGGCCATGAATTTTTATTAAGTCAAAAAGAACACTGATATTTAACAGATAATGCCATTCTTGACAGTGTGGGATGTAGTCAGGCAGAACACAACTCATTTCTGACTTCCAACTATATCACTCATGTTGACTTTCAGCTTTGACTTCAGCAGTTGCGTGAAAGGTGCTATCACAAGAATTGCCCAGATTTTGCCACACAGAAATTTCAGGATAGTTCTATTCATAGCATTTATTCCTTCAAGGAAAGTGTATTGGGTGCTGGCTGTCTGTCAGACTTGATTCTAGGTGTTGGAAAAATGTGACCAAGCTAAAGATAATCCCTGTCCTTGCAGGGCTCACAGTGTAGTGACGAAAACAGAGAAGTAAATAGTCAATTGGGAAAAATACTGTGTTACCAGTGCTGTAATAGCAGATGTCCTGGAAACTGTGCAAGCTCAGAGGAGGGCAGCTAACACAGCTTTGAATGGTCAGGGATTGTTCCCTGAGGTGAGAGATCAGCTGGGATTAGAAAAGTGAATTAGGACCTGGCCCGGCAAAGAGGAGGGCAAAGAGAATTTCAAGCAGAGAGAACAGCTCATTTGAAGACAAAGAAGTAAGAAGAATGGCAGGAAGGAAGGGCGGGGAGGGGGGGATTGCAAATGTAAATGTAAAAGGCAATAGCTGCACGACATGCATTATGTCTAGAGAGGCATGAAGTGTACTTGAATAGGTAGGCAGGGGCTAGCATACAAAGACATTGAAGTATACCTTTGTGTATGAGGATGAAGAGTTTGGATTTCATTTCAAATGCATTGGGAAACCTTTTGAGAGTTTCGTGATTGGAAGCCCTGTGATCTGATGTACATTTTTTTAAAAACTCTATCTGACTGAGAAGACAGTGAGAAATCTGATGCAGTGGTCCAGGCCGAGACTTGGTAGAGTAAGACTGAAGATGGACAATGTCTAAAGATTTGAGAGCACTATTCAGGGGTTGGGGTAGATTGGGTTTTGTGCAAATAATAACATGAGTGGTACATTGATATCTTATTTACCTAAGTGGGAGACAGGAGTCAAGAATGATGACTCTTATGTTTCTGGGATCCATTTCCATTGCTAGCACTTAAAACTGTGTGATTGAGCAGTATCACTTCTCCTCTGCATCTCCTTTTTTTCCATCTCTTACATTTCCCCACTGTGATTGCAGACCGATTTTCAATGGTGATTCATAATAATCCTAATATCCTTTACTTCTAAGATATATAGCAGACCCTTTATAAATGTTGCCCAAATAAATGAACTGACATTATGCAGGTACATTCTTGTGCAGGTACACTTCCTGCTTAGGTGCAGATTAACCTATTTAGTCTTTCTTATCTGTAACTTATTACTGGATATATATTTTCAAATGAGGACTAAACCAATCCAAAGTGGAAATCAAACCTTAGAATGTGTATAAGGTAATGTACTGGACTGGGACTTAGGAACTCACGTTTTTTTGTTGTTATCTTGCCTTTATTTAGTGAAACAGAAAATCACTTATGTGCTTTATATTAATATTAATTTTTTTTTTTTTTTTTTTTGAGATGGAGTTTCGCTCTTGTTACCCAGGCTGGAGTGCAATGGCGCGATCTCGGCTCACCGCAACCTCCGCCTCCTGGGTTCAGGCAATTCTCCTGCCTCAGCCTCCTGAGTAGCTGGGATTACAGGCACGTGCCACCATGCCCAGCTAATTTTTTGTATTTTAGTAGAGACGGGGTTTCACCATGTTGATCAGGATGGTCTCGATCTCTTGACCTCGTGATCCACCCGCCTCGGCCTCCCAAAGTGCTGGGATTACAGGCTTGAGCCACCGCGCCCGGCTTAATATTAATATTTATATTAATATTCCCATTTAAAAATATATATGGTAATGCCAGATCCTGACTTAGGTTTTAGGGGTGATATTAATAGGATAATAGCTTTAAGCATAAGCATTTAGTGTCTATAACAGACCTTTCCTCTAAGAACTTCCTGGTGTTTGTCATTGGAGGTGGTGCAAGGCAGAGAACAGAAGCCCCTGAAGAGCTTTTTCAAAGAATCTATGTCCTAACTCTACCCTTTGCTGACTTCTGTGGGGGCATGTGGCTGGACATGCACAGTAGACTACTGCTGTCTTGGACCTTCTGCATAGTCTTTTAGCAATATGGTCTTTTCTTTTTTTTTTTTTGAGACGGAGTTTCGCTCTCGTTACCCAGGCTGGAGTGCAATGGCGCGATCTTGGCTCACCGCAACCTCCGCCTCCTGGGTTCAGGCAATTCTCCTGCCTCAGCCTCCTGAGTAGCTGGGATTACAGGCACGCGCCACCGTGTCCAGCTAATTTTTTGTATTTTTAATAGAGACGGGGTTTCACCAAGTTGCTTGACCTCGTGATCCACCCGCCTCAGCCTCCCAAAGTGCTGGGATTACAGGCTTGAGCCACCGCGCCCGGCCAGCAATACGGTCTTTTCATGTTTCAAAACATCAAATGTAAAAGCCAAAACTACAACTGGTAAGAACTCACTCACCAGTAAAGGGGAAATGTACGGGGATTGGAACTACTATTGACAAAAGCTAGATTATAAGATCCACATTGCAAAGGCACACAGATTTGCAATAATTGCATCCGGGGACAGGTGTTTTCTGAATAGTAGAACCAAAAACCAGTGTTATATAATGGGCTAAAAGAGTCACTTTTTTTTTTATGCTCAAGTATACAAAGTAACCTGACCTTATAGCTAGTAGAATTTTATGGGTTTCATGATCTGCCATAATAAAGAAATAAAAATCTTTTGAAATTTTCTTACTGTTTTTGAAAGCAGTTATTGTGAGTGTGGTTGGGAAGTATTCAGCATACCCTTTACCCATAGATAGCTAAAGGAATTCTGCATTGTTGGGTCTGATTTAATGAGTTTTGTTCCAGTGAAAAACAAAGCTAATACAAGTACTTTCTAAGTCTGGTTTCATCTGTACATGAACTAGAACTAAATGATTTACATGTGAGGCTAAAATAATGAGAGTACTCCCAATAGAGTGTCCTGGAATATGTATTTGAGTGCTTTCTCTAAAGAAAAAGACAACCATGTTAAGTCACAAATGCATCAACAAAAGAAGAAATGAAAAAGATCGTTCATTCTGAAATAACACTTATGGCTTATATAGCCAAATTTTATTTCAAATTTGAAAATAAAGGTTTTTTTGTTCAACATTAATTCAACAAATATTTATCGAATACCTGCTATATGCCAGTGTTGTAGATATAAGTGATATGGCAGTAAGTAAAGCAAACATCTTTGCCCTCTTGGGCTTATATGTGTGTGTATGTGTGTGTGTGTGTGTGTGTAGGGGCATATAATAAGCAATATACAAAGGTAGAAAAGATATGTTACCTGCTTACAAGTACTATGGAGGAAAATAAGTCTGGAAATATGTATGTATGGTTGTGGTGGTGGTAAATGGCTGTAGTTTGAGTATGATGATGAGGGATAGATTTAATGAGAAGATGATATTTGAGTAAAAATCTGAGAGAAAGCCATTTAGGTATCTTGGGGAAGAGAGTTACCAACTTTTGCATTTTGCTTTGGTAAAATAAAAGTACACAAGAATAAAAAATGTATTACCCATAAGTCAGGCAGTTAGAGTTGTTTTTTTACTGAATGAAGGTGAAGCTCTTTCCGCATTCCTGTGTAAATTCTGCAAGGGAGAATTTCAAATGTAGTCTCTGGTTATTTGAATCTTAACAGTTCATGAACAGCTTTTATATTGTACTCTCTGAAACTTCTGTATATGCATACAGATAGCATTTATATGTACTAAGTTGGTATGTACCCACAGATATATCCTGCTTTAGTGTAGAAACTACTTGATGATTTGCAAATTCAGGCATACCATATTTTCATTTATGCGAAAGAAAGTATTAACTGTTCTGATGTCTGGGAAGAATGAGCACCTCTCAGGTACATCAGTTCTGCTTGAGTTACTTTAGACCATTTGACTCCTGAAAGTAGGAGAAAGTATCAGCTAGATAGATCAGCCTCTGCTGAGGACGTGTAAAGTGCAAGCAACAGTGTAGAGCCACTTGCATTGAGTAGTATGTGAATCAAAGTCATGGAGAGGAGTGGTTGTTGTTCAGTATTTGCTGTGGATTACTGTTAGGACTAGTAGATCCCTATTCTTTCTATTTCTTGGTGTTGGTCCTTTTTGCATTGCTATAAAGGAATGCCTGAGACTGGGAAATTTATACAGAAAAGAGGTTTATATAGCTCATGGTTCTGTAGGCTGTACAAGTGTACCACCAGCATTTGCTTCTGGCAAGGCCTCAGGAAGTTTACAATCATGGTGGAAGGCAAAGGGAAAGCTGCCTTATTACATGGTGAGAGGGAGAAAGAGAGGGAGGAGGTGCCAAACTCTTTTTTTTTTTTTTTTTGAGACAGAGTTTCGCTCTTGTTACCCAGGCTGGAGTGCAATGGTGCGATCTTGGCTCACTGCAACCTCCACCTCCTGGGTTCAAGCAATTCTTCTGCCTCAGCCTCCCGAGTAGCTGGGACTACAGGCACGCACCACCATGCCCAGCTAATTTTTGTATTTTTAGTAGAGACGGGGTTTCACCTTGTTGATCAGGATGGTCTTGATCTCTTGACCTTGTGATCCACCCACCTCGGCCTCCCAAAGTGCTGGGATTACAGGCGTGAGCCACCGCGTCCGGCCCCGCCAAACTCTTTTAAACAACTAGATCTCATGTGAACTCATAGAGTGAGAACTCACTCATTGCCCTGGGGATGGCACCAAGACAGTCATGGGGCATCTGCCCCCATGACCCAAATACCTTCCACTAGGCCTACCTCTAACATTGGAAGTCACGTTTAAACATGAGATTTGCAGGGGACGCACATCCAAATCATTTCACTCTCTGAACAGTGCTCTGTGTAACTCTTGCCACTTCTAGGTAGATAAAGTGCAGAAGACCCACTAGGTCTAGAAGAGCAGAGTTGATTCTGTATTGAGGGGGTCACAGACCTAATGTGAAAAATTATTGCTCCTGACTGCCTTGTATAACATTTGACATGTGATATCTTTGACATGTTTTTGGCATATACTACCAGCCAATGGTGTCCAAATAGACAGGAGGGGAGTGAATCCATGCCAGGACAATTAGCTGTTGTAGTAAGGGGTTGCAGATTTGTTCTTCCCCTTTTTCTTCAGTGAAGTGCCTATCTGTTATATAAATATTTGAATGAGGTGGTAAGAAGGGACAGAACTGTGTGTATTTGTGCAAAGAAGACAGGAGCTGGGTGTCCTTGAGTGAGCCTCTTAATCTCAATGGGTCACAGTTTTGTGAAACTCTTCAGTTAGAATAATGACTTTAAGTACCCACTAAGCTTGTTGGAGTATAAAACAAGATAGGATATGTGAAAGCATTTGGTATAGCATTATACATGTAAGTGTACTTTTTTAAATGAATGGATTTGCTTTTCCCTAGAAGGCCTTTACTTGTGGAATATTGTTCAGCTATCAAAAAACACACAGCCTTTTATCAGGACTTTCCCCTAAACTAGCATTATTCACAATTGAAATTATATACTTGGTTTTAAGTTTTCATGACTTGGTTTTAAGTTTTATTTTATTTTGCTACCTTCCCTACCCATCCCAAGGAAATATGTGAACAATTTTCTATTGACAGATAAAAGATAATGTATTATGAAAGTGACAGGCCTAAATCAGCAGGAGAGCCTGCACTTCTACTGCCTTGCTGTCAGTCAGTGATGAAAATATTACAGAACATTTAATACTATATGAACTAGAACAATACGCAATTTCAGAAGAAGCCACCTTATGACACTTCCATTTATTTAACATAAAAGACTGATGGTCCTATTGAAGTTCAAAGCTTGGAAAATTTTCAGGAAGGGCAATTTAAACTATTTAGGAAATGCTGTCCCTGAGCTTTACTGTTTCACATTTAATCCAGGGTACTTCCTGAGATTGCTCATGAAGTCCCTTTTGCTGTGTGGACCTTCAACATCTCATAATAAAGAGGTAATACTATGTAGTGGTTAAGCATGCAGAGCTTGTGCCATTTTTCCCTTCTGTAAAATGGGGATAACAGTAGTACCTACCTCATTGGGTTGTTGTGTGGATTAAATCAGTTAATATATACAACACGTAGAATAGTGAAAGACACAGAATAAGCTCTATATAAGTGTTTGCTATTATTATTATTATCATTATTACTTAAGTTCTTATGGAGATTATCTGCCTAGAGCGTCTCTGTCTAAAACAATAGTCTGCATAAAGTCTGGATTGTGTTAGAGAGGGAAAAGAAGGTGGCGAAGGAATTTTATGCAATAAAGAACCAGCAATATCTTGAAAGGACTGGTGAGGCTTTTCCAGTTGGATGATTCACCTCATCCGACTCGAAAAGCCTCAGCAGTTCCTTCAAGATGCTGTTAAAGTATCAACCCTCTTCACTTTCCCCACCCTTCTCCCAGTGGATAATCCCCACTGTTTTCTCAGTACTTTATTAGTCAGTTTCTGACTTAACAGCAGTTATCATACTGCATTATATTATCTGTTTATGTGTCTCTCCCTCACTAGACTGTGGACTCCTTGAAGGCAGGGACTGGTGTAATTCGAGCAGTGTCTTGGTACACAGTAAGCCATCGATGCTCTTGGAATGGCAGACTATAGCTGAGCAGATTTCTCTTTCAGCGTTGCCCTTCCTTGTGTTCATTTCCTTCCCTACAGGTCTAGAGTAAGGCCAGCCTCGACTGCTCTCAATTTGCCACTTGGCCAAAGGCCTAGACCAGGCATCCCCAAACTTTTTACACAGGGGGCCAGTTCACTGTCCCTCAGACCGTTGGAGGGCTGCCACATACTGTGCTCCTCTCACTGACCACCAATGAAAGGGGTGCCCCTTCCTGAAGTGCAGCGGGGGCCCAGATAAATGGCCTCAGGGGGCCGCAGTTTGGGGACGCCTGGCTAGACTCTCTGTGGTGGGGAGCTAAACATATGAATGAAGTAATTGTCAAAACCAAACCAAGGTGAGCTATGGAGATTGCTAGGCAGAAGTGAAGAGTCAACTAGAATGACAGTACATTTTTGCCTTCCTGGAGTGGGGGTCCATGTGGGGCATAGCCGTTCCCTATATGTCAGTACTCCAGCTAGACTGAAATCAAGAACAGGGCTGGTATCTACATGCCCTGTATTACCTCTTTTGTGAAGTCTTCTGAGATGTCCCCTGGCACACCTAACTGCTGGTACTCCTGTGTTTCACTGCAATTTGAACATCTCTGTTAAAGGACTAGTGATTTTATGGCATATCTGCTTCTCTTCAGACTGAGACACATGAGGGCAAGAACTGTGAGTTTTCGGTTCTGTAGAGCTGCTTTAGTTGTTGAATGAACAAATGAGTCTCTTGTTTATCAGTCATCTTTTCTGCTTGTTTCAACCTTCAGTAAACTATAGAGCTATTCTCTCTCACATAGTACCTGCCACATAGGAATAGTTCAACAGATAACTATTGAATTGAATGGCACCTGAGAGCAACACAGATGTAGGGTTCTTTTATTTTCTGAATGCATTTGGAATCAGGGATACGGGTCAGCAACGCATAGTGAGGTAGTCCTTTGGGGAGGGGGTCAGTGTGCCAACCTGTGCAGTTTAGAAATAACTGGGGACAGTGACCACACACAGTCATCTAAAAATCAGGCAGCCCTATTGAACATCATCATCATGTCCATCTTCAGTTGTTTGTATAGCCAATTGTAATTACTCATGCATATAAGGTGGTCAAATCATGTTTGAGAACCTCCACTTGACAAGTAAAAGAAGTATATTTTATATGTTAGAATGAGGTTTTTTTTTTTTTTTTTTTTTTTTTTTTTCATTCAGAGAGAAACAGAACTAAGAAAAAAAATCCCAATGTTTTGGAAAACTCAAGTTTTGAGAACTCTTGATGATCGAATTCTTGCAATAGCTAACCAGCTCAGAGCAATTTGTGCATGGAATACCCATAGGGTATATAAGTTTCAGAATATCATCATTTAGCCTAGTGCCTACTATGATACCAGTCATTGTAGAAAATTTGACAGATTGATGATGCACGGCCTTTGCCCCCAAAGAATCTGCATTTTAATTGGTGATCTTATGTTATATCTGCAGTGGTGGTAACCAACTTAGAAGAATATAAAATATAAAGCTAAGCTGTCTGTTATGTGCATGTGGGAGGCATTCAGAGGAGACATGCTAAGGGTGCGGTACATCAAGGAATGCTCTGTAATGATAGCAGTAGATGAGTGGAAATTAAAGGCAAAGTGGGAGGGTGGGGGGACCGAGGAATGAAAGTAAAAGTGAACCTGAGGTGTTGATAATGGCATATCCTGACTGGATTATTCATTAATTCATCAGTTGAAATTTATGTGACCAACTGCATTGGGCCAGACCCTATGATGGATACCAGGGACACAGAGATACATAGGACATGGTCCCTGCTTTTGGTATACTATGGGGACACACAAGGAGTGCCTTTCTTTATTGACCATAGAGTTAAATGACTGATGAGTAATTTATGCCTTCAACAAACATCTATTAAGTGTCTGCTTTGGGTCTCACTCAGTAGTGTATGCTGGGGATACAGAAATGATATTTCCATACTCCAGGTAGATTCATGTGTTAAAACATACAGTCAGCTATTTGCCATTTCGAAAGTGCTTCTCTCATATAAGGCAGGTTTAATCCTCATAGCAATCCTGTGAGGTTGTTTCTGTATATATCCCTCATCTCACATAATTTGTGAGATTATGAACTAAGAGATTATGAAGGTGAGATTGTGAACTTAGATGGCAGACTAAGGCATAAAATAGTGAAGCAATTTGTCTATGATCATAATGCTAAGAAGTAGCTGAGCTGGGAAGTGAATCTCCAAAGCAAATGAAAAGCATAAAATAGCAGGGGTCACAATCCTAGTCTCTGATAAAACAGACTTTAAACCAATGAAGATCAAAAGAGACAAGAAGGGCATTACATAATAGTAAAGGGATCCATGCAACAAGAAGAGTTAATTATCATAAATATATATGCACCCAATACAGGAACACCCAGATTTATAATGCAAGTTTTTCGAGACCTACAAAGAGACTTAGACTCCCACACAATAATAGTGGGAGATTTCAACACTCCACTGTCAATATTAGATAGATCAATAATACAGAGTATTAACAAGGATATTCAAGTCTTGAACTCAGCTCTGGACCAGGCAGACCTAATAGACATGTACAGAACTCTCCACTCCCAATCAACAGAACATACATTCTTCTCAGCACCACATCACACTTATTCTAAAATTGACCACATAATTGGAAATCAAATACTCCTCAGGAAATGCAAAAGAATGTAAATCATAAAAAAAAAAGTCTCTCAGACAACAGTGCAATTAAATTAGAACTCAGGATTAAGAACCTCACTCAGAACCACACAACTACATGGAAACTCAACAACCTGCTCCTGAATGACTACTAAGTAAATAACAAAATTAAAGCAGAAAGGAATAAGTTATTTGAAATCAGTGAGAACAAAGACACAACCTACCAGAATCTCTAGGACACAGCTAAAGCAGTGTTTAGAGGGAAATTTATGGCACTAAATGCCCACAGAAGAACATGGGAAAGATCTAAAATTGACACCCTAACATCACAATTAAAACAACTAGAGAAGCAAGAGCAAACAAATTCAGAAGCTAGGAGAAGACAAGAAATAACTAGGATCAGAGCAGAAATGAAGGAGATAGAGACATGAAAAACCCTTCCAAAAATCAGTGAATCCAGGAGCTGGATTTTAGAAAAGAGTAACAAAATAGACCACTAGCCAGACTAATGAAGAAAAGAGAGAAGAATCAAATAGACACACTAAATATGATAAAGTGGATATCATGACTAATCCCACAGAAATACAAGCTACCATCAGACAATACTATAAACACTGCTACGCAGATAAACTAGAAAATATAGAAGAAATGGATTAATTTCTGGACACATACACTGATCCAAGACTAAACCAGGAAGAAGTTGAATCCCTGAATAGACCAATAATAAGTTCTGAAATTGAGGCAGGAATTAATAGCCTGCTAACTAAAAAAAAGCTCAGGACCAGACAGATCCACATCTGAATTCTACCAGAGGTACAAAGAGGAGCTGGTACCATTCCTACTGAAACTATTCCAAACAATAGAAAAAGAGGGACTCCTCCCTAACTAATTTTATGAGTCCAGCATCATCCTGCTACCAAAACCTGGCAGAGACACACCAAAAAAGAAAATTTCAGGCCACTATCCCTGATGAACATCATTGCAGAAATCCTCAATGAAATACTGGCCAACCAAATCCAGCAGCACAACAAAAAGCTTATCCACCATGATCAAGTTGGCTTCATCTCTGGGATGTAAGGCAGGTTCAATGTATGCAAATCAGTAAACATAATCTATCACATAAACAGAACCAATGACAAAAAACACATGATTAACTCAATAGATGCAGAAAAGACCTTCAATAACATTTAACACCACTTCATGATAAAAAATAAACGAGGTATTGATGGAACATATCTCAATAATAATAGCTATTTGTATCAAATGCACAGTCAATATCATACTGAATGGGCAAAAGATGGAAGAATTCTCTTTGAAAACCAGTGGAAGACAAGGATGTCGTCCCTCACCATTTTGATTCACCATAGTATTGGAAATTCTGGTCAGAGCAATCAGGAAAGAGAAAGAAAGAAAATGTATTTAAATAGGAAGAGTGAAAGTCAACTTGTCTCTGTTTACAGATGATATGATTGCATATTTAGAAAAACCCATCATCTCAGGCCCAAATCTCCTTAAAGCTGATAAGCAACTTCAGCAAAGTCTCAGAATATCAACAATGTGCAAAAATCACAAGCATTTCTATAAACCAATAATAGACAGAGAGCCAAATCATGAGTGAACCCGCATTCACAATTGCTACAAAGAGAATAAAATACCTAAGAATACAACTTACCAGGGATGTGAAGGACCTCTTCAAGGAGAACTACCAACCATTGCTCAAGGAAATAAAAGAGGACACAAGCAAATGGAAAAACATTCCATGCTTATGGATAGGAAAAATCAATATTGGGAAAATGGCCATACTGCCCAAAATAATTTACAGATTCAATGCTATCCCCATCAAGCTACCACTGAGTGTCTTCACAGATTTAGAAAAGAAACTACTTTTAATTTCGTTTGGAACCAAAAATGAGTTCGTACAGCCAGGACAATCATAAGCAAAAAGAACACAACTGGAGGCATCACACTACTTGACTTTGAACTATACTACAAGGCTTCATTAACCAAAACAGCATGGTGCTGGTACCAAAACAGATATATAGACTAATAGAACAGAACAGTGGCCTCAGAAATAACACCTTTGACAACTATCTGAACTTTGACAAACCTGACAAAAACAAGCAATGGGGAAAGGATACCCTATTTAAAAATGGTGTTGCGAAAACTGACTAGTCACATGCAGAAAACTGAAACTGGACCCCTTCGTTATACCGTATGCAAAAACGAACTCAAGATGGATTAAAGACTTAAATGTAAAACCTAAAACCATAAAATCCCTAGAAGAAAACCTAGGCAATACCATTCAGAACATAGGCAATGGCAAAGACTTCATGACTAAAACACCAAAAGCAATGGCAACAAAAGCCAAAATTGATAAAGGTGATCTAATTAAACTAAGGAGCTTCTGCACAGCAAAAGTCAACAGAGTGAACACATAACCTACAGAATGGGAGAAAATTTTCATAATCTATTCATCTGACAATGGGCTAATATCCAGAATCTACAAGGAACTTAAATAAATATACAAGAAAAAAACAACCCCATCAAAAAGTGGGCAAAGGATATGAACACACACTTCGCAAAAGAAGATATTTATGCAGCCAACAGACATATGAAAAAAAGCTCATCATCACTGGTCATTAGAGAAATGGAAATCAAAACCACAATGAGATACCATCTCACACCAGTTAGAATGGTGATCATTAAAAAGTCAGGAAACAACTGATGCTAGAGAGGATGTGGAGAAATAGTAATGCTTTGACATTGTTGCTGGGAGTGTACATTAGTCCAACCATTGCAGAATACAGTGTGGTAAATCCTCAAGGATCTAGAACCACAAATACCATTTAACCTAGCAATCCCACTACTGAGTATATACCCAAAGGATTATAAATCATTCTGCTATAAAGACACATGCACACATATGTTTTTTGCAGCACTGCTCGCAGTAGCAGACTTGGAACCAACCCAAATGCCCATCAGTGATAGATTGGATAAAGAAAATGTGGTACATATACACCACTGAATACTATGCAGCCATAAAAGAGGATGAGTTCATGTCCTTTGCAGGGACATGGATGAAGGTGAAAACCATCATTCTCAGCAAACTAACATGGGAACAGAAAACCAAACACCACATGCTTTCACTCATATTTGGGAGTTGAACAATGAGAACACATGGACACAAGGAGGGGAACATCACATACTGGGGCCTGTCGGGGGTAGTGTGCTAGGGGAGGAGAAATACCTAATGTAGGTGATGGGTTGACGAGTGCACAAACCACCATGGCACGTGTATACATATGTAACACATAGGTATTCTTCACATGTATCCCAGAGCTGAAAGTATAATAATAAAAATAAGAAGAATAAGTTCCACACTGGAGAAATCAAAGTCAAGGATGATGAAGAAGTCCTGATGACATTGTTCAACGTCATTCAGGTTTAAAGCCAGGTCTACTTTTCTCCTGTTGTGTATGTAAATCAGTGTTATGATAACCACTACTGCTATTACTACTGCCACCACTGTAATTGCCACCACCATTATTATTTCTATTAGTATTTGGATTAAAGTCTGTTTATATCAAATGAACTCAACAACTCTAAAATTTTCCTTAAATTTTCTTAGGAAAGTCCGGTCTAAGGATGCTGTGTATTAGATTCCAGAAACAGTATGTTTAAGGAGCACCATGAATTTAAGTTCGAATGACTGAGCACAGCATGGTTATTTGGTATGTCTATTTCCTTTAGAATATCCCCGCAAAATATTACAAATAAGGAATCATACTTTGTGAGCAACCAAAACTGAAGTATTTATGATTACAGACTTGCAGGCTGGAAATTCAGACAGGGTTTTCATGTGGTGGTTTTGTGGAGAATTTTTTCTATGTCAGGGAACATCAGTTTTTGCTCATAAGGTTTCCAACTGATTGGATGAGGCCCATGTACATTATGGAGATTAATCTTTTTTTTCTTAAGGTCGACTGATTTAAATCTTAAAGCACATCTAAAAGTACCTTTAACCAGGTGCAGTGGCTCACACTTGTAATCTCTACACTTTGAGATCCAAGGCAGGTGGATCACTTAAGCACAGGAGTTTGAGAGCAGCTCAGGCAACATAGCAAGACCTTGTCCCTACCAAAAGTTAACAGATTTTGCAGGCATCATGGGATGTTCCTGTAGTCCTAGCTACTCAGGCAGGTGAGGTGGGAGGATTGCTTAAGCCAAGGAGGCTGAAGCTGCAGTGAGCCAAATCGCACCACTGCACTCCAGCCTGTGTGACAGAGTGAGACCTTATCTCAAACAACTAACTAACTAACTAAATGAATAAATAAATGGAGTATTCTATTATATACCTTCACAGCAACATTTGGACTGGTGTTTGAAGAACTGTGTACTCGTAGCTTAGCCAAGTTGATAAAGTTAATCATCACATTAGTAAAGAGCTACTTAATATTATTTTCTCTTTTCTTATCTGTACTTTAAATAAAACAAGAATGGTTGCAAAATTGAAAAAAAAATATAGAAGCAGGCTTAAAACCCCTAGATTGCTGTGAATAGGGTATTAAGGGAGATTCTGGGGAGGGCTCAAAAGAAAAGATGACTAGAGAAAGTCTGGAACTTTTTAGGGCTTTCTTAAGTGGTTATGATTACAGTGCTGCTAGAAATATGGACTTTAAAGGCCATTCTGACAAACTCTCAGATGGAAATGATAAACAAGGTATACAGTTGCAATGAACTTGCAGAATTGTGTCCATGTCCTAGGATTTTATGGAATGCAGAAAATGATGAACTAGGTTATCTGGCAGAAGAAATAGCTAAGCAGCATACCATTCAGGATGATGATTGACTACTTTTAACCACATAAAGTGAGATGTGAAAGGAAATAAATGACTTAAAGATGAAGTTTGTAATTACAAGAGAGTAGCAGAACAACAAGATTTAGAAAATCTGCAGCCTGCCACATAAAGACTGAAAAAACTTGCAAGAGGGTGGCCAAATGACCATTTGTTAAAGAGATTGGTATGGCTAGAAGGGAGCCAGGTGCTAGCCATCAGGACAATGGGAGAAAAAAACCAAAGCATTCTGGATATTTTTGGAATGGGAATGACTATCCTATGCTTGTCCCATCATTGTATTTTGGAAGTACCTAACATCTTTTGATTTCAGAAGCTAAGTGCTGGAGGGAATTTGTCTCAGGATGAATTATGCCTTGAGTCTCAGATTAGACTCTGGACTTTGGACTTTTGAGTTGGTGTTTGATATGGTTTGGCTGTGTCCCCACCCAAATCTCATCTTGAATTATAGTTCCCATAATCTCCACGTCTTGTGAGACTCAGTGGGAGGTAACTGAATCATAGGGGTGGTTTCTCCCATACTATTCTTGTGATAGTAAGTTCTCACAACGGGCTTCCCCCTTTGCTTGATTGTCATTCTTATCTTTCCTGCTGCCATGTGAGGAAGGACATGTGTGCTTCCCCTTCTGCCATGGCTGTAAGTTTCCTGAAGCCTCCCAAGCCATGCTGAACTGTGAGTCGATTAAAACTTTTCTTTATAAAGTACTTGGTCTTGGATATGTCATTATTAGCAGTGTGAGACTGGACTAATACAGGAAATTGGTACCACAGAGAGTAGAGTACTGCTGTAAAGATAGCCAAAAATGTGGAAGCAACTTTGGAACTGGGTAACAGGCAGAGGTTAGAGCCATTTGGAGGGCTCAGAAGAAGACAGGAATGGCTTTGCTGAATGGCTTTGACTAAAATGCTGATAGTGATATGGACAGTGAAGTCCAGGCTGAGATGGTTTCAGATGCAGATGTGGAACTTTTTGAGAACTGGAGGAAAGATTGCTCTTGCTATGCAAAGTGACTGGTGGCATTTTGCCCCTACCCTAGAAATCTGTGGAACTTTGAACTTGAGAAAGATGATTTAGTGTATCTGGCAGAAGAAATTTCCATACAGCAAATCATTCAAGAGGATAGAGGAACATAACAGTTTGAAAAATTTACAGCCTAGCTATGCAATAGAAAAGAAAGCTCCATTTTCTTGGGAGAAGGTCAATCCTGGCACACAAATTTGCATCAGTAATGAAGAACAGAATGTTAATCACTGAGATAATGGGGAAAATGTCTCCAGTGCATGTCAGAGACCTTCATGGCAGCCCTTCCCATCACAGGCTTAGGAGGAAATAATGGTTTCATGGGCCAGGTCCAGGGCCCTCCTGTTGTGTACAGCCTAGGAACTTACTATCCTGCATCCCAGCCACTCTAACTGTGGCAAAAGTGCAAGCCCCAAGCCTTGGCAGTTTACATGTGATGTTGAGCCTGTAGGTACACAGAAGTCAAGAATTGAGGTTCAGGAACTTCTGCCTGAATTTCAGAGGATGTAGGGAAACAACTTGATGTCCAGGCAGAAGTCTGCTGCAGGGGTGGTGCCCTCATGAGGAACCTATGGCTAGGTCAGTGCAGAACGGAAATGTGCGGTCAGAGGACCCACACAGATCCTGCACTGGGGGCACTGCCTAATGGATCTGTGAGAAGAAGGCCACCATCCTCCAGACCCCAGAGTGGTAGATCTACATCTGCTGACAGCTTGAACCATGTGCCTGGAAAAGCCACAGACACTCAATGCCAGCCCATGAAAGCAGCCAGGAGTGGGGCTGTACCCTGCAAAGTGACAGGGACAGAGCTGCCCAAGGCCATGTGAGCCCACCTCTTGCATTAACATGCCCTGGATGTGAGGTGGAATCAAAGGAGATCATTTTGGAATGTTAAGCTTAATGACTGCCCTAAATGAACTTTGGACTTGCATGAGACGTGTAGCCCCATGCAAAATTAATGTTGTTTTTGCCATTTTCTCTCATTTGGAATGGGTGTATTTACCCAATGCCTGTACCTCCATTGTATCTAGGAAGTAACTAACTTGCTTTTGATTTTACAAGTTCATAGGCAGAAGGGACTTGCCTTGTCTCAGAAGAGACTTTGGACTTGGACTTTTGGGTTAATGCTGGAATGAGCTAAGACTCTCGGGGACTGTTGGAAGGGTATGGTTGTATTTTAAAATGTGAGGACATGAGATTTGGGAGGGGCCAGTCATAGAATGATATGGTTTGGCTGTGTCCCTACCCAAATCTCATGTTGAATTGTAGTTCCCATAATCCCCACGTCATGTGAGGGACCCAATGAGGTAATTTAATCATGGGGGCACTTATTCCCATGCTATTCTGGTGATAGTAAGTTTTCACAAGATCTGATGGTTTCATAAGGAGTTTTCCCCTTTGCTTAGTTTTCATTTTTCTCTCTCCTGCTGCTATGTGAAGAATGATGCATTTGCTTCCCCTTCTACCATGATTGTAAGTTGCCTGAGTCCTCCCCAGGAATACTGAACTGTGAGTCAATTAAACCTCTTTTTCTTTGTATAAATTACCCAGTATGTCTTTGTTAGCAGTGTGAGAATGGACTAATACAGTGCTGAAATAAATTAAGGCTTTAAGGCTATTTGGATGGAATAAATATATTTTGTATATAAAAAGGATGTGATTTGGGGGGCATCCAGGGGCAGAATTCTGTGGTTTGAATACCCTCATGCAAAATTAATGTTGAAATTTAATTCTCAGTGAAACAGTGTTGGGACATGAGGCCTAATTGGAAGCATTTAGGTTATGAGGGTCTTACAGATGCCAGACACCATGCCACTGGATTTCCTACCCTCTAGAACCATGAGCTAAATATGCTTCTTTTCTTTATAAATCACTCAGTCTATGATATTTTGTTATAACCACACAAAATAGGCTAAGATACCTTCCTTAAAACCTATTGTAAACATTTCACTTTTCCATATGAAACACTCCTGCAATTCCTCATTACCTAAAAGATAACATCCATGCTCCTTATCATGATACATGAGACCCTTCATGATCTGGCCCAACCTCAATTTCCATCCTCCCTGTTACCCTCACATACGCTTCCCAAACTCATAATCCTCTTTTATGCTTCTGTGCCTTCGCAAATGATATACTCTCTGCATTTCAATTTGGCAAACCCCTATTCACCCCGTAAGACTCACATCAAATATCACCCCCTCTGAGAAGCTTCCCTTGAGCAATTATTTTATATGAACTAATATCTCCTTCCTTTTCTGTTCCTCTAATACGTTGTGCATAAGTCAATGGAAATACCTGACAAAGTATACTGTCTCCCTTACCGGACTGTGAGCTCTTCAAGAGTAATTTGTATATACCTCATACTTGGCATAAATGCTGGCATATAGGAACATTTGATAAATGTTTATGGGAAAATGGCAGGTTTAATTTAATCAAGACAAGATATATTCTAATTACAGTAATAAAGATAAGCAAAAATCAAGTCAGCAAATACATGCATGCATGTACACACACATGTCAATGTCACTCATCTTAACTCACCCTGGGTAACTTTTTCTTTCTGAAATCTGAGATATTAATGTTGGCAACATCTGAAAATGCAGACATCTCACTCAGTGATATGGTAATAACTGTGCCAGATGAGTTATAACCAACAAAGCCAATGCATCAAATACATGGCCAGGTGTCAAAACCTCAACTGGCCGTGATCCTTCATGAGTGATTCATAAGGATAAAGATCACCAATGTCTCTGGAGTCCCAGCTTAAAATCTCAGAGCACATAAGTGATAACTGCACTGAGAAGCCGCAAGATTGATCCAGAAAATATATGTGGCATCATTCATTAGCCCACAAAGTCAGACACATTCCACTTAGCAAAAATGTGGGACAATGTGATAATGTACATGCCATATCCTACTTTAAAAGAAAAAAGCATAAGACCCCTCTCAAACAGATTTGCAAACTATAACGGTGCAACTTTACCAGAATATAAACTACAATATCTATCCTTTCAAAAACCATACAATTGTAGTTAAAGAGAAGACATCATATTTCACAAACATAAGACTCTGGAGTTCAAAATGAGAACCAGGACACTATTTCACACTCAATTGATTAAATATGAGAGAAAGGTTTACAGATGCATGCTATTTCATTTAAAACCTTTTGTGAATTGAACTATTTTTCAAAACAGTTTCATACGTAATAGTCAAGATGCCAAGTCTCCAAATCCAAGCAAGTATTATGTAAACAGAATTGTGGATGTTTCATCAATATAACCATCCAATCAAGGTTTAATAAGGTGTAGGTTTTGGTACCCTATAATTATGAGTGGCCTACAGCTATATCAGATAAAATTCCAAAAACTCTGTCTTCCTAGATGTTTCAGAAAGTCAATTTCAAATACACTTAGTATTTTTAAATATATTCTTTTTTATTTTACAACAAAATAAGAGTCTTCTATGTGATAAATAACAATTTTTTATTACTTCCCTACCTTATGTACAGCAACAAGTATATGTTTTTTTTTTTTTTTTTTTTTTTTTTTTGAGGCGGAGTTTCACTCTTGTTACCCCGGCTAGAGTGCAATGGCGCGATCTCGGCTCACTGCAACCTCCGCCTCCTGGGTTCAGGCAATTCTCCTGCCTCAGCCTCCTGAGTAGCTGGGATTACAGGCACGCTCCACCATGCCCAGCTAATGTTTTTGTATTTTTAGTAGAGACGGGGTCTCACCATGTTGACCAGGATGGTCTCGATCTCTCGACCTCGTGATTCACCCGCCTCGGCCTCCCAAAGTGCTGGGATTACAGGCTTGAGCCACCGCATCCGGCCTAACAAGTATATGTTAATATCTATCTATGTTAGGTAAATTTTGAGGGGGAAAAAGAGGGCTGTTGAAGAAAAAATACAGTAAAAGGCATTCTACGTAAAGTTAAAATAATAAAATGAAAATTATATATTCTTTACAGTTAGCTACAAATGTAATAGCAATATTAAAACATTCATGAAAGTTATTCATGCCAAATTCAGAAACCTGGTACCCTCCAGGCAAGAAGGAAGGGAGTATCAGTGAGGGATACATAAGGAGCTTTAACTCCATCAGTAATGTTTTACCAAGTTAAGTGGTGGGTCCATGAGTACTCCCTGGATTATTCACCATAGCATACAATTTTGTATCTGAAATACATCTAGTGATTTTAAAATCCATGCTAGTAGTCATTTTTAAAATTTATTTTATAGGACATAACTGAAAATATAAGATGCTCATGCCCATGTCATTGAACTGAGGCATTCTTTCTTATTAAAGAGAATTGTATTAAGATATGAAGTCTGAAGTTATTGCTGTAATGGAGTAGACAGTGTTCTGATTACAAATAAAGAATAATATTAACAGCCAAAATATATCCAACACTCACTATGTGACCAGCACTGTGTTAAGTACTTTACACAAATTATTTTGTTTAATCTTCATAAAAGCCCATAACAGGAGGTACTCGTATTATTCACGTATCATAGAGAATGAAGCTGATGATCCAAGAGGTTAGGGAAGTTTTATAAGGTCACACACCTCATAAGGGTTGGGCAGATATTTCATTCCAACTCTAGCTCTCCATTTATCTCTTGCTCTTCACCACCTCTTCATGCTGTCTTCCCCAATATCCAATGCTAGAACATAAAGTGCCTTTGTATAAATCCCTCTGGAAGGGTACAGCTTCTCGCCAGCTGCCAAAAGCACTGTCTGAATATTAGCCCCACTGACCCTGAAGGGCAGACATCCTTGTGCAATGGCCCTGTCTCCAGCTCCCCTTGCTTATCTCTGACTTAGGCACCTCTTTTATCCCCTGCTTCCTTGCTTGCTTGCTTGTATTTTTTAGAGACAGGATCTTGCTCTGTTGCCCATGCTGGAATACAGTGGTGCAATTACAGCTTGAACTCCTGGTCTCAAGAGATCCTCCCATGTCAGCCTCCCAAAGAGCTAGGATTACAGGCACGAGCCACTGTGCCTGGCCCTGACTTCTACTTAGAACCCAGAAATTCCTTTCTTGAATTCGGTCTGATTGGAGTACAAATTGTCCAAAATGCCTTGGGAACTACAATGTCCCTAGGTATCAAAAAATATTCCAGATGCCTCACCAGTGAGCCACCAAGATCAGGGAGAGCATCTAAAAGAGATCAAGTTGATTGTCTCCAGATAATCCTGCCTTCTCAGTGCACAACCATGACAGCAAGAGGCCAGTTTTCCTCTCCCAGCAGCATGGAGGGCAAGGGCCTGGGCTTTTGGTGGAGCACATGTATGCTTTCAGGGCATGGCTTTCAAACTGCATTTGGTGAACTACAAGGGGTTTAAAGAGGTACATCAGGAGCCATCATGAAATTGTAGGATTTCAAGGGAATAAGCCCTATTCCCACCTGAACTCCATGCAGCTTGGCCCTTATCTTTCATGGAGTTTGTGTAAGATTTCCTTTGAATAAAGAGACCTATTGTGAAAACCACAGCATTAAGTAAAGTATAAACACCATTTCCCTAAATCCCTTCAGTCCACCCTCTGTCTTGCCCAGATCCTAAGCCCTAAACACTGTTTCTTAACATATTTTAGCTCCATCACCACCCCTCCCTCAGCAAGCTAAGCCTTTCTCATTTGTGCTAATGCATCTATTCACCACTGCTAGCATGATATTTCTAAAAGCACACATCACACTTATTTCCTGCATACAGCTCTTGAAGTTGAAACTACCCAGCCAGGCCTACCCATTCTGCTGGGATCTGGTCTTTGCCCTCTTCCTAGCTTGGTCTCTTGCTACCCAATTCCCAGATACCTACATTCTCTATACCAAAGTAATTGTCATTCCTCAGCATAACATGCCCTCATAGACCATTGGGACTTTGCAGGTGCTAATCTTTCTGCCTGAAATATCCGGTCCCAATGTATTCTATGGGGAATTCATATCCATCCTTCAAGATTCAGCAAAATGTCATTACTTTCATACAACCTTCCTTGACTATGCCTCAGCTTTCACACTTTGGCAGCTTAGTGACTCCCTCCTTTATGCTTCCAACCACATTTTACTCTCATGTTTCTTGCCACAATATGCTGAAAATATCTGTTTGTGAGGCTGCCTAGCTAATTCTCTGGATATGTCTTAGCACTACCTATAAAGTCCCAAAGATATTGGCCTGAGATTCAAGGCTGTCCCTACCAATCTAGCTTCAGCTCAAATTGCTAACCTGACCTTCCATCATTTCCCTTCACAAGCCTTAGACTCCAAGAAAAAAGCTCCTTCTCACTGTTAGCCAACATATCACATGATTTCTCAACTATGTGACAGCTACCTCCATCTCCTCCCATCTCTTCATGTGTAGATCCTACCTATCTGCTAAAGTCCAGCTCTAATTTCCCTCTTCCAGGAAGCCTTCCCTGAGTCGCTTAGCAGGAATAACTTTCCTCCCTTCTGAATTCCCTCAGGCCCTTGACAACATCTTTATGCTTGATTTATCCTGAGCAGCCAACTGGATGATGAGATCCTAGCCAGCAAGGTTGTGCCCTATTCATCTTTGTGTCCCCAGAGCTGACGGCAAGTGTCCAATGCAAGTTTGCTGAATAAGGATGCATTCTTGGGGCTAGTTTTAAAAGAAGAATACTTATTAGAAACATGAGAAATGCAAATTATAGTTTGTGTTCCTTTTGCCTCCTTACGAAAACTATTATTAGATGTGTAATTTCTTTTAGGTTGTACAACAGAGTGCCCAAAAATACTGAAAAAACTTGTGAAAGAAGCAAGTGCAAGAGAATAGTGGGAAGAGGATACATCTTCATGGTTTCTGATGGGAGGCTCTAATCCAGCTCTCTACTGTATGCACTTAGACTATAATCTTCCTTCATCAGAATTGTGATGTGAACAGATCCTGTGCCCAGTCAGGGCTCTTCCTTGCTGTCTTGTTTCTCTGCATGCTTGTCTCCTTATCTCCTGTAGTAATGACTTTCAATTTGTAAAAAGAAAAATAAATCAATTTAATTTATAAATCAGATGCTTTTTCTAAAATGTAGAAGCATTAATAACAAACCAGCATACACATTATTCAACAGCTTCCTGAGTAGGCCTGAGGACTTATCACAGACACGTGAAAGAGTGTGCTAATTGTTTTCTTTTCAATGTGTGATTTACAAATTAATGAATAAATTAGAATGCTAATGACTCTGTCCAAGAAAACAATGGATTATCTTCTCTACTTTGTGATTATGACATTGCTTTGACATGCAGCTTATTCATAAACTTTTCAAGAGTAAAGGATGTGCATTCTTCTATGATTTTCTTTATAAACCTTCAAGTTGCTTCAATGTGAATGGTTATTTCTTTTCTGCAAAAAATTTAAAAACTGAAAAGTATACCTTGAATGTGTTTTGTCCCCAGTGGATCCTCAACAAATACAGCTGTTTAAAACTAGCTTCATCAAGATATGATTCCAACCTAAAAACTCAAATATGACTCTATATTTCTATTTTATTTGTATTAAATTCTCTGCTGTTCCATAAAATTCCCATATACTTTCACAAACATTTGAAATGATTTTAAGATGTTTTAGCTCTTAAATATCAGGGCCCAAAACCAATCTGAGTGGAAAGTTATATGCGATGAATTTGATAGCTCTTGGGCTATTCCTGCAGCAGGCTGGAAGGCCAATTAACTCTTTGTGGCCAGCAAGTCATCTGCGGAGATGACAGTCAGCCAAGCCAACAGTCTTGTTTCCTGATTCAAACATGTGGCTAATGTCCAAACTCCTATTCACATTGGCTTACATTTTCCATTTCTTCCTTCCCCTTGCCCTCTCTTCATTTTCTACCCTTGTGTAATCCGGCTTCCACTTTCTTAGCTCTTAGCACACACCATATTTGATCCATCTTAGGATTGCAAGGTTCTGGTGAACATTTACACAAAGCTCGAAAGACAAAAATCTTTAAAGGAGAAACAGTATCAACATTCCACTATTGATAGACATTAGAAAGCTCTGAGGACAATTTAGATAATATTTCACAAACCGTATGCCAGAACTCTGCAACCTCAAATTAATCTTTATATTCATGTTCCAACAGTCACAATACACTGGCAGATACAGATTTTCTCAAATCAGGATACAAATTTAACATAGTACCTGATTAGGCTAGGAAACTTGCAAATTTTATTATCCATGATTTTTTTTTTAATCCTGAGCCAAGAACCAAAAGAGACTTTAATTTCCAGATTTATATTATACATACACCAACCTCCAGCTGACTTTCACTATCAGACACTAAACAAATATTTGTCAAACATATATTACAGGCTAGGTACTAAGGAAGATTCGAAGGCAGTAGAAAACCTGGCTGGCTCATAATCCTCAGAGAGATTATAATACAGTTAGAGAAACAAAATATTTACAAATTTTAAAAGTTGATTACCAATCTAAGGCAATTTGCAAGTGCCAAGAAATAGTAGTGTCAAAAGAATGACACAGGAAGTGATTCTTTGACAAACCCAACAGGACAGAAATGTCTGTTTTGAAAGAAAAGAATTCAGAGGTACTATGATGTGCTACAATAAATCAGAAGATCTGGGCTTTAGTCCCAGCTGAGGCATTGGCTATGTATTGGGCCTATCTTTGTAGCAATTGTGAATAGGAGTTCACTCATGACTTGGCTTTTGTTTGTCTATTGTTAGTGTATAGGAATGGTTGTCATTTTTGCACATTGATTTATTGAGTGTTTATTGAGTGTTTTTAGCATGAAGGGGTGTTGAATTTTATCAAAGGCCTTTTCTACATCTATTGAGATAATCACGTGGTTTTTGTCATTGATTCTGTTTATGGGAAGGATTATGTTTAATCTTTCGAGGATTTTCACATTGATGTTCATCAGGGATATTGGCCTGACATTTTCTTTTTTTGTTGTGTCTCTGCCAGGTTTTAGTATCAGGATGATGCTGGCCTCATAAAATGAGTTAGGGAGGAGGGCCTCTTTTTCTATTGTTTGGCATAGTTTAAGAAGGAGTGGTACCAGCTCCTCTTTGTACCTCTGGTAGATTTTGGCTATGAATCTGTCTGGTCCTTGGCTTTTTTTGGTTGATAGGCTATTAATTACTGCCTCAATTTAAGAATTTGTTACTGGTCTATTCAGGGATTTGACTTCTTCCTGGTTTAGGCATGGGTGGGTGTGTATGTTCAGTAATTTATCCATTTCTTCCAGATTTTCTAGTTTATTTGCATAGAGGTTATTATAGTATTGTCTGATGGTAGTTTGTATTTCTGTGGGATCAGTGGTGATATCCCCTTTATCATTTTTGTTGTGTCTATTTGATTCTTCTCTCTTTTCTTCTTTATTAGTGTGGCTAGCAGTCTATTTTGTTAATCTTTTCAAAAAAATCAGCTCCTGGATTCATTGATTTTTTTTGAAGTGTTTTTCATGTCTCTATCTCCTTCCTTTCTACTCTGCTTGTAGTTACATCTTGTCTTCTGCTAACTTTTGAATTTGTTTGCTCTTGCTCCTCTAGTTCTTTTAATTGTGATGTTGGGGTGTCAATTTTACATCATTCTTGCTTTTGCCTTTGGGCATTTAGTGCCATAAATTTTCTTCTCCACACTGCTTTAGCTGTGTCCTAGAGATTCTGGTAGGTTGTGTCTTCATTCTGATTGGTTTCAAAAAAACTTATTTATTTCTGCCTTAATTGTATTATTTTCCCAGTAGTCATTCAGGAGCAGGTTGTTCACTTTCCATGTAGTTGTGGGATTTTTAGTGAATTTCTTACTCCTGATTTCTAATTTGATTGTACTGTGGTCTGAGAGACTGTTATGATTTCTGTTCTTTTGCATTTACTGAGTAGTATTTGACTTCCAGTTATGTGGTCCATTTTAGAATAAGTGAAATGTGGTGGAGAGAACAATGTATGTTCTGTTGATTTGGGGTGAAGAGTTCTGTAGATATCTATTAGGTCTGCATGGTCTGGAGCTGAGTTCAAGTCCTGAATATCCTTGTTATTTTTTGTCTTGTTGATCTGTAAAATAAACTTTTGCAAATTTCTGCCTTTCTTCTTGTCCCCAGAAACTTAAAATCCCTACTCTAGAATGGTGAGTCAAAGGAGTCCACAGTTAGCTGCAATATCCTGAATATAATTCATGGAGACAAACTAAAAAGTCAAAGAAGTTGTATCCCTATACCTGTCATCTTAGTGTTGGGTGATCTCTTTTTCCTAAGTTGATAACTTGAGATGCTTTCTTTCTGATAGATACTTGTTGGCCAGCACTGACCTGGAAGGGCCTATAGAGAGATAGAGCTGGAATAAGCTGTAAACTATCTTCAGTTCTGGGTCTCATGTTATGCCATGTAATTTAGAGATCCCCAATATCAAAACGTAGCTACTACCTGACAATGGGCCGCGAACAACAACAAAAGATGCAATAGCATTTCATTAAGAAGAGGCTTCAAGACGCAAAAGGTAGGATCTGCAATAGCAAAAATGATGTGGGAAGTAGTCAGGAGTCATGGACCCTGCGGGTATGGGGTTGTCATTAATGCATACCTAGTTTTAGCTATAGACTAAATGATTAATATGGCCTGTATATGTGTTCCTGGTTTTCACAAGTATGTGCATACTTGTGATGTACATACTTGTGATGGCAGGATAAGAAATAGAGTCTGGAACCAGATTGCATGGTTTGAGATTCTCCATCTAGAACACACAAGCTTTGTATGTATGTATGATGATTCTAGACAAATTGCTTAACTTCTCTGAGCCTCAAAATTTTTGCCTGGGAAATGAATATAATAATAGCATGTACGTCAAAAAGTTGTTGCCTACCTTACATTAAATATTTTTAAAAATCCTTAGAACAGTGCCTGGTACGACGTAAGTGCTGTATATATTAACCTTTATTACTACTAATAAATTAAAAGAACTACCCAACACATAGTAGGTATTTGTGGTTCACTGTTTTCTGAATCAAAAGATACTGGAAGCACAACTGCTGCTATGTTCCTTTAAATGAGCACAGAGCTGGGGAAAGGGCCCAGGGCTCTGACTACACTTGCTGCATCATTTTTCCTCTTGCAGATTGCACTTTTTGTTTCTTGAAGCCTTTGCTTAATGAAAAGCAATCACACCTTTTGCTGTTGTTAAGGGCTTATTGTCATTTACTGAATACATTTTGCTATTGGCGATGTCTCTAATTTACAAGCAATAATTGTCTGGACACCTGATTCTCATTTAATATCTGCAGAAGATCCCTTGTTCATAATTATTGCTTCCATAGTTATGTTATGTATTTATCTAGCCCTTTCTTTAGACAATTGATATGGTGTCCTGGATACCTCCCTGTTGCTGATTTGGAGTTGGTCAGTACATCACTTCATCAGTACTCTTAAAATAATGAGTTATGGCATGCTTTGTGATCAACACCTAATGTTCTGAGTAAGGAAAACTCATGGAGACTCAGGAGTGCTGTCTTTTGTCCTCTTGCCCACTCCTGCACATGTGCTTGCTTCTGTTTAGAACATCATCTTGCTAGCAGTGGTCATAGGAAATTCTCTCACCACCAGGACCTATGTGCACATCTACAAGGGGGTAGTCATGGGATGTTAAATTTCAGGTAAAATCAGAAAACTTTTTTGTGTTTGGTCTTTTCTCATGATGGTATCTGTGTTTGTTTTCTACTATTGTTGTAACAAACGACCACAGATTTGGTGCCTTGAAACAACAGAAAATTATTATCTCATAGTTATTGAGGCTAGAAGTCTGATATCCAAGTATTAGTTAAGACTCTAGTGGAGAGTGCTTCCTTGCCTCTTCTGGCTTCTGGTGGTTGCTGGCTATCTTTGATATTCTGATCCATGCCTCTGTCTTCTCAAGGCCTTTTCCCATGGCTGTGTGTATTTCCTCTTTCTCTGTGTCCAAATTTTCCTCTGCTTATAAGGATAACACTCATCGGATTAGGGCACAATTAACCTATTGCACCATGACCTCTTCTTACCTTGATTATGTCTGTAGAGACTTTATTTCCAAATAAAATCACATTCACAGGTACTTGGGAGTTATGATTTAAACATATCTTTTTGGGGACATAATTTAACAACAGTGGCTTTTCCCCATCTCTGTTATTTTTCCTAGTTTTTATATTTAAAAGAAGGGAAACTCCCGTACATCCAGTGGCACAGGAATGAGTTGATTCATATGGATTAAAAGTCATAGATGTTAGAACAGAAGGAATGTCCTAGAAGAAAGTATAGCCTATTTCTTTTAGCAACTGAGGTCTAGGGGAGAGGAGGCTACTTGGCTATGGTCAGAAATCCGATAACGGTTAGAGCAAGTCATCAAACTTCATTTCCTGACTCTGAGATTAGGATAGGACTTTTTTTTTTTTTTTTTTTTTGCATTATCTCTTCATAAAGACATTGGCAATAGTGGTTGAAAAACTGTGTGGCAACAGACATCGAGGCAAATTTCTATAAAACCAGAAATAGCTGGGAAAGTGGAAGCCAGGTTGGACCTGCCAATAGTTGGAATTCTTGGCTGTCTGTAGAGGGTGAATTGATAGCCAAAAGCTCTACAAAGGTCCAAATCTCTCTTCTACCCATTTCAGTTCAATCTGATCAATACTTTTATTGAGCTATTAACCAGAAGTAGGCCCTGAGGATTCATTGATCATAAGGGTAGAGATTATCCCTGCCTTTACGGAGCTCACAGTGCAGTGAGCACCTAAACAGTGCTGGACTCCAATTGTTTACTTATTTTTCTGAGGGCAATTAAGAGAAGGACATAGTAGGGGCATCCAATTTGATCTTGGGGGAAAGGAGGTGGGAGTGGGGGAAGGTCAAAGAGCTGAGATCCCAAAACATGAACTAAGAGTTACCCACTAAAGGAGAAGTACAAAAGGCTGGAGGTGAAGTATTCTTCACAAAGGGAAGGCTTTGTATGAGGGCTTGGAGGTGAGAGAGAGAGAAAAACACATGGTGGAAAAACAGCAAGAAATTCAGTTTGGCTGAAGCACAGGTTATGGGGGGCATCAAGAAGAGCTTTGCAAACTTTCTTTCAGAGATTTGATTTTTTTACCCTTTGGGCAATGGGAAGTCATTTCAGGTTTCTGAGCATGGACGAGGCATTCAGACTGGGGATCCCAACTCTCAAATGAGAATGAACAGAGCTTTATTCTAAATAATGAAAGCTTTAGGGTATCTCCATTCTGGACAGATATACCTTTCTAACCACCCCCCACCCGCCCCACATATTTGTTGATTCAGAATTAGCTACAGTGCTTAATCTGGCCCTGGAACCAGAGTTCCCTTTTATAATGATTTCAGGTTTTAGTCTGTGGTTGAAGGTCACCGTTCAGTTTGTGTTTGTGCACTTGTGTGCTGGCCCGTATCAGAGTAGTTACTGCCCATTACACACTAATCTTGTCTTTTTTTCTTTTCTTTTTTAACTTAATCATCCTGTTAATCACCCCAGGGCCTCCTCCATTTTTTAATGACAGTTCACTCTGAACTTAGTGTTTCTTTAGATCTGCTTTTACCTTTCCTGCGCATGATTTGAGCTATGGTTTGCTCTCTTCTTGTCAATCTGATCCCATATGTTTTCTATCTTCAGGGAATTCCTCAAATTCTAGTACACAGAGACACCCTCTTGTTATCCAATCCCTGCTAATGGTGTTACAGTTAGTTCCCATGCAGGCAATGGAGATTAACTTATCTTAGTGTTTCTCGAGGCTTTTAATTTTTTATTATTGCTCCTGTAAGGAGCCTTTTTGGATGTTTTTTCCTAATTCTTCCCCATGATATTTTAATTCCAGAGATATATACTGTCTATTTATGTATTATACCTGCATCTGTCTTTTATATAGGACAAGGATAAGTATAAGGCTTACTTACTCTTTTTTTGTTTGTTTGTTTGAGATAGAGTCACCCAGACTGGAGCGCAGTAGCATGATCTTGGCTCACTGCAACCTCCACCTCTTGGGTTCAAGAAATTCTCCTGCCTCAGCCTCCTGAGTAGCTGGGATTGCAGGCACATGCCACTATGCCCAGCTAATTTCTGTATTTTTAGTAGAGATGGGGTTTCACCATGTTGGTCAGGCTGGTCTCAAACTCCTGACTTCGTGATCTGCCCAGCTCAGCCTCCCAAAGCGCTGAGATTACAGTCATGAGTACCTGCACCTGACCTACTTACTCTTTTTGTAATATGCGGTATTAAGAATGACTAACATTTGCAGTTAACAATTAACTTAAAAATTAAAAAGCTATTAACAATTAACTTTGTGTGTATTTGCTGAGTAAATTTTAATTTACTTCCTTAAAAATTTCAATGTAGCAACTACAAATTAACAATTTATATAAATTTGTAATGTTTAATAGCAACATGTTCCAATGTTTAAAAAATTCATCCAAATATGCTCTTTTTCTGGTGAAAGTAAAGTATTTGAAAAAATTAAATTAGCTTCTTAAAGAATTTGATTCAACTTTTAACAACTGCTTGATATGGGAAAATAACTTCTAATTTAACTAGCTGCTAGACAGTCATTCAGATCTTGTTGACAGTTTTTCTTTATATTTGACATAATTAATAACAAGCTGAATAATGTTATTAGAATTAAATGATAGCATATAAATTGAGGATCAAATATAAACCACATTTACAAGCCAGCCAGTGGCAGCCACCTCTTGCCATTTAAGTTTTAGAATGGGCAATCAATGGAGAGAAATTTTGCAATCACAGTCATCTATTCACCAGTTTTCTAGTACTGATCTGACATACATTTCATATGTCTTCTATGAAGTCAATGTCAGTGTTCCTAGTATGACACCTAAGAAAATCCAACAGGAGAAATTAAATAACAAGCCATAAGATTTTGTTGGGTAGGGTTCAGCTCTCAAGATCCACAAACCATTGTAAGATGTAAAAAAAAAAATTTTTTTTGCTGGGCGCGGTGGCTCAAGCCTGTAATCCCAGCACTTTGGGAGGCCGAGGCAGGTGGATCACAAGGTCAAGAGATCGAGAGCATCCTGGTCAACATTGTGAAACCCCGTCTCTATGAAAAATACAAAAAATTAGCTGGGCATGGTGGCGTGTGCCTGTAATCCCAGCTACTCAGGAGGCTGAGACAGGAGAATTGCCTGAACCCAGGAGGCGGAGGTTGCGGTGGGCCGAGATCGCGCCATTGCACTCCAGCCTGGGTAACAAGAGTGAAACTCCGTCTCAAAAAAAAAAAAAAAATTTTTTTTTTTGCTTCCCTCTCAAAGAACCAACTTCACCCCTTTGAAGATTGTATTGACCCTTTGAGAAGGCATAGTTTATCTGATTGTGTCCTCTTAGGAGTCTTAACTCCCTAAGTATTAAAAGCATATGGGGTGGTAGAGTATGAGAAACGATTCAGGGCATGAACCACTGCTGTGGGTGTGGCAGCCTATGTGGGGCACTGAATCAAGGGCGCTGGGCTTCTAGCATGAGGTTATTACAGTAATGGAGTCAAAGCAGGATTAGGGAGGGGCTGCTCTTTGGAGTTCTTGTATCTCTTTGGTTCACTGCATCCCAGTGCTTATCACACAATGAGTAATTGGTATTTTTTAAGTTGTCTAGTCTATCAGCTCTGTGTAGGCATTGGCTCTTTCTATCTTGTTCCTATTGCCAGTATCTAGCACAGTGCCTTGCACATAGTAAGTCTCGGTACATATTTGTCGATAGGATAGGAAGAAGGCACTGCAGGTAGACCCAGCCTACTTTGCAGGCTTTATGGGGGTTGGATACAACAGGAAAAAAGAAGATTCACAATTTGAAAAGAATCCCAAGCCACCACCTCCAAACAAAACCTTCTCTTTAACACCACCTCATCTCTTTGAGCACCAGGAAGGGAATCATTGTGGGTAGGTGAGTTTGACCATTTGCCATTTAGATAGCAAAACAGTTTTAATTTGAAAAGTTTCAGTGGTCTTTTTAAAAAATGTATTAGTCACTACTTTGGCTTTTTAAAGTAAACACTGCTGAATATATTTTATCTTTTGTGGGCAATCCAGAATCTTCCTAATCAGTATCAATTCTTGAGGTATGGGGATCACTTTATCCTGCAACAAATGGTCTGAAGCCAAGAACTTTTTGAGTTCTTAGGCTGGAGTTTCTGAGTTTTTCTGTCTTCCTCCCTGGCAGGCTAGCAGCTATCGCTTTGATTTGTTGTTAGGGGCCTACTGGTAGCACTTGCTCACTCTCCTCCCTCTCATTTGAGAGTTCTAGTATATTCAGATGGAGAGAAGTAGCCAATCCTGTAAAAACGTTGTGTAAAGTAGGAAAATGGAAGTTCTCAGTGAGGAGTTGAGGAGTTCTCCTGTGAATAAAAAGTTTCTGAAACTTTGTGTGTGGGCGTGTGTGTGTGTTTGTAATTGTGCACCTCTACAGAATCTGTGTTGCCCTTCTTCCCATTATCACCTGAGTTCTGGATGGGTGACATGCACTGATAGGTTTTGTGCTAGACAAGCAACTGATTGGTAACATATTTTCTCAGAAGAGTTTATGGAGAGTATGTACATGAAGTTTATCTTTGTCTTAATGGGCTGCCCAAGATTCCTTTAATCGGGGCTCACCCTTAAATAAGAGACCACAGATTTCCAATTAATAGAAAAAGTAACCCATGGGGATCTGGGTTGTTTTTTACATTGTGGACATGTACTTGCTCAAATAATCTAATCCAGTAGCACTATCCAACAGTGTTTTTAAGAAGTGCTAATTAACTTTTGGTTGGGGAAATGTAATTACTTGAATGGGAATTTTGACCCAGATACTTAGCTGTTATTCTCAGGACATTTTAAAGTTAAACATACTTTTCTTCCATCAAACACACTAGTAAGAGATAATATTAGTAGCTCTTATAAATGTGAACAGTATCAATTTTCATCATGTGTGAGGATTAGGTTCCTATGTCCATTTAACAAAATATTTCCAATGTAACATGGCATGTGGCCTCCCTTTTGATGTCAATTACATATTTCTAGTTTAATTTTAAATCCTTAATCTAATGTATTGCAATAGTATATATTATGTGGATAGGTCTAGAAATGGAAAACCTTTGAAATGGTGCAAATTAATGATGTGTTAAGTATCACAATTTGAATAAAGCAGTGTGAATATCTTGAAAGAATAAAGGGAAATTAAAGAATGGAAGGAAAACAGACGAGGAAAAGGAATTCCCAAGGAAAATGATAGGGTTTTGTAAATACTTCACCAAATCACCAAGACTGACAGCAGAAAAGATCAAGGTCATCTTAAAATTGCAGGAAACTAAGTTCAAGTTGCCTTTGAGAAATAATGAT
This sequence comes from Saimiri boliviensis, assembly GCF_048565385.1. Lineage (NCBI taxonomy): Eukaryota > Metazoa > Chordata > Mammalia > Primates > Cebidae > Saimiri > Saimiri boliviensis. The sequence continues at coordinate 98,133,890 of NC_133470.1, forward strand.
GTTTTGAGCAACTCAAAACTGAAATTAAGATTTGGTACTGGGGGCAAAAGGGAATCACAGAAGGACTTCAGGCCTGCCACCTCATTGTCCGACAAATTCCTGTGTTCTGTCTGGGCAGGAGGTCAGGACCCTGCCCAACCTGCCCACACGATTGTCGCAATGTTTCCTAGGCATCCAAGCGTCTGTGGGCTGGTAGGGTTTGTTACGTACTTACAGCAAAACTGACATTAGCAACATAGTCAGTACAGCTAATAGATCAAGTCCTGGTTCCTACATGTGGGCTTGTTGAACATCCCTCATCTTTCTATGTTAAAGATAGACATAGAATATTTACTTGTGTCTTTTTCTATGAAGAGTTTTGATGCTTTACCATGATATTTCTTTCTTTCTTTCTTTTTTTTTTTTTTGAGACGGAGTTTCGCTCTTGTTACCCAGGCTGGAGTGCAATGGCGCGATCTCGGCTCACCGCAACCTCCGCCTCCTGGGTTCAGGCAATTCTCCTGCCTCAGCCTCCTGAGTAGCTGGGATTACAGGCACGCACCACCATGCCCAGCTAATTTTTTGTATTTTTAGTAGAGACGGGGTTTCACCATGTTGACCAGGATGGTCTTGATCTCCTGACCTCGTGATCCACCCACCTCGGCCTCCCAAAGTGCTGGGATTACAGGTGTGAGCCACCGCGCCCTGCTGATATTTCATTTTTTTAAAAATCAGTGGTCATTACCTGATATTAGAAAGTCCAATCACGTTGCAGAATTTTGGATCAGAGCTAGTTGTGAAGGCATTTTTAGGGTAGTTTTTTCCTGTCATTCTTTCCCTTTTATTCATTTAAAAAAGCTGGCCTTTATGATTTATTGTATACGCTGTACACAGCAAACATTCCCTCATTGGAATATTCTATCCTCACCACTGAGAAAATTTAGCAGTAAATTATATTCCCTAAGTGTAATGAGGCGATTCCTGAATAGTGTGTGAAGTTCTACTCTGAATAGGCAGGTGTATATTCTGTATGGCACTGACTATCTGGGTATGGGGTAAGGAAACAAGGAAAAATGAAGGCAGAGAAGTCATGGAAGGAGGGCATGGGCTGGGAAGGGAAATAATTAGCATCCACTCTGTCTTTTGTTTCCATTCCAGTTGCTCCTACTTGGTTGGTAAATGTCTAGTAGAAATTCTTCCACAAGCCCAGGTTATCCTCCTGGGAAGGGGGTCTCTGCTACTCTTCTACTTTTGTAGAAAGAAGGGAGGATGTTCACATGAGCCTACCACCTACTGTGTACCTTCATATATGCTGTGTGTACTATGCTGAATGGTGATATATCTACTAAAATTCATTATCTACCCAGAATTTCAGAATGTTGCCTTATTTGGAATAGGGTTTTTTGCAATAAATTACTTTCAATGACAAAAACTGCAATTACTTTTGCATGAACCTAGCAATCAAATTAAGACAAGGTCATTCTTAATTAGGGTCAACCCTAAATACAATCAGTGGTGTCTTTATAAGGAGAAAGAGATTCGGACACACATGGAGGCATACCGGGCCATGTGAAGACAAGGGCGGAGATTGGAGGGATGCAGCTCCTAGCCAAGGAGGAAGCAAGTCTGTGCTGACAACTTGATTTCAGACTTCTTGCCTCCAGATTTGTGAGGGAATGCATTTCTGTTGTTTTCAGCCACCCAGTTTGTGATTTTGTTACGGCATCCTTAGGAAAATAATATACTCTGTTGATAAGGACTTCTGGCCGCCCTGGCAGGTGGATACTCCTAGATGTCTTTAATGTCTGAAGGTCTTACTGAGGAAACTGAGTCTTACTGAGGAAGTCCTGCTTTCCTTATAGCACAGATATGTGGTAACTGTGAAGGCCTTGGTGCTTTAAGGATTATAGATGGCTAAGTATAGGCCTTGCTATCAGCAAGCTCCCTGCAGATGCGTGTGGTGGGGAGACCGAACACAGAGGAGATGGACTTTTCCAATAGGTCCTATAGCACTAGGCTGCTTGTCCTAGGCTGTCTTCCTCTGCTCATGTACTTTTTGGATCCCTTTCTCGGTGTCTTTTCTTGATTTAAAGAAGATTAACAGGAGACAAGCCAATCTGAGGAAATTCAGATAGAAATGTACCCCTGCTGCTCTCACCTGATTCCTTCCTGACCAACTAAAGTTAAAACAATAGCTTAATTTTCCTGGAAGAGAGTGTTGGGATCTAGGAAAGCTTCTTAGGGATGATGATATTTGATGCAGAATTTAAAGAATTTATCCAATTGGAGAGGAGGGAAGGTGGATAGTGGAGGCATCGATGGGGAAAGGATTTCAGGCAAAGAAAAAGGTGAGAGCAAAGGTACAGAAAAGGACCAGGGCTGGTGGGTCTAGGGCACCACTGTTAGTAACACACAGCTGGAGTGTAAGTTGTGTGGTTTGAACGGGAGTAGAGGTACAGGAGGAAGAAAGGGAGGTTGAGTCATGATGAGCAGTAGTTTTAAAGCTTTTTCCTCCTATATTTAAACAGCTTTATTGAACTATAATTGAGATATGACAAATAACATATATTTAAAATATATAACTTTATAAGTTTTGACATATCATATACCATGAAACCATCACCACACAGTCAAGATAATGAAAACATTCATTACTCTCAAAAGTGTACTTTTGCAATCCCTCTCTCCCAGTCCCTCTGATTTGATGCCCATTTGATTTGATGCTGATTTGAAGCAACCTCACTAGAGTCCTTTTGAGGGGGTCTGCAAAATCCTGCCTTTTCTAATTACGTATCCGTGTAATACTGGAGTTTCTTCATGTACCTCAGCTAAAACAAACTGTCATAACAAATCAAATGCAGAAACAGACATAAGAATTCAGCTGTCCTCTATTAAGCCAGACATTAAAGAGATTTGCAAAAATTCAAAACAGTGTTGTTTTGATCTACATTTTTGGTTGTTTTGAAAGACTCGGTTATATTTCATAAAACTGCAGTTATTTTTTCATAAAAGTGTATTATTTATGTTACCATATAATTATGTAATTATATTGTTTATACGAACATGTTGATTTATTATTGTTCATTTCAAGTCCATTGATACCTGAATATTATAAAAACTTTTCAGTTTTCATTTATATATATATATGTGTGTGTGTATATATATTTATTTAACTGGATAAAAGATTTTAATATATATTTTTCCAAAAAAGATATACGAGCGGCCAATATGCACATGAAAAGATGCTGAATCATGTTAGTCGCTAAAGAAATGCAAATCAAAACTGCCATGTTATACCACTTTACACTCACTAGGATGGTTATAATTTTTTAAATTGTATTTTAGGTTCTGGGGTATATGTGCAGATCATGCAGGTTTGTTGCATAGGTACATACATGGCAATGTGGTTTGCTGCCTCCATCCCCCCATCACCTTTATCTGGCATTTCTCCCCATGTTATCCCTTCCCGCCATTTATAATGTAATAAATATTGACAGATGTAGCTTACAAAAATAAAAGCTCTTTGGAGTATTGTTTCTTTTCCCGAAGAAATCATCCTTTTTTCCCCTGTCACATCTCAATTATTTTTAAAATTCTAAGATCAAAAAGTTTGACAATTGTTACTCTAGAGGCTTTGATAAAGTGCTAACATCTGTGGAATTTCTTTCCTTAAATAGTGGAGACCTGTTGAAGATCTTTTCAGCAGAGGAATGAGGGGATGTGCCTTGCTTTTAGAAGAAGGACTTTGGCACCATCAGGATCGGGGAGGACTGGGTAGGGAGACCAGGAAGGAGACCATTACAGCAGTCCAGACAAGGGAGAATGAATGCCTGACTGCAGGGCATGTCAGTGGGGACTGGAGAGAAGTGATATGGCTTGAGGAATAATCATGACAGGAGGTAAAATCTCAGGGCTTTATTTCTCATAGGATGTTAATGTGAACTGGCTTCCCCCAAATAGAGGTGTCTCAGGCAGTGGTTAAGAGAGAAGCAACTTCTTGCCTTCAGGATTTCTGGCTTGGGCTGTGGTAGAACACCATCAGAGTAGAGGAAAAGGGTTGGCGAGGGCTGGACTGAACTTAAAGTCAGAGCCCTTTTCACATGGACCAGGAGGAGATTCAGGCTTCCCTGCTCAATGGGCACTCAATGCATAGAATGAGACTATGGTGAAGGTTGCAGCTCAGTGAGTGTGCCATCCCAGGCCTGAGGCTAGCAGTGCCAGTGACAACAGGGAGGGAGAGAAGGAGGGGAGTACTGCACCCTGCCAGAGCTACCATTCCTTGGCTTTTTTTGTGTGTGTGGACTTCAGCTAGCATGTTGGTAGTCTGCAGAGCTGGCCACTGGTAAGGGAAGTGAACTAACAGAAATTTGGGGGTGGCAGGTGCATATTAGGGAAGGAAGAAGAGAAAGGCAGTCACTTGAGCCTGAGACCACACTAGAAGGTAGTTCAGGAGACTGGAGAGTTTGATTTATGTGATCAACTGAAAGTAGCGCCACTGTACATGGAAGTCCCTTGGGACTAGGTTTTGATGCATCCCCAATCTGTGCTCAAAGGCTCCAGCAATGCCCTGGTGGAGCCTGGTTGGAGCCCACCTTGGAGGGAAGTGGCCTTCAGCAACTGAAAGAGCAACTCCTTATTTAGGTTAGTTTGTCTTCAAGCCTGGAGAAAGTTTTGGGGGACAAGCAGGTCCAAGTTGGGATGAATGGGGGACATCTTCCCTAACTGAGCAGTGAGATCTAATCCACAGCCTAGGGAAGACACCAAGACATAGTGCACTGAAGTCCTTCCTTTTGAACTTTGTTAAACCTCCACTAATTTGAATACTAGTAATCCAAATAATGTCCATTCAGATAAAGCCAGGGCTGTAACATTTATTTTTGTAATTCTGTTAATTATGTTATATATTTGTTAACATTTAGCATTTAGTCAGGCCTGTGTTGTGGCTGCCGTGTGGAAGCTTATCAGTTTTTGCAAAGTGTGGAACCTGTAAATGGTGATAGGTACCTTGTTGATGGCTGTGAAGCATTGGGGCGCTTCCAAACTACCAGGACTATTAACATAGTCATAAGTAATGTGAAATCAGTAACCCAGATTACCAAATAAATATCCAAACACAAATTAGCTTAGAGACTTCTGGCTGCCCTTTCAAATTCTTTATAGCATGGTTTTCAGAGGCAGGATATATCCCATTGGTTTTTATTCTCATGAGTTCCTTGTATTGTTTATCCTGGTTATCAAACTTAGGGCATATATAGTGTTTGCATTGCTAAGCCCTATCTTTGACAGTGTGTCGTCACAGCATTTTATTTTGTATGGCCTTATGATTCTTCAGATGCCAAGTCTTTTCTTGAAAAAGTCTATCAGGGCCTCTACTTGGACATATTTCTTTTTGTTATCATCCACATTTCATGTGATATGTAGATGATGACAACAAACACCACCACAATGAAAATAAGAAAAAAAAAATGATGAGTGCTTTTTCTGTTCTTTTCATATGTTATTGCATTTAATCCTCACAACAACTTTTAAGACAAGCATTAATCTTACTCTTCTATAGATGAGGAGGAAACTAAGGTTCCAAGAAGTAACACCACTTGCCAAAGCCATATGGCTTGAAAGTGACCAAGCCAGGAACTGAATTAAGGCAGGCTGGTGCCCAATTGCTCTTTCTTAATCATTACACCATACCAAGAAATCAAAAACCAGTTTTTTCCCCAAACTGTTAAGAATTAGAGAGATATACTACTTAGTAGAAGACTTTGAAAAGCTGTGTACTTAATTAAAGTTTTCCTGGAGAAAATACTTTGCTATTTTCTGAAAGTTTACACCTTGCCTATTCTTATTGTCTGTGATGCCATTTGTGATGTTTTTATGTGGTGATAATTTTATCTTTTTCTTTCTGTTAGCTGTCATTTTTATCTGTAGAACCTAGAGCTGATTATCTGTGCCATTTTCTCACTTGACAACTAAAATATTGGACAATATATATCAGTCATTGCTTGCAGCTTAGACAGAAAAAATGTGGTGAGACACATTTATCATAACTCAGTTTTGGAAACTACCTGTCTTTATATTAAGGTGACAGGTGCACTTATAAAAAACTGGTATTTATAGCACCAACTTAGATCTCACTGAAGGAATTGGGTGTTTTCATTTGCCTATGCATTACTCAGGCTGAATGTGTAACTTACGTGTTTGAGCCCGGCAATGTCTTCAGTTGGCCTGAGCTCCAGGGTTCTCTTTTTCTGCTTCTTAGACTAACCAGTGTGTGGGTCCTAGGGCACACACAATCAATGACATTACTACTTTCATAGATGTTAATGTGATTTAAGCTGTATTATAAGGCACTTGCTCTTAGCAGTCAGTTAAGAAATATTCACTGAGTACCTGTGCCTACAGGGAACCAGAGGATTGAATAGAACACACAGTCTCCATGTTAATGGTTTATTTGGAGAAACAGAACATTGAAGAGCTAAATATACATAAGTTAATGAGAGAAGTGGGAAAGACTACAAAGGAGATGTACAAACCTGAGGGACTTTTCCAAGAAAGTGACTTTTCAGCTGGGATGGAAGTATGTTGAGGGTTCAATATATGATGAGAAAGGAGGCGAGCTTTGCAGTTAGAAGGACCAGCATGTGTGAAGGTTTATCAGTAAAATAAATAATATCATTGCAGAGAAACAGAGAAATTCAGCAGGGCAGGAGCAGACAGAGTGAGTGGAGGGTGGCACAAGATGGTGCTGGATTTGAACCTTTTTCTAATAACAGTGAGAAGTCATTAAAGGATTTTAAGCCTAGGGTAACTTGATCCAATTTTCATTTACACTTTGAAAAGGTCAATGCAGTTATTATTCATTTCACAAGTAATTATTGAACATTTACTACATTCCAGGCATTGTCCTTGGCTCTGGGGGATAAGTCAAATAATAAAAATAGATGAGAAATTCCTTGCTTTTGTGGATTTTATATTCTGGAGTTTGAAGATAGTAAAGAAATCAACAAGTAAATATAGAGCCTATCACATGGTGAGGAGTGCTGTGAAAGCAGCAAAGGTCCAAGAGTGTACCCTTGGGGAAAGGGTGCCAATTGTGTGTGTGTGTGTGTGTGTGTGTGTGTGTGTGTGTGCACTCTATCTATTTGTCTGTCTATCTATCTATAGCTATATATAGTTGTGAGGAAAGACCTCAAGCAAAAGCTGGCATTTCAGCAAAGGCCTGGTGTAAGTGAGAGATGGACCATGAAGGAGAAGAGCTTTACAGGCAGAGAAAAGAGCAGACACAAGGCCCCTAGGAGAAAGGAGAATTGGCATATTCAAGGTCCAGAAACAAGGCCAATGTGACTGAAATGGAGTGAGCAGGAAAAAGTGGTGGAAGGTGACATCTCTGAGATAGTATGGACCCAGATCATGGAGAGCCTTGTTAGCCAATGTAAGGATTTTAGTCTTCATGTTGAGTGAGATAGAAAGACATTGGAGGAATGATAAAATGCACATGATATTTTAACAGAATTGATCTGATTGCTGCCCCATCCCCACCACCTCCATAATGCCTGGATGCTCTGTTGAAATAGATCGTAAGGGGAAAAGTGGAAGGAAGGAAATGATGACTTGGACCAGGGGCTTCTTGTAGAGGTGGTAAGATCAGAATAACTTACTACAGAACAGATTTGAAGGAGGATGAGAATAGAAGCAGGGGGACTCTTTAGCAGCCTGTTGCACTAGATATGTTAGAAAGCTGGAAGAAAGCTGTTGGTGTTCTGAAAATGAATATGGGCCTGGGGATGACTATCAGATAGATAGTTAGAACACAGAGCTGATACACAGGACTTTGCTGATGGGTAGGATGTCAGGAATGAGGGTGAGGGAGGAGTCAAGGATGACTCCTGGGTGTCTGGCTGGAGCACTGGGGTGATGTCATTTACTGGGACCAATAGGCACAGATTAGTTTGGTGGTGAGGTGAGTGAATGACTCCAGTTTGAACTGGGGTTGATTTGGAGATTCCTATAAAATGTGAAAGGGGAGAAACGGAGTAGATCATTGGGTATCAGATGTTTGACTCAGGCTGGAGATGTAGATGTAAGGGTTAATGATGAGGAAGATATGAATGGGAAATGAAGTCCTGGATTATGGATAATCTTGTTGAAGAGTAGAATGAGAAAAGAAAAGGACCTAAGTTGAGTAACACCTCTTTTAAAGGTTGAGAGGAGGCCGGGCGCGGTGGCTCAGCCTGTAATCCCAGCACTTTGGGAGGCCGAGGCGGGTGGATCACGAGGTCGAGAGATCGAGACCATCCTGGTCAACATAGTGAAACCCCGTCTCTACTAAAAATACAAAAAACTAGCTGGGCGTGGTGGCGCATGCCTGTAATCCCAGCTACTTAGGAGGCTGAGGCAGGAGAATTGCCTGAACCCAGGAGGTGGAGGTTGCGGTGAGCCGAGATCGCGCCATTGCACTCCAGCCTGGGTAACGAGAGCGAAACTCCGTCTCAAAAACAAAACAAAACAAAACAAAACAAAACAAAAAAAAACGGTTGAGAGGAGTAGAATCATTAAGACACATAGAAACAGAATGTTTGAAGATGTGGAAGAAAAATTAAGAGGATGTGCTTCACAAAAGCCACGTATAGGGTGTTTCAAATAGGAGTTGTGAACAGCAATCACCATCCTCTCTTGCTTCAATGCCTTTGTACACATTTGTCTCAGTACCTAGATTTCCCTTCTACCCTTCTCTGTGCATTTCTCTTACAGTATGCCTTATTTTATCTTTTATGCCTAGCAACTAGTATATTGCTTAGCATGTAGTTCTAAGTAGGTATTTGTTGAGTAAATGAATGGTTGAATCTATAATGGACTGACAAAGATGACAGGTATTACTATATTTAGGTTACCTTTTTCTTTAAGGTACATTTGAATCATTTTAAGATAAGCAGAACAAACAACTTTAACCCCCTTTCAATCCATCACTATTGTGCAATCCTGAAAGTCTGAGCATTCTTGGTACCCTTAATTGGATGCCCCACTTTGAGTAGTGTACTTTTTAAGCCTGTAAGGTATTTAACACTTTGCTTAATAGGCTCCCTTAAAAATATGCTCATGTTTTGTTGGACTTTGAGTGATCTGTTAATTCCCAGGTAAGCATTTCTGTGTACATATGAAGATGTACAACTCATACCTATTTTTGTGGACTCTTGGGCATTTCATATAATTCTCTGTAGATAGTAAGGCACTCAATACATCTTTGCCTAACTAGCTCAGCAGTGTAGTGATGGGTTTATATTAATTAATAACAGGTCAGCTGCAGTGGCTTATGCCTGTAATCCCAGTACTTTGGGAGACGAAAGCAGATCATTTGAGGTCAGGAGTTTGAGACCAGCCTGACCAACACGGTGAAACCACGTCTCTACTAAAACTACAAAAAAATTAGCTGGGCATGGTAGTGCCCACCTGTAATCTCAGCTACTTTGGGAGGCTGAGGCAGGAGAATTGCTTGGACCCAGGAGATGGAGGTTGCAGTGAGATGAGATTGCGCCACTGCACTCCATCCTGGGCAACAGAGTGACTCTGTCTCAATAATAATAATAATCCTAGCACTTTGGGAGGCTGAGGCGGGTGGATCACAAGGTCAAGAGATCGAGACCATCCTGGTCAACATGGTGAAACACCGTCTCTACTAAAAATACAAAACATTAGCTGGGCATGGTGGCGCGTGCCTGTAATCCCAGCTACTCGGGAGGCTGAGGCAGGAGAATTGCCTGAACCCAGGAGGCGGAGGTTGCGGTGAGCAGAGATCGTGCCATTGCACTCCAGCCTGGGTAACAAGAGTGAAACTCTGTCTCAAATAATAATAATAATAATAATAATAATAATAATAATATGTGACCTGGTATGGACAAACTCAGGGTTTAGAATCAAAAGACCTGGGTTAGAGTCCATGCTATGTCTCGTACAGATAGCGTGATATTGGCAAGTCATTAGACATCCTTGAACCTCACTTTCCTCAAATCAGAAGTGAGAATCATACCTTTTTAAAAAGGATGCTGGGTGTGCTTTGTGAAGTGGAAATCCTTCCTCTGTGGTAGGGAAGCTTGCCATTGAAACCTCAGCCAGAGCATTCTGAGGCCTGGGGTACATGATCTGTATCCAGTCTATGCTGTTGTTTCCCCTGAGCTACATGTCTCTAAGATATGGGTGTATTATTAAGTGAGCTTTCATGGCTGCCTTAAGCCCTTTGTGTACTTGGATCTCTGTGGATGAAGCTGTTCATGTGAAAATGACTGATGGGCTCTAGGTCACAGATCTGCTCTTTGAACCCAGTGTGGACCTGGTATGAGGAAACTATTTTGTCCTTGGTGCAGAAATAGCAATAGCTTCTGACTTGGGAGAGGGGCAGAGTGGCTAAATCCTGCTGTCTTACTTCTTCAATTAGTTTCTATAATAGCTTCTCTAAGGCAGTGAGTACTGTGGTTAAGAACTTGAGCTTTGTAGTCAAGCAGAAGTGGGTTTGAATCCCTCTGCTACCACATATTTGGTGTTTGGGCTTGAGAAAGTTACTTGCTTACTCCAACCTTCACTTTTACCATCTATGATTTGAAGATAATAAGAATATCTACCTCACAGGGCTATTTTGAGGAATAAATGAGATGAAGCATGTAATATGCTTAGAAAAGTGCCTGGTGTACCCAGTAAGTGCTTCAAAAATGGTGTGTGCTGTTGTTGTTATTGTTTATATTGATTCTAGTGGGTCCCTTCAACTTTGCATTGATAAAAGATAGCCCCTAGTCAATCACAGGATAGGAGAACAAGGGAAATTACACTTTTTAACCATTACTCTGGATTCTGTCTGCAAAGATGATGATTGGACCTTGTTCATTTCCTCATTCTCAGGGTCCAGGCTAGCGCATTGGCCAGACCAGGCACTGAATACAGGGCAGAGAACTTGAACTGGCCATGTGGCCATTGCTCACAGTGACTTAAAATGCTTTCCTTAAACATACAACACCCAACTCATTAGATGAGTTGTTGAAGTGGGTTTGGCCTGCTGTTGTAGTCTCAAAACTCCATCAGTGGGTGCCAGAGTTGACACAATCAAAATGTTTTATGAGGAAAGATTAGCAACAGTGAGTGTTCCTCAACTGAGGCCTGAGGGTGCTGGTGCTTCAATTATTTGCAACTACTCATTGCTAGGCTGGATCCCAAGTAGAATACTTTGGTGGGCTTCTGTGTGCTTAGCCCAAATGAGCATTGCAATGTATCTGGTACATGCCTGGGTTCTAAGAGGTGAAGAAGTCTGTAACTTAGCAATTGCACAGTTAAGTCGTTGCCTCTGGAGAGTGGATGGAATCCAGAAAAGGGCCCCATAAAACTCTGTATAAGGTACTACATGAATGCCTCTTGAGAACTTTTGGAAATTTGGTTGATTTGTGCCCTGCAAGTTCAGTTACTGGTTTGTATGTTTGCTTAACCACGCAGTTTCTGCTACCTTGTTCTACTTACCTGCTGCTTATCCCCCGAACAGGCAATTGTGGTAAAGGCATGAGATCTAGATTAGGCAGCTAAAATATCAAATCATAGCCCTGTTGGTTGACTGTGACTCTAAGTATGTTGTTTAACCTCTCTGAGCTTGTTTCTGTCTGTTAACAATTAGAATAATAATGCTTATGTTCCAGGGTGATTGTGAAAAGTCATGGGATACATAACCTATCTAAATGTCTGGCAGTCTCAGGCTCCATTATACTAGGTGTCAGGGATTGTGCAGAAAAGAGCCTGACTGTCTGTTGAAAGCCGTGTTTACATGGTTGGCCCTTGGCTGGCATCTGGGAATTTGTCTTTCAGGAGAGTTTCCACCATTCTTTAATTGATAAAGTGTCTCTTGGTGCCTAAGCCATTTGTACAAACAATGTTGTTTTTACAGAACACCTGCTTTCCTCTGGGGTTTTTGACATTTTGGTGTGTGCTTTGGCAGAATGTGTCTACATGACCAACTCTCTCCAAAAACCCTTGGCACTGAGTCTAATGAGCTTCCCTAGTAGATAACGTTTCCCATGTGTTGTCACAACTTGTTGCTTTGAGAATTTGGCATGTTTTATATGACTTCACTGGGAGAGGACTCTTGGAGGCTTGCACCTGGTTCCTCCTGGACTTTACCTCATGTGCTTTTTCCCTAGGCTAGTTTTGCTTTGTATCCTTTTGTTGTAATAAATTATAGCCGTGAGCGTAACAGTTTGTTAAATCCATTAAGTCTTCCTAGCAGATCATTGACCCTTGGGGTGGTCTTGAGACCCGAACACATGGATTTAAGTAGATTTAAATGTAGAACACATTTGTTGCCCTTCAGAACATTCACGCTTTACTGTAAAGGCATACAGAGTCATATAATGGATTTTAGAGACCCAGAATGGGGGAGGGAGGCAGGGATAAATCACTATACATTTGGTATGGTGTATACTACTCGGGTGACAGGTACACTAAAATCTCAGAATTCACCACTATGTAATTCATCCAAGTAACCAAAAGCGACTTGTATACCAAAAGCTATTTAAATAAAAAAAATTTAAAAAACACTTATACTTTAGACAGAAAGTCCAACATGTAAGCATGTAATTACAATACAATGAGTGATGTTAGTGCAGAGGGCAAGGGTAACCCTGAAGAGTAGCCCTGGGGATCTGGGAGGCGTTTTTGTTTTTTTGTTTTTTTTTTAGAGGAGTTAACACTTGAATTTAATATATTGAAAGGTAGTTAGAAGTTAATTATCTGAAGCAGGAAGAAAAGATCCTATATATCTTTAAAGTATAAATGCTCTTCTAAATCATTTTAGATTTTACTCACTGCTTTTTTTTAAGCATTATTTAATTTTATTTTGAACTTTTAACACATGACTCAACATGCTAACAGGACTGATGAAGACATACAAAGACAGAACCCCTGTAGGGTAGCAGTTGGGTGGATCACTGTGCAGACATGAAAGTGGAAGTAAAATCAATTCTTTGGGCCCCCAAAGATTAAGAATTGACAGTAATGCTTTTAGCACCTCCCTACACTATGAGTCGTTTTAAACATCCATGACTCTCATTGCAGAAACATGGCACATAGAGTCAGGAAACTAAGGTTATATAGATATTTGCAACCTGTAACTGTCCTAATGTCAAGCACAAGAAATTCAGTAGGTGCCTCATATAACAAGCACTGAGCACTGATACCAAGACCAGATATGTAATCTAAATTAGCAAAGATATACTCTATGCTGCTTTGAAAAGAATTACCATAGATATTATACTTTTACATGATCATCTCTTTCAGCAACACCAAATTGTTCTATTACCCTTAATTCAGATCTCCAGAGTAAAATGTTTTTAAGGCAATTTGCAGCATTTCACTTTCTGTGGACCACGCCCTGCCTGGACAGTCACTTTTACAATCATCACTTTTTCATGGAGCTGAACAGGTGAGGATCAGCCCCAGGATACTGGAATCTTGAACAAATGGATTTATAGCCACTCAAAATTGCAGGTAGCCTCCGTCACTCCAACTAATATCGACACGTCATTGCAAATAGAAAGGACAGCAGGACTGGCCGAATCTATCTTTGGCTTTGTAAAGTCAGTCTCACTGTACACTGCTCTCTACCAGAGTAAGACTCAAGAATAAAATATTTTAGTCAATGAAAGAGTTTTCAAAAATAAATTAATGTATTAAAAATTTAAAAAGAATAAATGAGCAGCTTTTTTTTTTCTGCCATTCATCTGAGCTCCTGTGAAATAGTTCCAATTAAGGTTCTGCCCAGTTAAGAGGAGGAAGAGACCTCAGAAGTTGTCTGGGCAGGCTGGGCATGGTGGCTTACACCTGTGATCCCAGCACCATGGGAGGCCAAGATGGAAGGATCACCTGAGGTCAGGAGTTCTAGACCAGCCTGGCCAACATGGTGAAACACCATCTCTACAAAAATATAAATATTAGCCAGACATAATGGCAGGTGTCTGTAATCCCAGCTACTGGGGAGGCTGAAGTGGGAGAATTGTTTGAACTCTAGAGGCAGAGGTTGCAACTCACTGCTTTCTTTTTTTTTTTTTTTTTTTGAGACAGAGTTTTGCTCTTGTTACCCAGGCTGGAGTGCAATGGCGCGATCTCGGCTCACCACAACCTCCGCCTCCTGGGTTCAGGCAATTCTCCTGCCTCAGCCTCCTGAGTAGCTGGGATTATAGGCATGCACCATCATGCCCAGCTAATTTTTTGTATTTTTAGTAGAGATGGGGTTTCACCATGTTGACCAGGATGGTCTCGATCTCCTGACCTTGTGATCCACCCACCTCGGCCTCCCAAAGTGCTGGGATTACAGGCATGAGCCACTGCACCCGGCTCACTGCTTTCTTTAAAATGATTTAATGACTCTATGCTTAATCATTCATCAAACACAGGTTAAGAACTACATCTTAAACTACTCTATGTTGTGTGTCGGGCTCCATGAATGAACGTGAATGGTCCCTCCTTTCAAGGAGGGTCTGGCAGTTTATGCAAGGTGACACAAGGGACGGGGTGTCAGGTAAAGCATTCTGTGGTAGATGGTATCTAGGCTTAAGGGGAGACAACTTTCTACCAGGACAAGAGAAAGGCATTCCATGAAGAGGAAATCACATGTGCAAAGTCCCACTGGCAAGAGAGACTTGATTTCTTCTGAGAATAATAAATAGTTATGTGAATCTGCACAATGGCAGATGAAGGGGATGTAAACGGGTGCTATATTTGGACAGGCAGTAAAATCAAGTTTGAGGAAACAGATGAAGGGATTAAGTGAGCTGTATTAAGGAATGGGAAAGAAATTGGACTAGGACACATAGTGTTAGTACACAATACAGTTGTTGAGGAGGGCTGAAGACCCAAATGCGGTTGGACAACATAAATATGTAGTGGTGCCAGGCCATATGATTCCATGACATATGTTCTGCCTTGTTGATCTGGAGTTAGGGGTTTTGCAGGTCGGAAAATGAGAAAAAGAAGCAAAGATGTTAAGAATATTGGCAAAATAATTGCTGAAGTCAGGGGCCATGGTATCTAAGATGGAAGACAAGGGTGGTCTGATTGATAGACTTAATAGATACTTCATAGCCTCCTGAGCCTTCTACTTTCTGAGTTCCAGAAGACTGAGAGTAAAAGGCTGAGGAAACTAGTGTCTAGAAAGTTGGCTGCTTGAATTTAAGATTTCAGAGTTGAACTGTTCCAGGTGAGAACAAACTCTACTGGTCAATGTGAGTATGTAAAAGTGAACATCTTTGGAGATGAGGAAAGCAAGGAACTCAGAGGCCAGAAGTTGGGTATGTTATCCACATGTGTGTTGACGTCACCTAGGGTGAAGGTGGGGCTTGTGGCCTAGAAGAAGCTTGGGATTCAGGTGTCACAGCCCCTGGTAAATATGAGAAGATGACTAAGGTGACAGCGACAAGGAGAGGGACAGAGCACTATAGTCGTATAGTTGTGAACCTCAAAGGAGAAAGGATGCATTTCTTATAATATGAAGTCATTCTTCTTCCTTTGCTATGGTAAGCTCTGTTTGACTCGGAAGAGTCTCTGCTTTGGCCTTTGGATGAATATCCTTTGAAATCTGTACAGCAACCACCAGGACATTCTTCTTACTCCTTTCCCCTGACATCTTGGGTGTTTGCTTTTCCTCAGTCTACTGGTGAGAATCTTTTTTTCATGTGGTTCCAGCTTGACTTTACTGAGCCTCCTGCAGGCTCAGATATGTGCTTGCTTGGAGAAACTGCTTCCAATGGCCAGGCAACTCTGCTTTGGAGAGCTGCTTTTGTTATTTACCAGTAGTGTTTCCAAAAATACATTCCATGAAAATACTAATATTTCAACATGCTGAACAATGAAAGAATCCATGGTCAAATCCTGAGAAAATATATTTCTCTTTTAGAGATTCATAACCTACATTAGTATATAAAGAACCTAAGAGACTTTGCAGTAAGGAAATCTTTTGTGTAACCTAGCATTTCCCAAGTGTATTTTACCACTGAAGCCTTTTTTCCGCCCGCTTAATCTCCATCAATAGCCAATGGCTATATATTGGAAAGTGCTGGTCAATTATAAGAAAGGAAGTATGGATTTTATTTCCCCTGACCTATGGCCATAGAAGAGGTACATATTTCAACACTGGTATATTTTCATTCTACTAAAATGAGATCTCATTATGTTCCTGAGTTTAAATATAAAAAATTACTATATTTGGTTAGAATTAACACATAAAAATAGTTTGTTTAGTCTTTCATTTTTATGTTTAAGTGGCAATATTAGGAAATTAACAGCATTTCATTTTCCTTTGGAAAAATTCTCACAATTAAGATTACAATCTTAAAATGAAATATTTTTCACAGTACTTTTGCTCTTACTTTAATTAAAAATGACAGCATAGATTTCAAACTAATTGCATTATTTGCTTCTAAGGTAGTGATAAAATTTCTTCACAAATGTATGCAGATCATTCATAAAAATGACATACTTGGACTTAGATACATACTTTGTAAATGTAAAAAGACAAAAGTACTAAGAAAGCATTTTATGCATCCATAATAAAATGAGAAATAAATAAGGGAAATTACCAACATGCTCTCTTACATACACCTTGATTCTGAAAGAAGTGCAGATTGTAATAACCCAGACTTTTTAACAGGCAAAACAAACATAAATATGAACATAACAAAATAGTGTTGCATGTTGCCAAAGTGGTGCTTAGCAGAAGATGTATTACTCTAGGTGTTTATGTTTGAAAGAAAGGAAAGGACAAATATAATGAATTAAGCTTGTACTTAGATGCTTTATTATAGGAAGAATGTCAGAAGCCAGAATGGTGGGCAGAGGAAGTGGTAAACATAAAAGCAGAAATAAACTAGGAAAAAAGCTATTAAATACTATATCTTGTTTTTGAAAATAATGAACAACTGTTTAGCTAACTAATAAAAGAGAAAATACAAATTCATTAAATTAGGAATGAGACAGGAGATCAGATGACAAATGTGAAAGATTTAGAAACTTGCAGAGAAACAATACCCTTCCCTATATGCTAATAAATCAGATAAACCAGAGCAGAAATGAATGACATCCTGCAAAATTACATAATATAAAATTTATGCAATCTTAAATAGAAAACATGAATAGACTGGTAACAAAGAAAGGAATAAAAAAGTAATTAAAATCCTACCGTAAAATCCACACAAACCATGTGTTTTTGGCTTCAATAGATTAATAGAAAAACTTCAGAATTTTAGAGCAATGTTAATCTTTTTTTTTTTATTTTTTGAGACAGGGTCATGCACTGTCACCTAGGCTGGAGTGCACTGGCATGATTATGGCTCGCTCCAGTCTTCATCTCCTGGCCTCAAACAATCCTCCTCCCTCAGCTTCCGGAGTAGCTGGAAATACGGGCACATGCCACCATGCCCAGCTAACTTTTTAAATTTTCTGTAGAGACAAGGTCTACCTATGTTGCCCAAGTTGGTCTTGAACTCCTGGTCTCAAGCAATTCTCCCATCTTGGCCTCCCAAAGTATCGGGATTACAGGTGTGAGCCACTGCACCTAGCTCTGTTCATCATTTTTGACTGCCTATTGTACACTTAATCCTTTATACACACACACAGACACACACACACACTGTGCCCCTCTGTATTCTAATCCGTACAGCAATTATATATGGGTACCATTAGAAAAACCAGTTTACAGCTGATCTATTAGTCTCAGAAAATTTAAATGACTTGCCTGAGTCCCTCAGCAAATAAGTGATAGAGTGGAGATTTGAACCCATATCTGTCTGGCTACAAAGTTTATAATCTTTTCCTATGCTACACTTTCTACCAGAATAAAAAAAAATTATCTCACAAACAGTTGTAAAATGCTGAATTGATACTCCTTTACCCAATTCCTAATTTACATTTCGAGGAAATATGATTTCAATCCTCAAATTGGGAAAAAAATACAAAAAAAAAAAAAAAGAAAATTATAGGCCAACCTTACTTATGGATATTCACTATTCATTAAAAATTATAAATAGAAAATCATTCCACTTACAAATTTATCTCTAAGTGGCATTCAATCTAGGGATAAGACGATAAAACAAATATGGTAATTGTATTAATATGAAAACATAATTAAAATATTTTAAAATAAATATTGAAAAAGCATCTGATAAAGAAAACAACTATTCTTGGATAATGTATTTGGCAACCCAAAATTGAGTACGATTTTCTTATATTTCAGCATAAAATCTAATACTATTTCATGAAGAAAAGAGAAAATCCCCATGAAAATAGAAAAATTACAAGTGACAAAAATAGGACTAAGGCACTAGAATTTTTTAACAATATATTAGAAATGTAAGCCATAGACATTAGTAAGGAAAAACTAATGCCATCAGCAAGCCAAACCTTTCTTAACAGGTCTAGCACCTACTATATGTCAAGCATTGTGATGGGTACTGGGGATATACTCCAGAAAGACCGTGCATGTCTAGGACACAGAAGATTATCAAATGCTAGTTGATATAAATGAGCTTAGGAAAGTCATGAAATGCAAGGCAAATTAACACATGTTTTTAGTTGCAAACAACTAAAGAATGTAATGAGTAAGATAATTCATTTGCAATGGAGACAGAATACATTAAATACTTTGGTATTAATTTAATTTGGGATATGAGATTTATTTAAATACAATTATACAATTATAATGGGAAGAATAAAAGACATTAAATAAATGAACACAAGATGCCTTGTTCCAGATGAAAAGACAAAATATAAGAAAGATGACAATATTCCCTGAGTTAATATATAGTGTCCCTACATGCCAATTAAAGTCCCAGTGGGATACTTTCTAAGATGTGACAGATTGCTAGCAAAATTTGTATAGAAGAATAAGGAGGCAGAAATACTAGTTTTAAAATTGTTCATTTGAAGTTATACTTCTCTCATATGTTTGTTCGATCTTGTGTTAATGCCTTGTTCCCTATCCATTCAGTTCCTAGTACTGTTCCTGTTTCATAAAAGATACTTCATAAATATTGGTTGAAAAGAGAAGGGAATCCTTATTGAAGGACTTTGAAAATGAGCTTGAGACCAACAAGTGACTTTCTCCAAATGTCAGGGAATGGATAAAATGGAACATCAGGGACTTGCCCTCATTTTAAACAAGTAAGGCAGGAGTGGTTGTCACAGTGCGAAAGGAAGAGACTGTTCTGGGTCGAGTAGTCTGTCTGCTGACATTTTCAAGCAAATAAAGGATCTGACTCCTAGCTTTCTGCCTGAACTTTTTCTCAGCATGAGGAGTGTTACAGATAGTGCCATCATGACAGTTGGGAGCTCACACTTATCATCTTCATAAAAAAAAATGTGAGAATTTTGAACATGGGCACCAGTCTGGTATCTCCTTGCTTTCTTTTGCTGCTTTGGGTCTTTTCAGATGCAATAAATCTATCATCTTTTGGGGCCCCTTTCTGGTATGAAATCTTTCTCAAGTGCTCCTTACAAATAATGCCTCTTCCCCCTCTGCACTTATGCATGCAGCAATGTATTTGTTCCACAAAGTGCCCAAAGAAGGCCATGCTAACTCTTGTATAGACCGTGTCCCCCACCAAGATCTTTGAGGGTGGGATTCAGGCTGTCTTCTCCCTGTTCTCCACTGTGTCAGTTTCTGAGCTGGGCTGGTTATCAGAATCACTTGAGAAGACTTAAAATACACATATTCTTGACTGTGGTGATTCAAATTAAGTAGATCTGGAGGTGAAATATATGATGAATATATCATAGGATATTATAAATTGCATAGTATTAAATATTTCATTGTATTTTTACATATTAATTACATAAATTATACACACACATATGTGTGTGTGTGTGTGTGTGTGTGTGTGTGTGTGTGTGTGTGTGCGTTTATTTCCCTGATTATTTTGCTGAAGAACCAGGTTTGGGAAGAATGCTTCTATAGCATCAGAGTATCTGCAGAGAGGAATGTCCCCCCACACACATTTATGGAATGAAAAAATTAAATTAGGAGCAATATTCAGACTGATTATAGTGTTGCTATGCCCACACAGGTGTTACAGGTGCTGAAATAGACTGCAGAGGGTCTAGTAAATACTTAAAATGAAATGGTCTCTCACCAGCATTATCATTATTATAACTAATATTTATTTACTAGTTTCCATTAGAATGTTATCACCAGAAAGCACCACTGTATCTCCTATTGACTGACTAGCACAGCTCCTCACACATAGTAGGCACTCAACCGTTTATTTAATGAATGAATGCAACATTTTCATTAATTCTCACAATGACATTATAAGGTGGACACTTTTCTTATTATCATTTCATAAATGAGGAAGTTGAAGTAGGATGACTTGTTCAAGGTCATATAGCTAGTGAGCAGTAGACTTGCAGTTTTACTCCATATCTTTGTCATGCCAAAGCAGAAGCATATAGCTTCTACTTTCTACCCCAGAGCCTTTCTACCCCAGAGCATTTTCACTAGGCAGGGGCCAAACCATGAAGGGCATGGATGTAGACAGCAGGCACCCCAGACAGGATGGCACAAGCACTGGGGAGAGCAATTAACCTCAAGGTCTTGGACAAACTTTAGAGTATGAAATCCAGAGAACCAAGTGGGCCCAGGGAGTTGTGGTAGTTATGACTGAGAGTATGCATTCTAGGTCTTTAGAGATTAGGAAAGAATAAGATCTGTATCCAGGCCTTTAGGAACTGGCAAACAGTTAGGTTTGGTCACAGAAACAAAACAAGAAAGAAGTTACTGGGTTTGGAGGATGAGGCAGGGATCGCACTCTAAGGAAGAAGGATAATGAGAACTAGAATCCAGGACCGCACAGCACCTACATCCCTGGTCCTGAACCTGATCCTGGTACAGATGCTGAGTTTCTTAAGCTCTTGAGTTTCTTAAGCTTCTGGACAAATTGTTATCCCCATTTGAGCATAGTTCAGGATCCAGGCTTAGGTAGGACAATACCTATGAGTCCGGGCTAAGGAACATCAGAAGTGGAGAGTCAGACTTATGCAGCAAACTAGGAACCTCCCTTAAAGTCAGAGCAGGGTGAGATTCTAAGGTGACGTCAGCCTGTTCTCCTAGTGATGGGATGTAGTTTTGACTCCTGGCATGCTAGGGGTTGGTGGGGGTAATGATTACAAGTACACTCTTAACCCTTGTATTGGCAGAGGTAGCTACAGCTGGCTTACTTGTCCCTGAAAGGTGGTCATATGTCAAAGTTACCAACAGCTGCTCAAGCACAGTCTCCTAAGTATGTGCTGAAAAATGAGGAGTTAAGGGGTATTTGGCACGTTGTTCTCCTTAGCCCTTGTGATTGCCAGAAGTGTTGGCCCTGGGTTGCTTGTGGTGGCTAGCAGCCTCACCTGTTTCCCCCAGCATGCCATGTACGATTGGCAAGCTGTACTAAGTTCCATAGATGGAAAAAGTTGGGAAACATTACTGGAGCCCCATTCCTTGTTGTCCTCTTCATTACTATACTACAGTGTCCTCTTCAATTTGTACAACACCAGAGTGGTGGTTGTCAACCCCTTTCCTGCCTCAGACCTTTGAGACACAAGAAACACCCAACACAGGTAAAGACACCTCACCCGGTTCTCATTCTCAAGAGGTGAAGGCCTTGTTCTAGATGTTCCCAGGGCTGGATACAGTTGGAGAACGTACTCCGGGTGACTCTGAAAAATCTTCTTGTGGAAGTGAGTTGTGCTCCTATCTAGTGAGAATCACATCTCCCAGACGGAAGAGCATTTTCACTCCTTTGATTTCCTTGCTTTTTCTGATCAGGTGGTGATATTATCTCCAAATTATGAATAAGGATGCTGAGGCCTAAGTTGCTCAAAGTTCTCACAGTAAGAAAGTGGAGGAACCTGTAGTAACACCTGGGTCTTCTGACTGTAAGTCCAGTGCTTTTTTCTGTGGCACTGCACCCTCCATTCCTAGGACTAAGATTAATACCTAAGAAGAAAATGATCAAGTGAAAAACTAAGGTCCAAAGCCATGCTAGAAGATGGTGAGTGAGGCAGTACCTAAGACATGGTTATGGTATGGCGACTTGGGAATTGGCCAAAGTTGGGTGTGGTAAGCTGAAGTAAAGGAGGTAAGACTTTTGGACAGGCAAAAGGACCCAGTGGACTGGGATGCGGCTTGGCTCAGACAACAGACCTCTGGTGAAACCATGCTCAGAGCTGATATTTGAGTGGAGAAAGATTTGAAATAGCTTTTGGGCTTGAAGTTTGGGTGGATGAAACTGCCCAGCAGGGTCAGGTTGGACTCTCCTTGTTTCTTCAGCCACACCTGTCTACTGGAGCACAGCTCCCTCTAGAGGTCATTGTTCTTGCTGAAGGGACATGATTGTGACTTCAAGTAAGTGCCGAGGGGATTATTGAATGCTGACTGGTATAGCTTTGTGTGACATTAAGAATACGGGCCAACTGTCCTGGTGTTGTGGCTCATACCTATAATCCCAACACTTTGGGAGGCTGAGGTGGGCGGATCATGAGGTAATGAGTTGGAGACCAGGCTGACCAACATGGCGAAACCCTGTCTCTACTAAAAATACAAAAATTAGCCAGGTAATCCCAGCTACTCAGAAGGTTGAGGCAGGAGAATCTCTTGAACCCAGGAGGCGGAGGTTGCAGTGAGCTCAGAGTGTGTCACTGCACTCCAGCGTGGGGGACAGAGCAGGACTATCTCTAAATAAATAAATTAAAAAAATACAGGCCAGCCACGCCTGTTCATTCAAGCATGATTTATTTGGTACCATTTACTGGCCACGTTGTGTGCTGGGTACTCAGAATTCACAGACGAATGAGCCAGCCCACATAGAAGTCATTGTATTGCCTTTCAGACAGATAATTCCAGCCCACTGTAATTTGTACTTTGATAGGGGCAGGAATTGAGTGCAAAGTGAGGGTGGGGTGCCTATAAGAGGAAGGGTCAGATTCCCAATTTCTTTTGAGCACTGGCAGGGTAAAAGGTCTGGGAAGGTTTCCTAGAGGAGGGGACTCTTGAGCTGAATGTTTAAAAATGAGTAAGGCTTAGCCAAGTAGAAGCAAAAAGGGAGGACGTTCTATGGGAAGGGTCAGTGAACATTTTCCGTAGAGGGCCAAACAGTAAATATCTTAGGCTTCGTGGGCCATACAGTCTCTGTTGCAATGACTCGACTTGGCCTTGTAGTGCAAAATCCACCACAGACAATATACAAATACATGACTTTGACTGCTGTAGCCATGGCTGACTGCTGTCATGTAAAGTATAGGTACATTTATCATCCCCATTTGACTGTGAGGAAATGGAGTCTCACAGAGGTGAAGTGACTTGCTCAAGGCCAACCAGTTGATTGTGTGTTAAGCACCTCATGTGAACAGATGAAGCCCAGGCACAGGGGGATCCAGGCACTGGTAGCAGGGGTTGAGGATCTATGTGGGATATGGCACGTAGATGAGCTGGAGTAGATGGGCATGGACTGAGCTGTGAGAACCCAGAATGGTCCTAGCACTCTGGATCTATTTTCACCCCCATCCTTGTCCTTTCCACCTACCAGACTATCCTTTTCCAAGGCTTTGGCTCTGCTGTAACTGTGTGCTTGTTAGCCATGAATCTTCATTTGTACTGTCCCCCTAACACAGGGCCAGGCACAGAGCAGGTGCCAGACCGTGTTTGCCTAATTGATTTACCTAACATTCAATTAAGGGTTATGGGTCTTTTAAAGAACTCTTTGTAATAATGTAACTGGAATCAGATTTTTTTGATCTTTCCATTTGTTTTAATTGCTACAACTTAATGTTCATAAAAACTAAGACATACAATTTTATGGAACTGCATCACAACCATAGGAACTGCATCATAACCATAGGAATTCTTCCAGATTATATTGGAGCTTCCCCAAAGAGGAAAAAACCGTTTTCATTCTTAACTAATTATCTTTTAAGTGAATGACAGGTGGAACACTACAAAATCCATAATTTTGCAAGCTGAGAAAGAGCTGAACATCTTTTTATTGCCAAAAAATTTCTAGTGTTAGTAACAACAGGTTTTTTTCTGGATCTGATTGAAATCATTTATGAAAAATTAGTCTTAAATATGAATAGAGAAACTGTTTCTAAGGAGACGTAAAAATACTCCTGAAGTGAGATGTGTATCAATTTCTATTTTTGTGACTTTCCCCCTCGCTTCCATAATTCATTTTAATTGATTGGGTCCTCGTTCCATGTCATGAACATTTGGGACTTTTAATTTTGAAAAAAAAATTTAAAAGATTTCTTTTGGTCTCATGGACAGAAGCAAACAACATATGTGATTTTGGTAATTGGACTCCTGTTTTGGAGCCCAAGAATGTTTGTTGTCTGTGCAGCTGGGATGGGAGTTAGCAGTTGCATCCTCTTGCTAGAGGAACCATGTGAGAGAGTTCTCATTTGGAAGTCTAGGCTGTTACCCTCAGGCCACCCTCAGCCTGCTTTCTTCCCTAAATCCTGGTTTACTTCTGTGGAACATTTGTCTTTTCTTATTTGATTATGTTAATAATAGCAACTGTTAACTGAGTTTCAACTCTGAGCCTCACTCCATAGAGATGCTTTTGATCGAGCTTCACAAAAACCGTATGAGGAACTTGCTGTTATTTCCATTTTCCAGATGAGGAAACTGTGGTGAGGTAACCTATCTAGGTTGACTCAGAGTAGAAGCTAGAGAGCTTTGATCAGAACCCAAAATTGTCTAACTCCAGGATCTGCTGTTTTCATTTCAGTGGTCAGCCCACATGTGGATAGAAGTTCCTATGCTCACTTGCAGGCCCTGTGTTGCAAGGCGAGTATGATCTGGACATCCAGAGTAGTGTATGAGGAGGAGAGGGTCTGGGAGTCAAGACCTGTGAGGGCACTGAAGGAACTGGATGATGTTTATCCTGGAAAAGAAAAGATTTAGAGGGAAGTAAGAGCTAAATCCCCATATCTGGTAGGCCTTAGCTGTGAACAGATTTCTATGTTCATTCATACACTGTCTTACTTGCCTCCTATTATCCCTTTGTTGAGGGAGAGATTCATGTCCTAGGGTTACGTGGATGACTCAACACATGACACCTGTCATTGAACAGACAAGATTGACAGCAGTTTATTAGGGACATATGCTCACATTCCAGAGACGAGGGCACTACATGCCATGCAAGGACACATGGGGGTTCACTGATGAACAAAGTGAAACTCCTGAAGAAATTGGAGCAGCAGGGCCTGTGGGAGGGAGGCTTTGTAGTATCAAGAGAGTGGGATGCCCTGTTCCCTGAGAAGATGTGATTGGTTGGTTTGAATAACTTTACACTCTGGCAGGGAACTGAAACTCCCTACTCATATACAAGCAACAAATGTGCCTGGTCCCCTTGTTAAGGAAGATTATTTGCCTAGGGGACCTTATCTATAGGAGTAGATTGGGAAAGGGAACTTGGGTTATGGCATTCAAGGCCCTCCTGATTTTACCACCTGTTAAGGCAGCACATAACATTGGGCCTTAATTTTAGGACTTCGATCACATATATTCAACACATTGTTATTCAACACCTGCTGTGTGCTTAGTACCATTCTTAGTAGGGAGGAAGGGGTGAACAAGATAAAGTCCCTGTCCTCATGGAGCTGACATTGTAATACAAAAGACACACAATAAACAAGTATATAATATCAAGTTGTAATAAGTGCCTTAAAAGAAAAAAAGAAGGGAATAGTGCTTGGAGTGCTATTGTAGCTATGGAAGTCCTCTCCAAGGAGGTGACATTTAAACTGAGACCTCAATATAGTGAGTGAGCCATCTAAACAACTGGACAACAGCATGCCTGGCAGAGAGAAGAGTAGGTACAAAGCATTGTAAGCCACAGTAAGAACACCTTTTTTTTTTTTTTTTTTTTTTTTTTTTAATGCAATAAGAAGCTTTTAGAAGGTTTTGAGCCAGGAAGTGACATGATTTGACTTATGTTTTTAAAGGATCAGTGGATGTTCTTGAGAATAAACTTGTAGAAGGCAGAGGTGGGAACAGGACAGTTGTCCTACTCCAGGGGAAAGCTGGTGGTGGCCTGGACTTGGGCAGAGGTGGTGAGAAGTCATTAGTTTAGGGCAGTGGCTCTCAACGGGGGTGATTTTGCTTCCCCCACCCTGGAACATTTGACAATGTCTGGAGACATTTTTAGTTGTCACAATGTGGGTGGAGGGTTGCCACAGGTGTCTAGTAGGTGAAGGTCAGGGATGTTGCTAAACATCCTACAGTGCACAGGACAGCCCCTCACAACAAAGAATTATGTGGCTCAATATATCAATAGTGCCTAAGTTAGACAACCCTGCCCTAGAGATATGCACATATTATTGATGATAGGGTTTACACGATTTGCTGATGGATTGGATGCAGGTGTGAGGGTTAAGGAGGAGTCAAGAATAGTGCCAAAAAGTTTGGTCTGAGGGATTGAGTAAATGCCAGTCCTTTTACGAAGATGAAGAAGCCTGAGGGGGAAATGTTTGGATGGGAGTAATCAAGAATTCAATATTGAATTTTGAGAAGCCTGTTATGTATCTAAAGATTCCTTAGAGAAGAATAAGAAGGAGTAGCCAAAGAGAAAGAATGCAAATCAAAAGAGTGCTGGTTACAGAAGCCATGTATAGAAAATATATCACATGTCAAATACCACAGAAGGGTTGAATGAGATGAATGAGAATTGCCTATTGGATTTGGCAATGTAGAGGTCATTGGTAATCATGGTAAGTATGGTGCCAGTGGAGTGGTAGAGACGAAAACCTGCTCAGAGCAGGATCTTGAATGAACATCCACCTCCCTACGATTTCTTTCTAACAGCTTTACTTCTGTGTGTTCTGGAATAGCACAGAGAAACTTGCACTTACAGATATGATATTTACTCCTCAAAATAACTCCACACCACAATTACCATTCCCAATTATAGAGAAAGGAATTGAGGTCTGTATTAATGTCATCTTTTATTTTCTGTATGCTGATGCTTTAGCCTCTTGGGACCTTATAGACCCTGGAGGGACTGCCCCTCCTGGTGTTAGCCACTTGCTAGAGATAGAAAACAATTCAGCTTTGAGTGTCTTTTCATATGCAAACCAAACAGTACAAAGCCTATACCCCAACTGCCTTCATTATCAGAATCTCATGGTCTGGGTCACTGTCTCCTTGCCTAATCAGTGCAGGGCCACGTACCAGACAACTAGGGACAGCCTTTTTGCTCCAGAGTCCAGTAAAATTATTCAAATTAGCCAATTCTAAGCTTGCTTACCTTGTCTTACCTGTTCCTTCCTGCAGAAACCAGAATAAATGCTCTTGCTTACATTTTCTCTCACTCCCTCTGTCTCCTGACTGGTCCTGGTGCTTCCCCCCGTGGCCCTATGTGGTGTTGTGTGCTTCCAGCTTCTAGGGACCTTTGAGTAGTGTACTAAACACATTTCTTGCTGACAGTCATTTCCATGTCTGTATACCTGATTAAATACCTCATTAAAATAAATCCCCAGTGTGGGGTGGTGACTCATGCCTATAATCCTAGCACTTTGGGAGGCCGAGACAGGAGGATCACTTGCACCAAGGAGTTTGAGACCAGCCTAAGCAAAATAGCCCCATCTCTACGAAACAGACAAAAAGATAGCCAGGCATGGTGGCACATGCCTGTTGCCCCAGCTACGCAGGAGGAGAGTTTGAGCACAGGAGTTGGAGGCTGCAGTGAGCCATGATCTTGCCACTGTGCTCCAGCCTGGATTACAGAGTGAGGCCGTAAATCAAATATTGGGTACCATTGAAACATGCCTAGAGGAATGACTACTTTGCACATGATCATATAGGTAGTGATGGAGCAACTTCTGAAATCCGAATCTCCGAAATTAGTATGCATGCTCTTTCTTTTGCTCGTAAAATTTGCTTATTTTACAAATGGTGTGGAGATATCGGACTTAAGAAAACACTATAAACATTTAAATCCTGTCTGATCTTTTCATAAAGAATGAGAATTGATAACATTTTGTGAAAAGCTCTATTGATGAGGAATAGAAAGAAATGTAATAAATTATAGTGATATCAGAATCATAACTTTGGAAGCTCTTAGGGGAAGTATAAACAACAATAAATGATTATATGCTTCTCCCCATACCATGTTCTACTATATTAAATAATTCTATTGCATGCAGAGTCATCCTTACTTGTCAGCAGAATGCCACCTGAAATTATTAGTGAGTAAGGTCATAATTGTACTTTTGTAGTTTAAGAATGAGTAATACGCTTGTCATTTTCTCTGCCTCCTCTGCCTTCATTATTCATCTGTATTTCAATAGTGAAACTGGTTGTCACTTCAGGCCTGACTTCAGTCTGTGGCTAAGGAGGCAGGGGGCTTAAGTCCTCTGGCTGGTCTACAGCCCACAGGGCCTGAAGGCCTAGGAAGCCCAGGCTCTGAAGCTGCCCATGGGACATGTCCCAAACTAATTGAGGTCAGTTCCCAAGTAGACCTGGGGGGAAACCTGCTGGGGCCCTTTAGCAGTGTGGCTTGAAAATACTTTTTATTGGGCTCAAACCTGCTGTTTCTGGTGGGTGGTTATTAAAGGACCCAGCTGAGAAGGCCCAAGACAGCTTATGACTGGTTAGGGGACATAGTATAGAGGTTAAGACCATGGACTCTGGAGACAGACTGAGTGGATTCCAATCCTAGCTCCTCTTCCTTTTGGCCTTGGGACCTCAGGCAAGCTACTTAACATCTCTGAGCCTCAGCTTCCTCAGCTATAAAAATAGAAATAATGGTACTTACCTCATGGGGTTGATGCGTGGATTAAGTGAGTTAGTATACAAGAGGTAATACAATACAGTGATTAGGAAGACAGGTGACAGCGTGGGAGCCACATTTCCTAAGTTCATAAACTGGCTCAACCACTAACTAGTTGTTGTTAGTCTGTTTCACACTGCTATAAAGATACTACTTGAGACTGGGTAG
This sequence comes from Saimiri boliviensis, assembly GCF_048565385.1. Classification (NCBI taxonomy): domain Eukaryota; kingdom Metazoa; phylum Chordata; class Mammalia; order Primates; family Cebidae; genus Saimiri; species Saimiri boliviensis. The sequence continues at coordinate 98,162,857 of NC_133470.1, forward strand.
TTTACAAAGGAAATTTAGTTGATGCACGATTCCCCATGGCTGGGAAGGCCTTAACAAACTTACAGTCTAGGCAGAAGGCTATGGGGATTACATGGCAGCAGTGGGGGGAGGGGGAGGGGGAGGGGGGGAGGGACGGAGTGGGGGCAGGGAGGGGGAAAGAGAAGAGAAGAGAGAAGAAAGAGAGAAGAGAGACAGAAAGAGAGAGAGGAGAGAGAGAAGAGGAGAGAAGAGAGAGAGAGAGGAAGAGAAGAGGAGAGAGAAGAGAGAGAGAGAGAGAGAGAGAGAGCGCTCAGGGGAAATGCCAGACATTTATCAAACCACCAGAACTCCTGATAACTCCCTCAATATCACAAGAACAGCATGAGAGAAACTACCCCCATGATCCTATCACCTCCCGCCAGGTTTCTGCCTCTGGGAATTACAATTTGAGATGAGATTTGGGTGGGGACACAGAGCCAAACGATTTCACTGGTTATGGGACCTTTGTCAAGTGCCTTCACCTCTTTGTGCTTCATTTGCCTCATCTGTAAAGTGGGGATGATGATGATAATAGGGTTGTTGCCAGGATTAAATAAGTTAACCTAGGTTAAGCAATGAAAAGAATGCCTGCATTATGGAAGGACTGTTTAAAGTCAGCTGTCATTACTATTAATTTATGTCATTAACAAAGTTAACATGAACTACAAGAGTTGAAGACCCTGTGTGTTTCAGAGTTCAGAGCAACAGGTGATCTTGGAGAGCTGGGAACTCAAGAGTGGCATCACAGAGCAGGCAGGTCCTAGGAACCCTGCATAGCATGATAGAAAGCAGCTTAGCCATGGGGCTGTCAGAACTAAGTTTGAATACCGGCTCAGCCACTTGTTAGCTGAGTGACCTGGACAACTTATATCACTTCTCTGTGCCTGTTTCTCTGACTACAAAATGGAGATAATGACAGCACATCCTTGGGAGGATTATGTAAGGTAATACACATAAAGGACCTAGAACAGTGTCTGGCACATGGTTAGTACTCAGTAAATGAAGATGTTATTCACTAATTACTACTTAGCGTCATAGTTGCAATCAATACAAGGAGTAATTCTAATTATTATTGGCAGACTGCAAACCCCCAGTGTGAAAGGTAAATAAGGACTTGGGTGCACTGAGGAGGAGAGGTTTAATTAATTAATTAATTAAAGACACAGTCTTGCTTTGTTGCCCAGACGGGAGTGCAGTGGCACAATCATAGCTCACTATAACCTCGAACCTCTGAGCTCAAGTGATCCTCTCACCTCTGCCTCCAGAGTACCTAGGACTACAGATGCATGCCACCATGTGTAGCTAATTTTTACATTTTTTTGTAGAGATGGGGTTTTGTATTAGTGGTCTCTATGTTTTGTAAAGATGAGGTCTCTTTGTTGCCCAGGGTAGTCTTGAACTTCTGGTGTCAAGCGATCCTCCTGAATTGGTCTCCCACAGCACTGGGATTACAGCTATGAGCCAGCACACATAGCTTTTTTGTTGTTGTTTTTGTAGAGCTGGGGGGTCTCAGTATGTTGCCGAGGCTGGTTTTGAACTTGTAATTTCAAGTGATCCTCCTGCCTCAGCCTCCAAAAGCTGAGAGGGAGAGATTTAGATACTGGCAAAGGCAGGAAGGTGAGAAGCTCTCAGGGAGTTCTGGTGGTCAAGAAGAGATCAGTCTGTATCCTTTAGCAGGTTCCTGAGGAGGGAGATGTGGCTTAAGGTAGGGAGTGAAGGGCATTGGATTCCAAGGTAGGTAAACTTACATTAAAAATTTCTCTGGTGATAGTCTATAAACCATTGAGTGGAAGGCATATAGGGGATTTCAGGAAGCGTCTGTTGTTTTGCTTAAATGTCAAAAGCTGTAAAACTTGGATGGATCTGGGGCCTCTTTTTCTGTCTGTTTCCTCTTTTGTGGAGTCTCCTCATTTCCTAGTTCAGACAGTTCCTGACTTACAATGGTTTGACTTACAATTTTTCAACTTTTAAAATGATATGAAAGCAATACGCATATAGTAAGCTCCTTGACTTATGATGGGGTTATGTCTGGATAAACCCATAGTAAGTTGAAAATATCATAACTTGTAAAAGCACTTTTGACTTACAGTATTTTCAACTTATGTTGACTTTATTGGGCTGTAAACTCATTGTAAGTCAAGGAGCATCTTTACGTACATTCTTACAAAGGGACAATCTGCTACTTGCTTTTGGCCATGGAGAGTGCCTGCTGCCTTTTCTATGAAGTGTTCTCTCATCGTTTTGCCATATGTACTCCTTTTCTCTTGTGTTCCCCTATAGGACTGTGTGAACTGTAGAGATTCTTATCACGGCGTACCTGGTAGAAAATAATTAATTACCCATTCCATTCCCTACCAGCCTTGGAGTCTCTAGTGGACCTGGACTGTGCCTTGTTCTTGAGATCCCCTTATCCTCTACACCTAGCCCCAGCTTAGTGCCTTATACCAAGGATATAATATGAAGAGGATAGAATGTGTGAGGAAGCATGAAAGAGGATGCTTCATTGAGCGAACAAGTGAGTAGAGATTGAGGAAGGACAGGGGACTCATTGATTGTATGGGTCCTGAGCAACAGGGAAGTATTACCCCAGGCGTCTGTGAGATGTAATGTGTATGTGTTGGGGTTGGGGTGGTGAGGTGCATGATCTCTTTTCTCTTGTTTAGATAGCTGTGCTTCTCATTTAAAAATAATGATAGTAACAAGAGTTAACTCAGAGAGTTATATGTATTTGTGGATACCAGTGGGTTTCTTGGAAAATGGAAGGAACACCTGCATCCATTCTCTGAGAATACCTGGCAACTGGAGCAGTGATTTTCGCACTTTTAATGTAGCAGAACCCTTTATTTAAGTGAAATTTTAAACTAAGTCTGATAGATGCATGCATGGATGGATGGACAGATAGATAAAAATATAGGTGCAATATATAGATGGACAGATAGATCAGAATTACCTTAAATAAGACACACATCCCTGGACCTTGATCTCCTCTGTACCATAAAGTATAGAGCTTAATTGAGATAATTGAACCACTGATATTTTAGATGTATTAATTTTTTGCTGTGTAGGACTGTCATGGGCATTGTAAAATGGTTAGCAGTAATCCTGGCCTCTACCAACTTTACTCCAATAGCACCTCCCCTCCCAGTTGTCACAAATAAAAATGTCTCCAGATATAGTCCATATGTTTTCTGTTGGGGTATACAAAATTACCCTAAGTTGAGAATCATTGGGTTAAATGGTCTCTGGTGCCACCACCGCCGCCGTCGCCGCTGCTTCCTCCTCCTCTTCCTCCTCCTTCTCTTCCTCCTCCTCCTCTCTTCTTCTTCTTCTTCGTCTGCTTTTTCTTTTTTTTACTTGAGTGATTACTTCTAAGAGGCCTTTAGCATAGTGTCTGGCACATCGTAAGTTTGCAGTTAATGGTAGTTGATACTATTCTTCTGTACTTCCTTTCAGTAGTTTTGATAGCTTGGCTATTTCTCATCTCATCTGTGACTGATATTTTTAATGTTCAAGTTGGTAGCACAGCATATCTTGGAAAGCAGAATGGGCTGCTTTACTTTCTTGTTAGCAGTCCCCAGGGAAGTATAGTCATCAGTAATCAGGTGGTTGTTATGGCAGAGATGGGAACATGGTCACCACGTACCATTCTCCCTCCTGCTGTATGTTCTTCAATTTGGCCTTTCCTTTCCTCACTAATATTTCCCCTGGTGTTCTTTTCTCCTTTTCTGGTTAACAAGGCACAGTGCTAAATGGATTTCTTACCCTGCTCTCCTTTTTCTTTTCTTCACCAATTTGAAGCAACAGGATTCAACCTTCAGCACAACTTCCAGGTTGTTTCCACGGAAAGACTTAAAATCAGCTTTTAGGTTTGCAATGAGAAGCGACATTTGCTTTTTTCATATTAATATTCATATTCTTTCTCAAGATTCGAAAAATGTCAAAACAATATTCATGGGAAGAATTCAACTACTAGAAAAGACAAAGCTATAATAGAATTATTACAGTCTGTCATATGTTAATTACTCAAAACAAGTTGGTTTTCAGGATAAATTAAAAATATTTGTTCCTGAAACTTTTTTGACCTAGAAAGAAAAATACCAATGGAAACAAAGTATGCCAGAAATGAACAAAATAAATTAAGAATATTAAACTGATGTCATAAAATGAACATCCACTGTTTGAATTTATACATTTTTAATGAAAATTAGCAATGATCACTCAAACGTATATTTCTTGGTAAGATTTCAAAGTAGCCCATGATAAGAGTCGGGTTGCTTTTATTAATTTTCTATTGAAATCAAGACAGTTTTTATATGACCTGCTTGAACTGAACATTTGGGAACACTTTCCTTTAGTCTCCTGCATAAGGCCTGGCACCTAGTAGGTGCTCAGTAAAATTTGTTGAGCTGTATTCACAGAAGTGATCCTGGATATCTGTGTTTTTTCATTGAGTTAAAGAGCCCTTTGTGATTTAAAAAATGGAACTGGCCTAGCGCACCCATGATATAACAGGTAATATCCAAGATATTTGAATCACTCATGTGAAAAATATTTATTAAGCTTCTATTATGTGCCAAGCACATGCTAAAAGATAGTGAACCAAAAATACAGTCTCTGTAGTCATGAAGTTCACGTTTCTTTTTGAGAAGACAAACAACAAAACAACAGAACCCTGAAAAAAGTGAATAACTTAATGAAAACTATTAAGAAATGTTATGAAGAAATCAAACATTTGACCTGAGAGTTTGTATCAGAAAGTCATTCAACTCTAGATAAAAGAAAACTTTCAAAGTAGTAGCTTAAATATCCTTCATGTGAAAGATGTCTGGAGGAGAGGAGTCCAGGGTAGATATGGTAGTTCCAGGATATTATCAGGACACAGGCTCCTTCTGGCTTTCTGTTTTCCAGAGTTAGAATGGGTCTCTCATCCTTAAAGTCACTTCTTGGTCCAAGATGCCTGCTGGCCTTCCAGTCAGCAAGGAGGAGGATGGCGATGAGGAGGCAAAATGGCCTTCTTACCATATATTCAGTCCCTTTGAGGAGCAATCCTTGGAAGCCCCACCTAGATACAGTATTTTACATATCAGTTACAAAGGAGCCTAGGACATGCTATCTCTTAGCCAGATATGTGGTCACACAGAATAAAATGGGAGCTTTGTTAGTAAGAAAGAAGGCAGCTATGGATGTTGGATAATCAACTAGCGGATTTGAAACATACTGGAAGGATGTGAAGAGTAGGACTGCATGGTCATATTTACTGAGATGGGAAGGCTGGGAGAAATGGATTTTGGGGAATGGTGAGAGTTCCATTTAGGACACATTAATTTTGAGATGGCTTTGTGACTTCCAGTGGAATTTTCAGGCTGATATATGACTACTTTACTTCTTCTGTCAATGTCAGGTTTTCATAAAAGAAGGACTTATGATTGAAAGGGAGAGCTTAGAGACTTAACATGAAAATGTATTTGTATAATACATACACTTTTATCTTCAATTGTATTTTATGTAGTTCTAAAAATCACAAAGTTTTCTCTAGTTTCTTCTTTTTTCCAGAACTGTCTAATAAGCATTTACTATAAGTAAAGCACAGTTCTAGGTTCTGGGGATATATTTAGAAAAAAATAAAGATCTCTTTCCTGATGTAGAGCATTCTAGTGAGTCAGGCAGACAAGAAATAATTAACATAAAAATAAATAGATTAGTTAAGTCACTATTTATATTATATTGAGAAAACATCATGAGCACTATCATTATGGATTTTTATTGTGCTCAGTTTCTTCACTGATGTCCTCACTGAACTCTCTTGTCAGTCCTATAAGGCAGACTTCACGTTCCTCATTCAACAGATGAAGAAACAGAGGCTCAGAGAAGTTGGATAAGTCCAATGCCTTGCTCAGATGTTATCTCTTCCAGAAAAGCTTCCTGTTTAAGCATTTGTTCCACTCACAAGACAGTGAGGTCTTCATTGGAAACTACTAATTGTACTCAGTTTGATAGTCCCATCCCCTGACCTGGAACCTGGAATATAGTAAGTATTCAGTAAATGTCTAATTGTTGAACACAACTGGCCTACCTAGTTTATATACCTAGCGTTTACTTGTCAGAGCCAAAATTTGAGTCTATCTATGTCTTTGAACAGTTGCCTCCTGATTAATCTGTTTGATGCATCTAGATTTTAGGTAATTGTATTTTCCAAAGCAGAACCAGTTCTCTTTTTTGCATAATGGAGCTTGCTTATTTTAAGGCAAAATAACTCAGACCCTCTAAGGCAAATCATTCTATACGAAGGGCATTTTTTCATAAGCATTAATTTTCTCATTCCCTTTAGCAAGCCAGCTTCTGGTTAACCAGGCCCTGAGGCCTTAGAAGGAGACCTGAACTCTCTGTTTTTCTCAGAGTAGCTCATGATGAAGTCACTTGATGACTTGCCATCCAAGGCTGTAAAGGCATTAATTATTTAAATTAAGTGGGTGTTAAGAGAATCCAAAGTCACTTTTGCTTTGCCTAGAGACACCAGAGAATCTGAGAATATTGGAGCCAGAAGGGTACTTAGTCATCCTTGTTTAAGCCTTCCTCGTTTTCTGGAAGAGGAAGTAGAGATTCAGAGTAGCAACAGGCACTTGGCCAAGTCAAGCATTTAGTGGCCTAACCGTATACTTCCCACTCCAATGCTCTTTCTATTCTATCATGCTACCACTTATTCAACACTTAAAAGGTATTCTCATCATGTATAAGGAATTGTGAATGGACTTTTACTAAAGGGTAAAGAGGTGATTTGTTAAAATTTAACCATGTATTTCAAATGATAAGCCAAGTCTAATTCACTGCTCACCTGGTCTGAAGTAACAACATCTGTGATTGAATATTGAATGATTATCTTTTCGTACTGTTTTCATATCTTTGTGTTGCCTGCCACCATTGTAGAATGCACAAAGAGGGAGTATACTTTTCTTTTTAATTCCCGAAGAAACATTAATAATTCTAGCAAGGTGGGAGTGTGATGTGGCCAAGAGTGCATAGACTTTGATGTCAGGTGGCCTGTTTTGAAGTCATGGGTTCATAATCTACTAGCCTTGTGAGCTTTTGGTAAGAACCTTCTTGGAGCTGTTGGAGAACCCTGCCGGGTTCACACACTTGAAGGGTATGAGAAGGGCTGGTGGAGAGAGAGATGGTGGGTTGGTCTGGAGCTCTTGAATGTGACTCAATCCCAATAGGTCTCTGTGGCTGAATCTAGACAGGGATTTTGATAATTTAGAGCAGTTTTGATAGACACAGCCTCTAGTTGGCATTAGATATGAACATTTAACCTTTCGTTTTGCTAATTTCTTAGCACTACTCAAGAAGCCACTTTAATTTTATTTCCTGGAATAGGACCTCGTCTAAATGAAAAAGAAAAATACACAAACACCTATTACATAATCGAGCAATTAATTCACTAAATACAAGTTGCATTTACTATGTGTGAGGCACTGTTCCGTGTCCTGGAAATGCGTTCTAATGGAATGATATGAAACACATGTAAAGAAAAGGAAGAGGAAAATTAGCATAATGTATGAAAAGGAGGATAGCAATGATGATGCCTGCCATTTATCTGGGGCTCACTATGGGAGACATTAGCAGGTACTGTATATACATTTTCTCACTGGATTCTTACAACTGATCTATAAGGCAGGTACTATTAGCATCTCCCTCTTACAGTGAGGAAACTGAGAGCAGGTAAAGTGAAGCAACTTGCCAAGGGTTATGTAGCTAGTAAGTTGTAGAGCTTGGATTTGAGACCAGTTGTGACTGGCTCCAGGGCCTAAGGTCTTGGCAACATTTTATGGGGATTAAAAAGGACTGCTAATGGGTACAAGGTTTTGTTTCTGGGAGACAAGAATATCTTACAGTTAGACTGTGGTGATGGTTGCTCAACTGTGATATTTTTTAATATGAAAAATCATTGAATTGCATATTTTAAATGAGTGAATTCTGTAGCATATGAGTAGTATCTCAATGTTGCTTTTAAAATAAAGCAGGGTAACTTGATGGTTAATGATGATGGAGAGCTTACTATATGTTGTGTACTGTGCTAAGAGTTTTACAAATATTATTATGTTTCATCTCACAACAGCCCTGTGAAGTAAGTGTATCATAACCCGCATTTTACAGATGAGGAAATCAGGACTCAGAAAGATTGAGAGAGTTGCTCAGGATCATGTACATAATAAGTGTGGGAGCCAGGACTTAATCCCATGTTTGTTTGACTTTAAAGATTGCACTTTCTCTGTCTTTGCAAAATAAGAAAGTGATTGATTCTCTTTTCGGTATCAAATAAATATGGCCCTGGTTTTTATTGGTCTTAGGATTTATGATCATTTCTACTACTAAATGGTCATGGAATAAAACTTTGCAATGTTTCTGCCACATCACTACCCACATGTTTTATTTTTCTACGTAGAAACAGCCTAGATTGGGGAGGATGTTGTTCATCCAGCAATTTAATGATTAAATTTTAATCTATTGGGTAAAAATGAATAAATAAAAAATGCTTCATGTATGAAGAATTTAGAATAAGGAAAATATATTAGCTATTCATTGTGCTCATTTTCCGGCAGTACAGAAAAGCATTTTATTTTAAATGTACTGTTAATTTTGGGTGTTCTGTTTTGTTTCTCTTATGTAAACTTTCCCTGTTTATGAGAAGCAGTAGCGTGTGTTTTTTCTAGAAATAGATAGCATTCATAAACTGAAACAGTTTCACTGGGGACATTTTCTGTGGCACTGCAACAGAACTGTCTTGGCAGAAATACTGGAATCCTATAAAATAGAGTTAATATTGATACGCTTTAATCAAAAATTTCTGTTTAGAAGCAATAAAGTTATTCAGTATTAGGCAGCCTCGGTTCTATCTTTATCCTTGCTGCTAAAAACATCTTCATCTTTGGAGTATGATGCCATAACTATATATCTCCAGATTTTCTTTCCCCAGTTATAAAAGAGAACTCGTAGGGGTTGTAATGATACTGAGGATCTCCCAGCTTTGCCTCATTGGGGTGGTACACAGTTATGTCCTGTCCTCTTCAATGTCTGATAACATGATCATGAAGTTCATTTTGGAGCATCAGTCCCTATTGAAAACCTTTGCCAGAAGTGCTGTGGTGGGCCAGAGGCCGCTTCTCCTCATGGTTGCCTGAAAGTATGCTGCATGTACCTGATCTTGCTGTTCCCACCAGCTGAAGTGCATTTGCTGCCTCTCCACTGTATCTCTCCCTTTTGAGATTTTACCTATCTGTAGCAGTCAACATTCATCTGTAGGTAACCTAAGCTAAAATACGTATTTTAGTGCTGTTAATTAGGTACTTACAAAATTGATGAGGTGGCAGAAGTGGGGGCTTTAGGCTGTTTCTCCAGGAATGAAACATAGACCAAGACCACAGAACTGCCCCACTAAAGGGAGTTGCAACTGCTTTTACATGCAGAGAGGTAGGGAATTGAGAAGCCACCACTGGAACACTAGATTTCAGGACACGCCGCTGATGCTGCAGTCCAAGGGGAAGAGGCCACCATCACTGCTACTGCAATTGTCTCTCAACACCCGAAAAACAAGTCACTGGATGCTCAAATATTGCTGTGGAATACTCCATGTCCCCACAACTTTCCTTAGCAGGAGTGAAAAGCTAAACTGCTGGTGATGTAGGAAGATAATCTTTGCCTTACTCTAGTTTTTAAAATATGTAAATATATGTGTCCGCCCATTTTCATGCTGCTGATAAAGACATTCTCGGGACTGGGAAGAAAAATAGGTTTAATGAACTCACAGTTACACGTGGCTAGGGAGGCCTTACACTCATGGCAGAAGGCAAAAGGCAATTCTTACATGGCAGCAGCAAGAGAGAATGAGGGAGAAGCAAAGCGATAACCCCTTATAAAGCCCTTATAAAACCATCAGATCTCATGAGACTTATTCACTACCACAAGAACAGTATGAAGAAACTGCCCCCATGATTCAGTTATCTCTTGCTGGGTCCCTCCCACAATAAGTAGGAATTATGGGAGTACAATTCAAGATGAGATTTGGGTGAGGACAAAGCCAAACCATATCAGCATATAAAAATGAAATATATACATATATATGCATCTATATGTATATAATGCATGTAGATATTTATTTGTAGTATACAAATATAAAATATGTAAATATTTACAACAGATATATATTTATATAAAAATAAAAAAATATATAGCTTACTGTATTCCAGGCAGTGTTCTAAAAAATTGCTCCCATTTTTTAGATGATGAAGCTGAGACACAGAGAAATTAAACAACTTTCACAAATTGTAAGCATCTTCTATGAGACACATATTATTCTACCCAGCAGTGTTTTTCCCAGAAGCTCAGTAAGTATTTGGGGAATTAATTGAAAATAGATGTGTGTCATGAGTAAATGATCTCTTTGTCTTTGAGGCTGTCTTCCTTTGAGAAATGAAGGGTTTGGACTCAATAATCTCTAGATTTTTTACAGTTTATATCCCTAAGGGTTCCTTTGGTTGATTTGTATAGGGCAGCCTAAAAAAGAGCTACTATTATGGTTCTCTAATTATATGCCATGCTCTGTTCTAAGCATTTAACATGCATTGTTTCACTTGAGCCTCCCAACAGCCAGGTGAAGAAGTTTTGGTCATAATATTCACTGTTTCAGATGTGAAGAAATGGGTGCTCAGAAAAAAACGGTGGCTGCTCTATGGTCACTCCACTGGTCAGTGGCTGAGCTCAAATGCCAAATCATGTCTGCCTAACTTCAGACCCATGCTCTTAATAGCTGTGAAAGCCCTAGTTTTTTCAAAGAGAATGATATCTAGAGCATGCATTTGTCTTCTCTGCCTTTTCTCCTGCCATGTCTTTTTTTTCACTTTTGTCATCATCCAAAAACATACTGCAGACACTTTGGCATACATCTTACAATTCTCATCCCCTTAGTTGGTATTGAAGTGCTTACTCCACATGTGACATGTGTTGACATCTGAGAGCATTTCTGTTGCTGAGTTGGTGGTTAATAAACACTAATGAGTTGGTTGCATCTCTGAGATCAAGGACAGATAGCACAGGACCAGGATTTAATACCTGTCAAGAGAATAAAAAGTAGAAAATTTTATTGTGGTACCCTCATCATATTGTCCTGGTTCTTCCTTGCATTCATTATTTTAATACTTTTCATTTTATAAAACTCACTTATTTTTGTAATAAAATATTCTTACTGTTTAAAAAAGATCACTATATGTCATTGTTGTTTTAAAATTCCATGTGTACATGGCAGTCATAAAAAGGAATGAAATCATGTCCTTTGCAGGGATATGACTGAAGCTGGAAGCCATTATCCTCTGTAAACTAACACAGGAACAGAAAACCAAATACCGCATGTTCTCACTTGTAAGTGAGAGCTGAACAATGAGAGCACATGGACGCAGGGAGGGGAACATCTCACATGGGGGCCTGTCAGGGGTTAGGGCTAGGGGAGGGAGAGCATTAGGAAAAATAGCTAATGTATGCTGGGCTTAATTCCTTGGTGATGGGTTGATAGGTGCAGCAAACCACTATGGCACATGTTTAGCTATGTAACAGATCTGCACATCCTGCTCATGTACTGAAGAACTTAAAATAAAAGTTAAAAATAAAAAAAAGAGATAAAACATAAAAAAGAAAAAAAAAATTCATGCATACTGCACAGAATGAGACCTTAAAATACACACTAAAGGGTATTAACCATGGTTGACTATAGGTAGTACAGTTATGACATATCTTAGTTGATTTTATTTTCTCATGTATACTCTGAGATTTTTCATCATGAGCTTGTGTATGACTTTTGTAAGAATAATAAACCAAAATGTTGACCATGGTCTTAACTGGCATCTTCTTATAGCCGAGTCCATCACGTTTTTCCTCTGTGTGCGTGCCTCCAAGTCAATCAGACACAGTATTCTTCTATGTCAGTTGACCAGGCAGAGCGGGGGTTACAAGTCATTAGGGTCTCATCAGATACCTGACTAAGGAATTTATCAGACTGTCCATAGCTTAGAACTTCCAGTGACTGGGACTCTAAATTTGCGACTTTTGACCTTCAGAATATATTTTCTTACGTAGTTTTCTGTGTCTTATTGGATGTGAAAATAACAAGAAATCTGTACCCTACTGAGATCTATAAATCACAAGGGACTTGAAAAGTGCATTCTTTTATGTCAAAGGCAAACAGTGTTCCATCATGGGAAATACAATTATGAAAAATGATAACTTTTGAATGGTACTTTTTAGAATTTACATAGGCTGTTGACTTCCATCATCTTGTTTCGTCTTCACAGTTTTCCTGGTGGGTGGGATAGGATTATTTCATTTTAAAGGTGAGAAAACTGAAGCCCGATGTGGACGGCTAGGGAGTGATAGCAAGACTTGAATCCACATTTCTCCCCCCGCCCCCTTTTTTTTTAACTTTTGCTGCTTCACTACAGTATTTTCATGAATTCATTGAAATAATACTAGATATTCGATAAAATCATCACTGCTGCCACTGCCACTGCTACCTCTCCTCTCCTCTTCCTTCTTGTCACTGTGATCATCATTATCATCCTTTCCTCCTATTCAATATCCTTCTGTCAATTAATATTTTATATTTTGGGGGTCTGAATATATGTTCATGAACTAGTCTCATAATCTACAGAAGAAGAGGGGTCAAACTAATCTGTCTTACATCTTCTTTTCTCCCTTCCCTCTGTCTCTCCTTTCCCTGCTTTCCTCCATATTTCTCTCATTCTTCAGTTACTTCTATAAATATTTATTTTGAACTGTTCTTCACAATATTCACTTAACCCTGGCAGATGGCCTGTTAGGCCAGCTTCCATAACCTGATCCTTCTCTTTTCAGCAGTGAAGGATGAGTATTTCAGGATCAGCATATTTTATCAATGACCTAAGGCTTTCTATTACTTTCCATCTGTGGGGCCTACTTTATTTTGTGGCCAGGGCTATTTAAGAGGTTTCTGGTGTATAACGTATTCATGATAAATAACCAGTTGCTTTTGTTTCAGGGAGAGCCATCTTAAAGGAGCAAGTCACAATATGCTTCTTCCCTCACAACCATAATTTTAGGCATTAACTTACTCTGTAAGCATTATTACCAGGGGCCAGGTGCCTCTTATGATAGTTCCTAGTGTGTTGCCCTCTTTATCACACTTTATCATACTTGTCAATTTACTTGTTCACACCCCTCCTCCCCACTTTAGTGTGTACTCCTTAAGGACACAGGGCTATGTCTTAATCACTTTTATATCCCCAGGGTCTCATACATATTAAAAGTGGAATAACAAAGAAAAAAATAGCATAGCCTCTGCACAGAGGATAATTACAAGCTTCTGAAGCCTTCTGGAAATATCCCAAGGCTTGCTTTCCTCATCTGTTCAGTGGCGGTAATAGTGGTCTTACAGAGATGCTGCTCAGGCACTCTCGCTTTCTTCCCCCTAGTTTCTTAGAGTCTTCTTGGTCTCTTCTCTGGCCTTCATGGCACTAGTTGCGTGGGCAAATCCAGACTCTTACATACTTGGCAATGAAGAGTTTAAAACCCCTTGGTAAAGAATTTCAAAGCTACATTTTAACTTTACGTAGTATTTTCATTAGTAAATTTGGAATCCTAACTAGATCTTAGAAGTCACTGTCTTTGCTCACATTTTCTCTGAGCTTAAGCACAATAAAATGATTCATTAAAATATTTAAATCAGCTACTAGAAACAATAATGAGGATGAACATCTCAGAACATGAAATCTATTATTCTCTGCTCCCATTCCATTTGTAAAGGCTGGTACTCTATCCGGCACTAAAAATTAATAAATACAGGGTCAGTAAGACCATTGTCAGCAGGAAACTACAAAACTCTGGGCTCCTGCAAGCAAAGCCCAACTTTCCTTCAGAAATTCATGACATTGGAATGGAATAAAACCATGCAGCAGGTATAGTGAGAAGTAACCCTAAACTTTAAACACCAAATCAGTGGCTGCCCAGCTGGATGTACTTGGATAAGTCATTCAACTTCTCTGTGGCTCTGTTGAGTCATTGGACAAATGAGCATAATCAATCTTGACTGCCTCTGTGGACTTACCAGGAGGCTTAAGGGCCTTTGTGTGTGGAGTGTGCTTGGTCAGCTGGAAGATTCCTGTCATGCACATGAGAGGGACTCATCTTAGGATGACTATTCAGACATGTTGCATTAGAAGCACAAGTTTGCATTAGCCTCAGTTTGCAAATGTACAGGATTAGCATTCCCAGGGAATGTCACTCTGGAATGCTGCTATTGCCAACGGAAGTCAACCAAATGTCTCTCCATGATCTGTATCAAGCATACCATGTGTTTTTACACAATGGAAATGATCTTAAAGAATTGAATCATATTTTCTTGAGGGAAGTTTACTTTTTTGCAGGAAACCTGTGATGAATTATTTGGAAAAAGCTCTATTGTAATCTCTTCTAATCTGTCAGTTCTATAAGTTTAGATTCTTTTATGTAATTTTTTCTAGTCATGCCAGCCAGGAATGCATTCTAAAGTATTTTAGTGCAACATAATGTATTTTAACATATTCTAAAAAGATGATGATGTCATTTAGATATCTACGAAATAGTGAATATTGAGTACTAGTAATGATAATTACTTGTCTATTGTGTGATTACTATGTGTCCCAACCTGTGCTAATTGCTTTATATGCCCCATCTTATTGGATCCTTACTATTTGACAGATGAAGAAACTATGTCTTTAAGAGGTTAAGTCATATATCTGATGTTTGAGAGCAGGTCAAATATCAGAGTGATGGTTTAAATCCAGGCCTGACTGACTTCAGGATAGGAGTTCATGAGCATGAAGGTTGACTCTGGTAGTTTATATTCTATAGAGTTTGAAGCCTGAGTCATGAGGTCAGACGAGAACATAAAGAATCTCAGGTTGCAACCAGAAGAGGACTTTGTGGTCTATAAAGAAAAACAAAAAGCAATTTCTCTGAGTTTTTCAAAAAGTTGGTGGAAAAGCTTTGTTCCCACTCAGCACTTGTTCCTCCATACCACATTGTATCTACTACACACACAGCACCTCATGATCTATGGATGTCAATTGTAGCATGGCCATTGAGGCTATGGAATGAAATGTAAACAGGCCTCATCTTTTAAAGCATCCAGGAGCCCTGAGTTCCACCACTTTTTGTACCTGAGGTGAGACTTGGCCAAATAGGGAATCGATCCTCTGGCCTACTGAAAAACAATGTTGGTATTAACAATGGTCTTGGTAAAATACAGTGAAGAAGAATAAAAATTTTAAAATGGAAAAAAGCTTGAAAGAAATGGAAAATTATAAAGGGCACAGATACAGGCTCAATATAACTTAAATTAGAGCTCGATAAGCTTTTTTTGTAAAGGGAGTTAAGTTTGACTAAATGTCTCCCCTACAAATTCATATGTTAAAATCTAACCCTCAATGTGAAATTATTAGGAGGTGAGGCCTTTAGAAGCTGATTGGGTAGTGAGGATTGAGCCCCCATGAATGAGATTAAGTGTCCTTACAGGAATAGAGCAGAGAGCTAGCTCCCTGTCTTTCCTCCATGTGAGGATACTAGGGGTAGTTGGCTGTTTTCAACCTAAAAGAGGGCCCTTGCCAGAATCTGATCATGCTGGTACCCTGATCTTGGTCTTCAAGCCTTCAGAATGGTGCAAAATACATTTACGGTGTTTATAAGCCACTTAGTGTATGCTACTATGTTATAGCAGACTGAACAGACTAAGACAGTGTGTTTATAACTGCTTTGGGATATGTATTCCCTTTTTATCTGTCAGGCAGGAAATGGCCAAGCCTGAATTATGGCAAAGTAGTCTAGTGCTGCCCAATATCCCTGGTTACCTTTGGGTAGCCAAAGGCCACATTTCTCTGAGGGTATTTCTTACTGATAGACTGGCTATTAAGTTTCGCTCTTCTGCTTGGAAACACAGCTTAAAAGTTATTTTGGGCAGTGAAATCACATCAGCTAATAAGTATTCCAATGACAATGACAGGAAGCCCCAGCCTAGGCTTCATCAAATACCAGGTCCTACAGACTACTCCTCCAAATTTAAAGCTTCACCCTCTCCATTATTGTCCATGTTTAGTCAAAAGTATTTATGAATAATGATAATGATGATCATGATGGCTAATATTTACTGAAGATCTCCTATGTGTCAGGCACTTTACCCAACATTAATACATTTTTATCATCCAGTCCTTACAACAACTCTATGAGTCAGATACTACCATTTCTGCCGTTTTGCAGATGAGAAACTTGAGGCTCAAAAAGGCTCAATGACATGTTCCAGGTCACTGTTACTTTGTGGCTGAGGCTTATGCTGGGGGATGATAAAGTCTGCTCTTTACCACTCTGCCCACTTTCATCCCTGTTTAAGGTTCTAGAAGGCACAAAGAGCCTGACTTTGTAAAGCAATCGTTATTTCCATCTTCCTTTCAGTCTAGGCCTGAGAATGTGTTCTCACTTCTCCCTCTCCCATGCTATTCAATTATCAGTCTTAGGCCTACAGTAATTCAGACTTGGACAACTGCAGTAGCTCTTAACTGTTTCTTTTCAAAACAACTGTGTTCAGATAAATTCACAGATAGTGCCATACAATTCACCCATTTAAGGTATACAATTCAATGTTTTAGTATATTCACAGAGTTTTGCCACCATGACCACAGTCAGTTTTAGAACATTAACATGTCAAAAAGAAGTCCAACCCGTTCAGCTATCATGCCACTATTCCTGTTCACTGTGCCTTCCCTACCCACCAGCCCTAAGCAACTGCTAATCTCCTTACTGTTTGAATGAATTTGCTTATTCTGGACTTTCACAGGTGGACTTATAATATATGACCTTTTGTGATTGGCTTCATTCACTTAACCTTAGTAGTATTTTTAAGTCTCACATGTAGCATGTATCAGTACCTCATTCCATTCAATAACTTAATAATATTTCATTGGATGGACATGCTACATTTTGTTTATCCAGTCATTAGTTGGACATTTGGATTGTTTCTGTCTTTTGGACATTATGAAGTAACCAGCCTCTTAACCAGATTCTGCACAGCACTCGCAGATTATTTTTCCTAAAGTGTACCTCTCATCATGTCTTCCCTCCAATCAGGAGTCATCACTGGTTTCTCATTGCCTCTAGAACACTGTTTTGAACACTTGAATTTGGATTTTATTGTCGGAAAGTGCAAAGCATGGAGTGAGCACTTATACTGGGGAAGGAATGGCAAGGGAACTGTGCTTTACTGAGCCTTATATTTACCGTGCCTTATCTCCCAAGATCCTCAACACAAACTTTCTCAACACACTCATTCTTCAAATCTGTTTCTCATTGTTTTGTCTGGATTCTGTTTCTCTTCCTTGAAATGCCTTTCTGTTTTATGGCTGACCAGGTGAGGCCCTTCAAATCCCTGCTTGTCCATGGAGACTTTCTACATTGCTGAAGCTTTCAGCTAGCTCTCCCTTCCCTTTCATCCCCTAAGGCTCTCACCGTCTGTACAGCCCATTTGGCCAGCATGTGGGGCTGTACATTGAGACAGCAATGCTTCTCTATTTAATTTTGGTGGACTGGGAACCTCTTGAGGCCAGGGATCAAGTATGACTTATTATTATGATCATTAGTATAACAATAATCTCTATCATTTGTCTCAGGCAGTGTTACGGGCCAGGTCTTTTATTATATCCTTTTATTTGTTAACAAGAAAAGACATCAGGGTAGGAGCTATTATTACAGTTTCATCAGTGAAGAAACAGATTCAGAGATCCTAAGTAACTTATATTTGGTGTCTCAGCTCAGGTCTATCTGATGCCAAAGTGTAATTTCCACAATGCTGTGCTGACAATGACTTCTTTTGTTCTTCCTGTCCCTTCTCTTGCTCTTCCTCCTTTCTCATCACCCAGCATCATTCTCATTTTGCAGATGAGGAAATTAAGGTTCATACAAGTTTGGTATTTTTTGTAGAGCCACGTTCATAGTAAGTAATAAAGCAGGGACCTTAAAATTAAAACTTCTATCTCTAAACACATATTTATTTTCCTTACAATGGTATTTGTGTATGTTGGGGCCTCAGCAGGCTGTTTTATAATAATTGTCATGCCATAAAAGAATAGGGAGGAAAAGATACACATATACAAACAACTAGAAGAACTAGAACTATAAGATACTGTAGTGTCGTGGGGATTATAAATGTCATGGAAATTTTGAAAAAATTCATGACAGTTTCTTAGATGAAGGAAGGCTGGTGCTAGACATTAAATGATGGGTGAGATTAGCCAAGCAGAAAGCAAGGAGTCAAAGACAAAGAGAGAGAGAAAGACGTTCAAGTCTTCTTCTGGGACCATTCTCCCAGCCCAATCCTTTATATCATCTCAAATTCTGTAAGAAAGAATGTGGGCACTGGTCTTAACCACCATTGGAACAGCTGTTAGAATGAAACATAATATTGAAATGGTTGTGTGGCTTTGTAATATGTTCATATTTCTCAAACGGAAAGGCAAGGACATTAAACAAGTGATGTCCTGATTTTAAAATCTGTATTTATTTTCGCTTACTATAGTGTTAAAGGGATAGATTGAGGTCTTAATTTATTTGTTTTATTGCAGACATATTTAGTATTTATTATAAAGATTTTATACTTCCTCAAATTCAAATTTTTATTTTTCAAGTACAGTAATTCTTTTAGATTTCGTGAAAGGCAAAGTAATAATACCGAATACATCGAATATTCTTTTTCAAAATTATAAATCTGTTTCACATGTAAAAGTATAATATTAAGTCTGATTATAAACCGCAAGCAAGAAAATGTGTTCAAAACAAATGCTGTAATTGGAACAGCAGTAAAATAAATTGCACAGGTTTTTAGGTGTTTGCAGCAGACTATTCAATAGCTATTGGCTTCAAGGATGATTAAAAAGTAAATTTATTGATTTCTAACCAAACCACAATATTCATAATCTGTGGAGGGATAGTAGACTATTGGCTTTTTGCCATAATGGCTCTGAGGAGGGTATGGCCTTTGGTACTAATAGCAGCTTCTCAGCAGAAGTCACAATTGGGTCTCTGAGTCTAGTGCATTAATGGTTTAGTAGCAAAGTTTTTCCAGTCTTGATGGACTTGTTCAGTTTGAACAGGCATGAGACGTGTTTGAGTACTGGACAAATTCAGAGCACCTCACACTTAAAAATGATTGCTCCTCTTGCTTGATCGTTTGTGTCTTCTTGAGATGCTAAGTCATAGCAAGTGCCTTTCTTCATTCATGGTATCATAGAAGAAAAGTAGATAATGGATGATATTAATATTATATCAATTTCTTATACTTGAGCCATGGAAGGTGGCCCACATAGAAAACCACCTATGGGGCCACATAAGGTTAGTGATCCCACTTTCCCTGTTAAAATATGGGAGATCACTTGCCTGAACCGAGGCCCTGGGAATGCTGTGATGTCTTCTTAAATATGATGTTTGGCCTCTGAGCTTTTACTTTTCAGGAAAGTGGTAATTATTACAAAGCTTTTCATCTTTCTTGGCTACTGCAGGAATCCTATAGTTCATAGGTTTTCACATTTTTCAAAGGAAAAAAGCTTTTTTATCATCTTCATTGTATTACAGCTCCACTGAAGAATTCTCATAATGATCCTTTAAACACAAGTTTTTTTTTTTTTTTTTTTTTTTTTTTTTTTAATGTGGTAGTCTGCCTTTCTTTGAATTGATCATCCTTGGGGGTTTGGGCTTCTGATCAGATTCCTAGTATTGCTTATCATCAGTGCTGTACAGAGCCTCTCATTCTTGTTCATATCTGTCTATTATCAACCCTTCTCTTTTTCCTTCTCTCTTTGCCTTTCTCTGTCTTTCCGTCCTGTCTCTCTCTCTCCCACCATCTCTCCTTTCCTCTCACTTTTAAGTGCTAACATGTCCTTCGTAGGTACTTATTTGACAGATTTTCTTCACCTTCTTAATCTGCTTGTGTGTCCTTAGTTTGTGGCCTATCGTACATGGTAAAGCAATGTTCCAAGCTGGGAACATCTACTCTGCAAATTCCAGCTCATACCTAATCTTTCTGATGCCATACTATTACAATGAGTTCCAGCCCCAGAGAAGTTATTTTGCCTCCATGGCAGTTACTAAACGTGTGTGTGTGTGTGTGTGTGTGTGTGTCTTTGCTTTTCCCAGTGATGGGCAGGATGACCCACATGGCTATTACATTATTCTTGGGATTGTGGGTAGGCCCTGATCACTTTCAATTCTGCCTCTCAGTTGCTGCCAGTATTTCAGGTTATGGTTCTGGACTTAAATAACCTAAAATAAATTGTCATTTTTATAAACGGAAGTCTACTAATGTAGCAATTTTCACACCTTTTAAGGTTTGTTTTGCTTTGTTTTCTTCTAACAGTAATTTTTAAAAATCTCTCTGAAATCTTATGCCAAGTTTAGTGTTTCAAACAGGTCAAGTTGGAGCTGTTGTGCTTGAAATATAGATGAAGAATTCAGAGTTTTCATTCCTCCTCCTCAGCCTCAGCTACAGTTCTTTGGAGCAGACTTCGATATACCATTGTGTTGTTCTCTTTCCTTTAAATTCATAGGTGAGAACCAGAGAAAGGGACAGGGGAGAGGACAGTAGTATAAAAGCTCAAACACAGAAAGTTGAAGTACCTTGTGGCCAGGAGACTGGTCATTAGTCTTGCATGAAGCAAAAGGGCAACCATTGATCCTACATTTGTCAGTACTATAACAGCTGTCCAGCCAGTATTGAGGCTTAGCAAGGAGAATTTGTACTTTTGGTCTCCCTCACTCCCCTCCCCTCCCCTCCCCTCCTCTCCCCTCCTTCTCTTCCTTCCTTCCTTTCCTTTCCCTTCCTTCCTTCCTTCCTTCCTTCCTTCCTTCCTTCCTTCCTTCCTTCCTTCCTTCCTTCCTTTTTCTTCCTTCCTCCCTCCCTCCCTCCCTCCCTCCCTCCCCCTTTCCCCCTCCCTCCCTCCCTCTGTCCGTCCGTCCTTCCTTCCTTCCTTCCTCCCTCACTTCTTTTCTTTCCTTTTCTTTCTTTCTTTCTTTCTTTCTTTCTTTCTTTCTTTTTGGACTTTCTTTCCTCCCTTCTTTCTTCCTTTCTCTTTCCTTTTCTTCCCTCCCTCACTCCCTTACCTCCCTCCCTCCCTCCCTAACTCCCTCTCTTCCTTCCTTCCTTCCTTCCATCCTTCCTTCCTTTTCTTCTTTCCTTATTTCTTTTTCCTCTTCACTGCTATTCCCTGCAGCCAAAAGCCTCAGACAGAACCAGTTGTGGGTAGCAACTTGACAGGTTACCATGCCTTTAATAGATTATTTAAGTGAGTAAGTTCTGTTCTTTTAATTAGGTTGTTATTTCTAACTGTTATTCTAAGTGAAGCCAGGTCAGTCAGACCCAGCAAATGCATATTTGCTTGATTTATTTGGCTACATTATTTTAGGCCACGGCTAAAATGGGTTGTGTCCATAGGCAGGGAGTGACCAGAAGAAGCAAATCAAGGAAGTGAGAAGAGACGACCATTTGTAGCCATGGGTGGCGGGGGCGGCACAAGAGATCAGCTCCCATTGTCTCCTAGCAGCAGGGGGACTGAAGGAGGGGGCTATCAGGAATGAAGCTCTGTGGCAAAGGTTGCTAATCAGGGGAATCCTCATTGATAGAGAGGTGAAGATTGGCTCTGTGGTGCCCTATTCTTGTTTCTTTTTGCTGTTCATTCTTAATTTTAGATTCACTGGGTACATGTGTAGGTTTGTTAAATGGGTATCTGAGGCTTGGGCTTCTATTAAACCTACCACACAAATAGGGAACACACTATTTAATAGGTAATTTTCAACCCTCTTCCTTCTTCTTTCCTCCCCTACTTTTGGAGTCTCCAGTGCCTATTCCCATCTTTGTGTTTCTGTGTACCCAATGTTTAGCTTCCACTTATACATGATAATATGCAGTACTGGTTTTCTATTTGGACATTAATTTACTTAGGATGATGGCCTCCAGCTGAATCCATGTTGCTACAAAGTGCATGATTCTATTTCTTTTTATGGCTGTGCAGTATTCCATGGTGTATATGTACCAAGGTATACATAGTGTGTATGTACCAATCCACCACTGAAGGGCATCTAGATTGATTCCATGTCTTTAATATTATAAATAATTAAAAATAGTGCTGTGTGACATATACAAGTGCATGTGTCTTTTTGGTAGAATGATTTATTTTGCCTTGGGTGTATACCCAGTAGTGGGATTACTGGATGAAATAGTAGTTTGATTTTTAGTTTCTTTGAGAAATTTCCCCAGTCAGAATGGTTATTATTTAAAAATCAAAAAGAATAACAAATGCATTACCCTATTCAGATCCCTCTCACTCTCTCCATCCACCTCTGAGCTCAGAGGTGGGAGTCATGGGCTTCCATTAAGAACCCTCACCTGACCCATGCTAACTGTCACTGATCTGTTTCACTCTTTTTTCTCTCTCACCTGAAATAGGAGAACGTAACACTGATCTTTCTGCCTCCAAACTTTTTGTTTGTGTGAGTGTGTGTTTCTAATGTTTATGGTGAAAGATGCATTCAAAAAGTGCATATAATAGATCCATGAAAGTCAAAATGATTATAATGAAAAACTAAAATGAACTCCAATGTATTTACCATATAAATTGAGAAATAGAGTGTTACCTATATTTAAAACCCTGGTTCTGCAACCTTCTCAAATTCTCTTAATGAAATTCTAATAATTTGTAGCATTCTTTGATTCTATATAGTCAATGACATCCATCTACAAATAATGACACTTTTATTTCTTCCTTTCCAGTCCCTATGCCATTTACTCCATTGTTTTGCCTTACTGCACTGGTTAAGACCTGTACTCCAATGTTGAATCAGAGTGATAGACATTCTTCTTTTCTTCTAGACTTTTAAATGGAACATTACAATATTTTACTGTTGAGTTACTATGTTTCTAAAATATTTCATGCAGATAGGTTTTATCAGAGGATATATGTGGAAAAATTACCACCTATACTTAGCTAATAGGTTTTGCAGTGAATGGATGTTGACTTTATCAAATGCATTTTCTGTTTCTTTTGAGATGATCATATAGCATAGTTTATTTGTCTCTCTCTCTCTCTAATCCTTTTTTCCACCTTTTCTTTTTGATTCAGGGAGTACATGTGTAGGTTTCTTACCTGGGTGTATTGTATGATGCTGAGGGTTTGGGCCATTCTGAATGCACCTGATCTCATCCTTTAATACTTTAAAGAAAGCTTGTGTAACCCATGACCCATGGGCCACATGTGGCCCAGGATGACTTTGAAGGCGCCCCAATGCAAATTAGTAAACTTTCTTAAAACGAGATTTTTTGTGTCTTTTTTTTAGCTCATCAGCAATCATTAGTCTTAGTGTATTTTACGTGGATCCCAAGACAATTCTTCCTTCAATGTGGCCTAAGAAAGCCAAAAGACTGTACACCCCTGCTTTAAAGCAATATAGCACTTTACACTCATAGAATTTTTTAAGTAAAAATAAACTTAAATTCCTGGATTTAATCCAAGTTGGTCATGATTTATTTTGTTTTCTACACATTGCTAGATTTCATTTTCTAATATCTTATTTAGTATTTATGATCATGAGTTTTACTACTATATATTTTTGCTTTTTCATATTATTGTCTATTTTGGGGTGACAAAGTGAGAATAGCTCCATAAAATGAGTTGGAAAACATTCCTGTCTTGTTTTCTATGGAAGAGTTGGTATAAGATTAGATTTATTTATTTCTTTAATATTTCGTAAAACTTGCCTGATATTTGCTTAATAGGAAGTTTAAAAAGAATTTAGTGGTTATAAGAACATTCTTGAGTCAATTTTAAAATTTATGTTTTTCTAGTAATGTGGATATCTTATTGAAATTGTTAAATTTGTGGGTGTAAATTTACTCGTAAGACTGACTAATCTTTTTTATCATCTGCTACATCAGTACTTATGACCCTTTTAATTCTCAATATTGTTTATTTGTGCCTCTGCTTCTTGTATTACTCCTTTAATTTCAAAGTCCACATAGTTGCTAAATCAGTGTTATTAAAATGTGTTATTAATCATATAATTATCTTCCTTACTTAAAAATTATAAGAGTGTGTTCAGTGCCCTTTATAATCTAGCTCCAGCCTAGCTTTCCATTTAAAAAAACATTTTTCTACTTACTGCTTTGAGTTCCAACCACACAAAACTAGTATACTTCTCCTGATATATTTTTAGCTTTCATGACCTGATACCTTTGTGTATGCTTTTTCCAACATTTTGACCACCCTTTCCTATATCTTCATCCTTTGAAGTACTCATTGTTTTTCAAGGCTCATTGTAAGTTCTACTTGATTCATGAATTCCTCCAGTTTCCCCCCAAAAGAATAGATAACTCATTCTCTTGCGTTTCCAGCACATATTCCCTCAAAATTCTCCATAGCAAGTATTGTGTTACATTTTACTCCATAGCAAGTATTGTGTTACTCCATAGCAAGTATTGTGTTACATTTTAATGAGTTGCTTACATGACTGCAAACTCTAGTAGGTTGTGAGCCTCTTGAAGGCAAATCTCTGTCTTTTTCACACCTACATTCCAAACACTTAGCAAGGGACTACTCAGAATCTGTTCAATTCAGTTGGAATGAATTAAAGTGGAATTGAACAGCCATTAATACTGGAATAACAGGAGGATGCCGTTACTTCCAAAAATTCCCCTTTCACCATCTTGCTGAAGTCTGAAAATCTGCCATTTGAACCTCACTAATTTTTCTTTTATTTATCTATCTATTTATTTATTTATTTATTTATTTATTTATTTATTGCATTTTAGGTTTTGGGGTACATGTGAAGAACATGCAAGATTGTTGCATAGGTACACACATGGCAGTGTGGTTTGCTGCCTTCCTCCCCTTCACCTATATCTGGCATTACTCCCCATGCTATCTCTCCCCACCTCCCCACCCCCCCGTCCCTCCCCCATTTCCCCCCAACAGACCACTGTATGTAGTGCTCCCCTCCCTGTGTCCATGTGTTCTCATTGTTCAACACCTGCCTATGAGTGAGAACATGCGTGAACCCCACTGATTTTTCTTAATGTATTTCTTTCTTGTTAAACATGCTAACTTGTCTTGGGAAGCAGAGGAGGCCTTCTCTGGCATTGACACCCTACCCCTCACAGTTTTTCCTGTTAACCTAATAAGTGGTAGATTTCTTAGGTCTTTTCTTGACAGCAGACATACAGACAGGACATGGAAAAGGAACATCGCTAAGGGAGAACAAAGATGCAGAAAGTGGTGGGTACATATAGTTGTTATTCTTTATTTAGTCTCTACTATATTCCAAGTATTGTGCCAAGTCACATATAATCTTCACATCAAATCAAACAGCTGGGTACTATTATCATCTCTAGTTTTAAACTTGAGAAAACTGAGATTCAGATAGGTTGAGCAATTAGGCGGAGGCCACTCAGCCTAGAAATGGCAGAGTTGAGATTCAAAGTGAAGTCTGGCAGACTATTCTTCTACTACCCAAGCTATCCCTTCTTTATGACCTCATCTCAAGACCTCAGCTATTTGTCAAACAAACACCTGTTATGTGAGTAACCTCTACCCGGCTCTACACTGTTCCACAGTCAGTTTTTCAGATATTTTAGTGGTCAAAAGTGACCTCATCTTTGCTGATTGATCTTGGAAGCTGCTGGAATGAGGTCAGAATGTGTGATGTGTGCAATTGCTTTGACTGCTTCTTGTCCCTACAGCATCTTACTGTACACCCTGAGTGGGGGCTTCTGGGTTTTCAAAGGATCTGGAAATTTTTTCAGAAACAAGTCTCTGCTTTGTCAAGTTGTTCCAACCCCATCTGTAGGCTCTTCCTGAAGCCTGAGCACACCAACACCCAGCTCTTAGAAACAACAGCTTCCCTCAATTAAAGAAGAGGGAGACAACTATCTTAAAGGAAGCTGGAAACAAAAATATCCTCAGGAGATTGCTCAGAAGGCCAACCAGAGAGCATGAATATTTGGTGACTGCATATATTCGGGGGCGATTTGTACTTTGCTGTTTCAAGACAGAGCTCTGCTGGCTAGGAGATCACATTTTTCTTTTCTTACTCTACTAATTGACAGTGCCATTTAGGCTGTCATAGCAATAGTCTCACAGGTCATGTGGTCCAGACCCCTCATTGTTTAGATAAAGAGCTAAAGACCAGAAAGGGGGAATGTCTCATTCAGAGTCACATGGCAGAGTGAGAGTCAAGCCTGTTTTAAGACTCAGGACTTTTGATGGAATGTCCCAGGTTGGGAAACTTTATTTGGCCCTCAGTGTAAACTATCCTTTTTATCAGTTATCTTTTCTATGGAATGTGCTCTTTATTTTCAGTGCTATTTATGAAGAAGGAAAGCACATTTTA
This sequence comes from Saimiri boliviensis, assembly GCF_048565385.1. Taxonomy (NCBI): domain Eukaryota; kingdom Metazoa; phylum Chordata; class Mammalia; order Primates; family Cebidae; genus Saimiri; species Saimiri boliviensis. The sequence continues at coordinate 98,189,344 of NC_133470.1, forward strand.
CAATGGATTTTTGGTTTCCTACCATGAGTTGAACATATAGGGGTTGATCATATTGGCTCTCTCCTCTTCTCTTTTTTTAAAAAATTTTTAAAAATTGTACTTTAGGTTCTGGGGAACATGTGCAGATCATGCAGGATTGTTGCATAGGTACATACATGGCAAGGTGGTTTGCTGCCTTCCTCCCCCCATCACCTATATCTGGTATTTCTCCCCATGTTATTCCTCCCCACCCTCCCCAACCTCCCCTAGCCCCCCCACAACTGACTGCAATGTGTGATGCTCCCCTCTCTGTGTCCACGTGTTCTAATCGTTCATCACCCACCTGTGAGTGATACCATGCAGTGTTTGATTTTCTGTTCTTGTGTCAGTTTGCTGAGACTGATGGTTTCCACATTCATCCATGTCCCTATGAAGGACACAAACTCATCATTTTTAGGCTGCGTAGTATTCCATGGTGTATATGTGCAGATTTTCTTTTTATTTTTTTAATTGCATTTTAGCTTTGGGGGTACATGTGAAGAACATTCAAGATTGTTGCATAGGTACACACATGGCAGTGTGGTTTGCTGCCTTCCTTCCCCTCACCTGTATCTGTCATTTCTCCCTGTGCTATCTCTTTCCACCTCCCCACCCCCCGTCCCTCCCCCATTTCCCCCCAACGGACCCCAGTGTGTAGTGATCCCCTCCCTGTGTCCATGTGTTCTCATTGTTCAACACCCGCCTATGAGTGATAACATGTGGTGGTTGATTTTCTGCTCTTGTGTCAGTTTGCTGAGAATGATGGTTTCCAGGTTCATCCATGTCCCTACAAAGGACGCGAACTCATCGTTTTTGATGGCTGCGTAATATTCCATGGTGTATATGTACCACATTTTCCCTATCCAGTCTATCGTCGATGGGCATTTGGGTTGGTTCCAGGTCTTTGCTATTGTAAACAGTGCTGCAATGAACATTCGTGTGCATGTGTCCTTAGAGTAGAATGATTTATAATCCTTTGGATATATACCCAGTAATGGGATTTCTATTTTTAGGTCATTGAGGAACTGCCACACTGTCTTCCACAATGGTTGAATTAATTTACACTCCCACCAACAGTGTAAAAGTGTTCCTATTTGTCCACATCCTCTCCAGCATCTGTTGTCTCCAGAATTTTTCATGATCACCATTCTAACTGGTGTGAGATGGTATCTCAATGTGGTTTTGATTTGCATTTCTCTAATGACCCATGATGATGAGCATTTTTTCATATGTTTGTTGGCCTCCTGTATGTCTTCTTTTGTAAAGTGTCTGTTCATATCCTTTGCCCATTTTTGAATGGGCTTGTTTGTTTTTTTTTCTTGTAGATCTGTTTTAGTTCTTTTTAAATTCTGGATACCAGCCCCTTATCAGATGGGTAGACTGCAAAAATTTTTTCCTATTTTGTTGGTTGCCGATTCACTCTACTGACTGTTTCTTTTGCCGTGCAGAAGCTGTGGAGTTTGATTAGGTCCTATTTGTCTATTTTGGCTTTTGTTGCCATTGCTTTTGGCGTTTTGGTCATGAAGTCCTTGCCTACGCCTATGTCCTGAATGGTTTTGCCTAGATTTTCTTCTAGGGTTTTTATGGTGTTAGGTCTGATGTTTAAGTCTTTAATCCATCTGGAGTTAATTTTGGTGTAAGGTGTCAGGAAGGGGTCCTGTTTCTGCTTTCTGCACATGGCTAGTCAGTTTTCCTAACACCATTTATTAAATAGGGAATCCTTTCCCCATTGCTTGTTTTTGTCAGGTTTGTCAAAGATTGGATGGTTGTAGATATGTTGTATTTCCTCTGAGGCCTCTGTTCTGTTCCATTGGTCTATATCTCTGTTTTGGTACCAGTACCATGCTGTTTTGATTACTGTAGCCTTGTAGTATAGTTTGAAGTCCGGTAGTGTGATGCCTCCTGCTTTGTTCTTTTTGCTTAGAATTGACTTGGCTATGCATGCTCTCTTTTGGTTCCATATGAAGTTTAAGGTGTTTTTTTTCCAGTTCTGTGAAGAAGGTCATTGGTAGCTTGATGGGAATAGCGTTGAATTTGTAAATTACTTTGGGCAGTATGGCCATTTTCACGATGTTGATTCTTCCTAACCATGAACATGGAATGTTTCTCCATCTGTTTGTGTCCTCTCTTATTTTGTTGAGCTCCTTCAAGAGGTCCTTTACCTTCCTTGTTAGTTGTATTCCTAGGTATTTTATTCTCTTTGTGGCAATTGCAAATGGCAGTTTGTTCTTGATTTGGCTCTCTTTCAGTCTGTTATTGGTGTATAGGAATGCTTGTGATTTTTGCACATTGATTTTGTATGCTGAGTCTTTGCTGAAGTTGTTTATCAGTTTCAGGAGATTTTGGGCTGAGACGATGGGGTCTTCTAGATATACAATCATGTCATCTGCAAATAGAGACAGTTTGATTTCCTCCTTTCCAATTTGAATACCCTTTATTTCTTTTTCTTGCCTGATTACACTGGCTAGAACTTCCAGTACTATATTGAATAGGAGTGGTGAGAGAGGGCATCCTTGTCTAGTGCCAGATATCAAAGGGAATGCTTCCAGTTTTTGCCCGTTCAATATGATGTTGGTTGTTGGTTTGTCGTAAATAGCTTTTATTATTTTGAGATACGTTCCATCAATACCTAGTTTAATGTGGGTTTTTAGCATAAAGGGCTGTTGAATTTTGTCAAAGGCCTTCTCTGCATCAATTGAGATAACCATGTGTTTTTTGTCTTTGGTTCTGTTTATGTGGTGAATTACGTTTATGGACTTGAATATGTTGAACCAGCCTTGCATCCCTGGGATGAATCCTACTTGATCATGGTGGATGAGCTTTTTGATATGCTGTTGCAGTTGGCTTGCCAGTATTTTACTGAAGATTTTTGCATCTATGTTCATCCTGGATATTGGCTTGAAGTTTTCTTTTCTTGTTGAGTCTCTGCTGGGTTTTGGTATCAGGATGATGTTTGTCTCATAAAATGATTTGGGAGGATTCCCTCTTTTTGGATTGTCTGGAATAGTTTTAAAAGGAATGGTAGCAGGTACTCTTTGTATGTCTGGTAGAATTCGGCTGTGAACCCATCTGGACCTGGGCTTTTTTTGGGTGGTAGGCTCTTAATTGCTGCCTCGACTTCAGACCTTGTTATTGGTCTATTCAGGGTTTTAGCCTCTTCTGGGTTTAGGCTTGGGGGATGCAGGTGTCCAGGAATTTATCCATTTCTTCCAGGTTTACTAGTTTAGGTGCATAGAGCTGTTTTTAATAATCTCTGATGGTGGTTTGGATTTCTGTGGAATCTGTGGTGATTTCCCCTTTATTGTTTTTTATTGCATCAATTTGGTTATTCTCACTTTTCTTTTTTATTAATCTGGGTAGTGGTCTGTCTATTTTGTTGATCTTTTCGAAAAACCAGCTCCTGGATTTATTGATTTTTTGAAGAGTTTTTTGTGTCTCTATTTCCTTCAGTTCTGCTCTGATCTTAGTTATTTCCTGTCTTCTGCTAGGTTTTGAGTTTTTTTGATCTTGCTCCTCTAGCTCTTTCAATTTTGAGGATAGGGTGTCAATTTTAGATCTCTCCTTTCTTCTCATGTGAGCACTCATTGCTATATATTTTCCTCTAGAGACTGCTTTAAATGTGTCCCAGAGATTCTGGTATGTTGTGTCTTCGTTCTCATTGGTTTCGAAGAACATCTTTGTTTCTGACTTCATTTCATTGTTTATCCAGTCAACATTCAAGAGCAAGTTGTTCAGTTTCCATGAAGCTGTGTGCTTCTGAGTTAATTTCTGCATTCTGAGCTCTAACTCGACTGCACTGTTCTCTGAGAGACTGTTTGTTATGATTTCTGTTCTTTTGCATTTGCTGAGGAGTGATTTATTGCCAATTATGTGGTCAGTTTTAGAGTCGGTGTGATGTGGTGCTGAGAAGAATGTATATTCTGTGGATTTGGGGTGGAGAGTTCTGTAAATGTCTATTAGGTTTGCTTGTTCCAGGTCTGTATTCAGGTCCTGGATATCCTTGTTGATTTTCTGTCTGGTTGATCTGTCTAATATTGCCAATGGGGTGTTAAAGTCTCCCACTATTATTGTGTGGGAGTCTAAGTCTCTTTGTAAGTCATTAAGAACTTGCCTTTTGTATCTGGGTGCTCCTGTATTGGGTGCGTATATATTTAGGACTGTTAGCTCTTCTTGTTGCAGTCATGCTTTTATCATTATGTAATGCCCTTCTTTGTCTCTTTTGATCTTTGTTGCTTTAAAGTCTATTTTATCAGAGATGAGAATTGCAACTCCTGCTTTTTTTTTGCTCTCCATTTGCTTGGTAGATCTTCCTCTATCCCTTTAATTTGAGCCTTTGTGTATCCTTGCATGTAAGATGGGTTTCCTGGATACAGCACACTGATGGGTTTTGGCTTTTTATCCAATTTTCCAGTCTGTGTCTTTTGATTGGGGCATTTAGTCCATTGACATTTAGGGATAGTATTGTTATGTGTGAATTTGATACTGTCATTTTGATGCTACCTGGCTGTTTTGTTGGTTAGTTGATGCAGATTCTTGATTGTGTTGATGCTCTTTTAATGTTTGGTATGTTTTTAGAGTGGCTGGTATTGGTTGTTGCTTTATATGTGTAGAGCCTCTTTCAGGAGTTCTTGTAGAGCAGGTTTGGGGGTGATGAAATCTCTGAATACTCGCTTGTTTGCAAAGGATTTTATTTTTCCTTCACTTATGAAGCTTAGCTTGGCTGGATAGGAGATTCTGGGTTGAAAGTTCTTTTCTTTAAGAATGTTGCATATTGGCCCCCAATCTCTTCTGGCTTGTAGGGTTTCTGCTGAGAGATCTGCTGTGAGTCTCATGGGCTTCCCTTTGTGGGTAACCCGACCATTTTCTCTGGCTGCCCTTAGCATTTTCTCTTTCATTTCAACCCTGGTGAATCTGACAATTATGTTCCTTGGGGTTGCTCTTCTTGAGGAATATGTTTGCGGTATTCTCTGTATTTCCTGGATTTGAATATTGGCCTGCCTTGCTAGGTTGGGGAAATTTTCCTGGATAATATCCTGAAGAGTATTTTCCAGCTTGGATTCATTCTCGTCATCACATTCAGGTACACCTATCAAACGTAGATTAGGTCTTTTCACATAGTCCTACATTTCTTGATGATTTTGTTCATTCCTTTTTGTGCTTTTTTCTCTGTTCTTGCCTTCTCTTTTTATTTCATTGAGTTGATCTTCGATATCCTTTCTTCTGCTTGGTCTATTCGGCTGTTGAAACTTGTGCATGCTTCGCGAAGTTCTCGTGTTGTGTTTTTCAGCTCCATCAATTCACTTATAATCCTTTCTATGTTGTCCATTCTCGTTAGCATTTTGTCCAACCTTTTTTTAAGGTTCATAGTTTCCTTGCATTGGGTTAGAACATGTTCTTTTAGCTCACTGTAGTTTCTTACTATCCACCTTCTGAAGTCTGATTCTGTCATTTCATCACCCTCCTTCTCCATCCGGTCTGGTTCCCTTGCTGGTGAGGAGTTGTGATCCCTTTTAGGAGGAGAGGTGTTCTTGTTCTGGAGTTTTCATCCTTTTTGCGCTGGTTTCTTCCCATTTTTGTGGGTTTATCCACCTGTTGTCTTTGTAGTTACTGTCTTTCCGATTGGGTCTCTGAGTGAGCTTCTAGTTCATGGATGCTGAAGTTACTTCTTTTTTTTTTTTTTTTTAAGCTTTCCTTCTAACAGTCTGGCCCCTCTGCTGTAGGACTGCTGAGGTCCTCTCCAGGCCCTGCTTGCCTGGGGATCACCTGCAGCAGCTGCAGAACAGTAAGGGTTGCTACCAATTTCCTCTTCCGCTATCTTTGTCCCAGAAGGATGCTCTCCAACTGTCAGTCTGTTCTCTCCTTTATGAGGTGAATCTTTGGTTCTATGGTGGTCAGTTTGCTACTTGAGGAGACAGTCTATCTTTTATTGGGGCTTAAGTCCTGAGCTGTGAGCTCCGTTGTTCATTCAGAGCTGCTGGGCAGGTACGTTTATGTCTGTTGCAGCTGAACTCATAAAGCACTTTTTGTTCCCAGGTGCTCTGTCCCGGGGAGTTAGGGCTTTAAGAGTTTCCGTTGTGCTGCTGCCCTTGTTTTTTCTTTCAGGTCTGCCCCGCCTAGCTGTCAGCTCGCCTGGCCACTGTTTGCCTTCAGAGGCTTTGCTGAGCTGTTGTGGGATTCGCCCAGCTGCCCTGTGCTCTTCCCTGCAATCCTGTTTATATGGGCGTAGTTAGAACTGCCTGGGCAACAGTGGCCCCGCCTCTGTTATGGCGGACTCTCTCTGTTGTGGCAGGTTGCCTCGGCAACGGTGGCCTGCCTCCGTAGTGGTGGAGAGTCTCAGTAATGGCGGATGCCCCTCCCCCAGTGAGCAGGACCCTCCCAGGTTCAGCTGTGCTTGCTGTGAAGGGCTCAACCCAGAGGGTTTCCAATTACTGGTTTTGTTTTCGTTGTTGTTAGGGGTGGGGGGGTGAGACCAACCGAGCCTGATCACCTGGCTCCCTGACTCAGAGTCTTTTCTTTTATTTTTTTAAGTTGAATGACCCCGCGTTCCAGTTGCTTGTTGAGAAGGTGCCGGGATCTCCCGAGCTGCGACTCACTGAGTTGGCTCAAACAGTGGCACCGGCTCCTGGTGGTTTTTTTTCCTAGGAATCTCCTGGCCTGGCTCACTATTTCAGATGAATGGGCAACTCTGATGTCTCACGGCTCTGATCGCCAGCTAAGAGGGCTCCCAGACCAGTGGCTTTTGTTTGGAGAACTGCCACAACAGGGCGTGGTAAAAGCAGCCATGCTGGCCAAATCAGCCCCGTGGGGGCCAAAACAGCCGCACCAGCCTGAACAGCGGTGCTGGCGACCCCTCTGCCTGGGTATCTCCTGGGTCTGTGGGCAATAAAAATTTGTCTGGAAATGTGGGGTCCACTCACCCTCTGCACTTTCACTGGGAGCTGAAGTCCTGAGCTGTTCTTAGGTGGCCATCTTCCCAGCAGTCCAATCGCACATTTTCTTTATCCAGTCTATTGTTGATGAACATTTGGATTGGTTCCACGTCTTTGCTATTGTAACCAGTGTCTCAGTGAACATACGTGTGCATGACTCCTCTGTATGGCCTGTATTATCTCTGTATGGCCTTGCCCTTGGCACTATGCAGCCTTCCACTGTCTGCAACTCCTCTCACCTGGAGATGGCTCCTAAGTGTGCTGAACCTCAGCTTTTCCACAGTCAGTATCTCTGTTAGCTCCAGTTCCTTGAAGTCTATTCCAAACTCTGTTTCTAATTCATGTAGATTGTTAATCATGGTTTTGCATTGTGTACATACAGTTTGTATAGCTTTTTTCACTGAACTTTAGAAATACATCATAAATCTTCATGCAGCACCACTAACAGAGGTGCTCTGTTTACCATGTTCATAAGATGCAGAGTAACTCAGTTCTGAATCTTAGTTTTTAAGAAAGGAATCCTCCCTTGGGATATTAGTCTAAAAAACAAACAGGCACTAGAGAAGGCCTGTATGACAATGTGATATCTGAAAGTCATATCAGGTTTGCTAGTCTTTTCTTCATTCACATTTCTGTATTAGGCTGAGGTTTTATCCCTGGCATCCTCTAGCAAGCAAAGTGACTTCGGTCAAGTCATTTCATTGCTCCCAGTCTCACATTCTTTATTTGTTGATAGAGTCATCTGTTGATAGAGATTAAAACCCTGGCCATGAAATGTTGGGAGAATCTGATAAAGTAATATCTTCCAAAGCAGTTGGACATGATGTATTCAGTTCTTGGAATAGTAGCAGTACACTTGTTCGCTATTGGAGGGCTCAGAAAATAACAAAATCCTGTTATATGGGGGGGGGGGGGGTGTTGTGAGACCAGAGATACTCTTGTATGTGTCCCTTAAGCCCAGTGTCCTGAGTGCTACCCAACATGTCCATCTTGGCTCCGTGGAAATTCAGCAGGCTGGCACCACTAACATCCCCAGTAGACTGACACCATTAGTGGTCCTGTCCCAGAAGAGCAGTTTGTAAAAGTAATGACCTAGTGTAGATTCTGGGATCACGCCTTCCTTTAATATCCAGAATAATAGATGGCCAAATACTGAAGTAAGTTTAGAGCCCACTTCACTATCTTTGGAAGTTTTCAGCTCTCTCGTACAAGGTTTAGGCTTCTCTCTTTTTCTTGAGTCACTTCCATCTGTCACTTGCTTCTCCACTGGCCCTTGGTTCTCCTAGCAGTAGCAGATGCTTCAAAGTATGTATGGGCAGCTCTGAAAGCAGCTTCCAAGGAGGAGCTTTCTGAAAGTCATATGCACAGTCAGAGTTGTAAATTAGAATCAGAATGGGACAAATTTGAAAGCAATAAATCACCTGGCTGCAAAAGAAAGCTGTAGTATGATTGTGACAGCTATCCCCAGTCTCCTTGAACCATACCCTCTACCTGATTTGCTGCAGAAAGGTGACCAACTGATTAATTTTACATCACTTTTCATAGGGATGCTTTTGCTTGCAGTTGGTTCTAGTAAATAGTGCTCCACAGGTGTTTGCAGCATGTCCTAGTGCCCATCCCTGGAAGACTGATGCCTCCGTCTTTATTATTCGTGTCCCTACTGATCATTCCAAGTTCTTTTGCTTGCTTGTGGTGGTTCCATTTTTAGTCTTTGTGAAAGTCGTTAAACAGATTTTGCGGTAGTAAGATTTGAGATGTGTTCTATTGGTACAGACATGGCTTTCCAGAGTATTATTGCCTTATCCCAAGATCAGTAACTCATCTTAGGGGAGAAACTCAAATCCACCTAGTTTATTTTATTTATTTATTTATTTATTTGTTTTTTTTTTTTGAGGTGGAGTTTCACTCTTGTGACCCAGGCTGGAGTGCAATGGCGCGATCTTGGCTCACCGCAACCTCCGCCTCCTGGGTTCAGGCAATTCTCCTGCCTCAGCCTCCTGAGTAGCTGGGATTACAGGCATATGCCACCATGCCCAGCTAATTTTTTGTATTTTTAGTAGAGACGGGGTTTCACCATGTTGACCAGGATGGTCTCGATCTCTTGACCTTGTGATCCACCCACCTTGGCCTCCCAAAGTGCTGGGATTACAGGCTTGAGCCACCGCGCCCGGCCCGCCTAGTTTATTTTTAGCAGATATCTTCACTGAATGGAGGGAGGATAGTGCAAATTGCTCTGAGTAGGTCAAATATAAACATGCAGTACCAAGGACTAGTTTCTCTTGTGGGGATTTTGGGTTTCTTGAAATGTCTAAGAACATGGTGGAGAATTATACTGATCCTGAGAAGCAGATCCCTTTTGTTGTTTGAGGATTGGTGCAGTTAAAAGCTCCAACTAGGAGCTAAGACCCAGAAAAGCAGTTGTCACAGACAGTGAGATGCAGTTGTTGATGTGATCACAGTAAGGGCGGTTTGAACTGGCTGGCTTCTGCCTGTGCATCCCACTTTGGTACTTTTCTCTGACAAAAAAGAAAGCAATCAGTAGGAATGTGTTGATGAGATCATAAAATTTAAGATTTTAGAATGTTAAAAGGTGCTCAGTTATGACAGAGTTTGGCCAAATGCAGCCCAGAGTAGAAGGACTGAGTAATCAGAAGTTATTTAGCCAGTCACATCCTTCTAGGGAACAAACGCATCTAAGGAATAAGGAAGGTGTGAGCTGGGACTAGGTATGGCTTCAGGTCACGTGGGTGCCATTCAGCAATTAAGCATAGCCTCAATGGAAGAGAAGCAAAAGTGTAGCTGGCAGCTACCCCTCCTTTCCTTTTTTTAGGGCATTGCTCTACTTCATTTAGTCAGGCACTCAATACCTCTTTTCTGTATATTGCAACAAATAGCCTCCTAACTGTTCTTCAACTTCCCATGCCTCCCTTCTCTGGCCTCTTCTCCTTCCAGCATTTAACATAAAGAAGTACCAGTTATGTCTTTCTAAGGCTTGGTCTCTTAGCTTCGTCCTGTACTCAGACTATAACAGCTAAGGAAGAGTCTCTCCTCTCTAGCTTTTTATCCATAGGCTTTCCAATAAACTGAGCGGCCTATGCCCCTCTCTTCTCCTTCATCTTTGCTCATTTCCAGCAAAACTAGACACCTTACCTCTTGCTGAACACACCCGGAAGTTTTCTGCCTCTGATACATAGCAGTTTACCTAAACATATCTCTTTCTTGTAATGTTACTCGTCTTTTGTCAGTATCATCTATTTTACTAAGCTTCTTTTGACACCCTACCCCGAAATGAAAGGGGTTTACCTTCCTCAGAACTCACATAGTCTATGTGATTGAACTTCTCTCCTGGCTTAAATACATGTGCTCATGACTTGTCTCTCTCAGTGGACAGTAAGCTCCTTAAGGGCCAGGGTCTGTGCCAGATGCATGATTGTCACATTTTGCCTCTGGGCCCTACAGAGCCCATGATAAATGTTATAGTGGCTCTACCCTCCAGACTACAAAGCTTGCAAATACTTTCAGATCCTGTGGGGAATGGTAAACTGCATTGCTCCCCTTCTTAGGACTTCAGGTTTCTGGACTACAAAGCAGCGGGTTTACAAAGTTTGCTTTCCAAGGCCTTGGCTAGTTCTAGGATTCTGACCCAACTTTCCAAGAAGGGTTTATGTTTGTTTGTACTCTACTTAGATCCCAAATTGTTCCTCTGGAACATGGGATTTTTGTTACCTTTGCTTCCATCTTTAGACAAAGAAAGAGACCAAGAGATAACCTCTGCTTTTTTTTTTTGCTTCTTGACACCCCAGTTCTCTTAATATTTTCTGTGCCTTTGTAATTTATGATACTGGAAACCAAGGCCATGTTTTATAATCATGAAGAATCCACTGTACACTATCTTTTTTTTTTTTTTTTTAGACAGGGTCTCACTCTGTCATCCAGGCTGAGGTGCAGTGGCATGAACATGGCTCACTGAAGTCTCACCCACCCCGGGCTCAAGCAATCCTGCCTCAATCCCCCAAGTTTCTGGGACTACAAGTGTATACCCGGCAAGTTTTGTATTTTTTGTAGAGATGGGGTTTTGCCATGTTTCCAAGACCGGTTTTGAACTCCTGAGCTCAAGTGATCTGCCTGCCCCAGCCTCCCAAAATGTTGAGATTATAGGCGTGAGCCACCACACCTGGCCTTGGACCCAGTCTCAATGCATGTTTAACAGCACACACTGGGGCATATCAGAGGGCAGAGAGTGGGAGGAAGGATAGGATCAGGAAAATATTAATAACTATTGGGTGTTAAGCTTAATACCTGGGTGATGAATAACCTGTACAACAAACACCAATGACACAAGTTTACCTGTGTAACAAACCTGAAATGTACCCCTGGACTTAAAATAAGAATTAAAAAAAATGGGGTACACTGCCTGTTGTGTAGTAAGCACTCCATGAATCTTTGCTATTTTTGTTATCATTATTAATAGTCATGTACCAGTAAGACAGACCTGAGTTCAAATCCTAACTTTGTAATTTACTAGTGGTGTCTGGCTAGTGATAGCAGGTTCCTGATCTATGAGAATTTCTACTGGAAACTTATTTTGCAGATGCATTGTTAGTGTTAAGTAAGTTACTTTATATTCAAGCAGCTACTATGGTCATGGTGCTTCATGCATCATAGCTCAAAAATGTAGTTTATTTTTATTATTTATAGTAGTTTTATGTGCACTTTTATGATATAGGAACTTAATAAATTCATTCAAAAGCCAATTTGAAGTCCCTGCTGTATCCTGGGAGCTATGAAATGCACCTTAATAATAATGGTAAAAGCCAGGTGCAGTGGCTTACACCTGTAGTCTGAGTTACTTACTTGGGTGGCTGAGGTGGAAGGATTGCTTGAGGACAAGAGTTTAAGGCCACAGTGAGTTATGATTGCACCATTACACTCCAGCCTGAGTGACAGAGGTAGATCCCATCAATAATAATAATAGTAGTCACAAAGATAACTATTACCTATCAGTAACACTTGTTGAGCATTTTCTCTGCCATAGGCAACCTGAAGAGCTCTACAAGTATCTTTTTGTTAAATCCTTAACAACAAGCCTAGGAGATAAATACTATTATTATCTTCATTTTATAAATGATGAGAGCAAACCATAGAGAAATTGAGGATATTTCAGAAAGTTGCTACAGGATTTCAGTTGAGATGAAGAAACATTGGCATATGAAGCTACTCAATGGCAGATAAAAATTTGAGTCCAGTTACTTTGTCTCTAAAATCTGTCCTTTATATCAGCCCATAACCATTGAATGAAGTTAATCATGTGGAGGCTGAAATGGACATAAACAGGATATATGAAACATAGTTTTCAGCCCTTTGTAAGAGTCTAGTTCACATGTATGTGACCACAAGAATGTTATGATACCTAAAAATCTTATAAGGATAATAGTATTTTTTTATTCTAGTCAGTTATTTTAAAGAGCTCAAAGGACCTTAGTATGTATGCAGTCTAGGAGTTTCCAACTTTGATTTACCTTTTGAAATGAATTAGAGCCTATGAGCCACCTGCTTTCCTGTATGCCAGGATTTACCTGGAGTGCTTCAGCCACCTGTCCTCGGCTGCCTCACTGCCTTGCTTCCTCCCACTTTCTCCCCAACACACATGAATGCACACACACATGCACACATGTTTTATCATAATCTGGGCAACCCCCTGTTTTAGTCCGTTTGGGGCTGCTATAACAAAATACCATACATTGAGTGAATTAGGAATAAAAGAAATTTATTTCTCACTGTTCCAGAGGCTGGGAAGTCCAAAATCAAGGCACTAGAAGATTTAGTGTCTGGTGAGGGCCCACTTACTGACTCATAGAAGATGCCTTCTCACTGTGTCCTCACATGGTGGAAGGATTGAGGGAGTTCTCTGTGGCCTCTTTTATAAGGACAACACTACTCTATTCATAAGGCCTCCAACCTTATGACCTAATAACTTCCCAAAAGCCATCAACTTGGAGGCTAGGATTTCAACATATGATTTTTGTGGGGATGCAAACATTGAGACCATAGCTTCCTCAATGGAGTGTGCTCCTTGCTTGTGTGTCACTGTGGGGGAAAAAAAAATGGTTGCGAAAATCACAGCAACCAACCTTTTCATTTTATCCCTGAATTGGAGACTCTGAGAGGGGACATATCATTGGCATTCCTTTAGAAGTTTGGTCTCCATCTAACTATGTATAGTGGTCAAATTTAGTGTCAATGGTCATTTTTTTTTTCTTGAAAATAAAGCTGAGTGAATACAATTGTAGCTGACTTTATTGAATCTGCCTGGGAAAACTCTTGTTCCATTGTATCAAAAGCCCCACCATAAAATTGGTCTTCGTTCTAAATTGATTATGTGCACAGATAAGGATAGGTTAACAAATAGAATTCCTTCTCCTCTCTTTCCTGCCCAAGTTACTACTTATCAAGTCATCAATGGTTCTCTGATAGACAATAAACAAACTGAACTCCTTAATCTTGTATGTTCTGAAGCTTAAGGAATGATGTTGAATCAGCATATAGGGTTTCACTGCCGAGATGTGCAATGGGTAAACCCCTAGAGGCTGGGATATAGATCCAGAATAGATCATTCTCCCCAAATATATCAGAACTCCTAACAATGCCATAGCTGCCCAGCATGTTTTTGAAAACCTGCTGTTTTGCAGTAATAACATACTTTGGTTCAGACTCCTAATGGCCACATGGACATGTTGCAAAACTGGAAATTGTTGACATGAAACTTAACAAGATGTTCCAGAAGCTCCTTGCTGCCTCCCTCATGTCAATGCTCCTCTGATTCCAAATAAGAGATCACTGGCAACTGTAGTGTTCAACTGTGGAGACAAATTTGAGAGCCATTTGATCATAGGCCTTCTCGGAAATTAATCCATACAAAGATCAAGTAAGGTATAATTTTCTTGGCTGTTGATGGAAATGTGTTTTTGTCCAGCAAATAAACAATCTAGCTGGGGTTTTGAATCAGGGCAGTTTGAGAGGCTTACACACAGAAACTGCTGTGTTAATGATAGTGCTTTTGAGTCCCAGATAAAACCCAGATCTTCAGCTTTCCCAGGGATAAAGTGGTAAGGCCAAGAAGGTGTGGAGCATTACTGAGTTAATCCAAAACCCATCACCTGCTTACCACAACTGAAATAACTATATCAAACAAGGATGATTTTGCTCAATATAGCCATCAAAACATATGACCTATGCACAGTACATCAAAAGATTTTGGGTTCACAAAGCAATTTCTGGAAAATGGCATGAAGGCAGAGATTCTGATCAAAGAGTAAATATTTATTTAAAAAATAATTCTTAAAGAGGTCCAGAAAAATAAATGAAGAAAAGACTACTTGTAGATTATGGTGGTAAGAATGCTTAACAGGGACACTTGAATTCTAAATCTGTTTTTTTTTTCTTTTTTTAAACTTACTTCTGTATTCAAGCCTTTTGTTCTCTCACCTAAGTTCCTTATTCTGTAAAATGAACTGTCTGAGCTGTTTTTCAGTTCTGACATCCTATGACTATGATAAAGACATGATGAAATCTCCATATTGGTTAATAATATACATTTCTCTACAGCAAAGTAAAAAGACTTCTGTTAAAATTTTGATCTAGTTGTACAGGTGTTTACATGTTGACCACATAAAAACTAAAGAGGCAAAATTTTCACATGAATATTGAAGTTCCCTGCACTTAGTTGGTGACTTAATTTTTATTTTTTTTACTAAGCTGAAATTCATGCAACATACAGTTAACACATTTTTCAATTTTTAATTTCTAATTATTATAGATGCATAATACTTGTACATTATTAATGGGGTACATGCAATTTTGATACAAACATGTAGTATGTTAATGATCAAATCAGGGTACTTGGGGTATCCATAATCTCAAACATTTATTATTTTATTACATTGGGAATATTTCAACTATTCTAGCTATTTTGCAATATATAATAAAATAGTGTTAACTATTTCTAAATGTGCAATTCACTGGTACTTAATACATTCACAATGTTGTTCAACCATCTGCTCTATCTAGTTCCCAAACACTTTCATCACACCAAAAGGAAACTTCATACCCATTTAAGTAATCACTCCCTCTTTTGCTGTTTCCTCCTAAATGGCATAATTTGAAAAATTTATATTTTGTCTTTATTTCTCTGACACAGTATGTCTGAGGAGCAGTAGGTTGCTGCCTGTCTGTGCTGAGGTTCAAATCTCCCTGAAACCAGCCTGTCAGCCTCTGAAACCAAGTTTTGGCTACTTTGAGAGACTTAGAGACTAATGGTTAGGATGCTACCTGTCATGGCATTGAACAGATAGAAGTTCATTGTTTGAAACAAATTATCGAAAACAAAACCCTGAAAGTTTTCCAACTAAGTTCAAAGAAGAAGTAAAAGTCAACTAAGTTTCTGTTATCTAGGCATAATCACCATTTCCTGTAATGTCTTTGGGAATCATTCTCTGCATTTTAAGATATATACTATATATTTGCAAAAGTAAGATCATATGATACAGCTTATTTTATTTACAAGGTAAAAAAATTGTTAAAATTAATTCAAGATAGGTTTGTAAAATAGAAAATAGAACATCTGTTTCCTAATCTTACTTTTTGTTGGACAGTACATGTCGGATATATTTTTGTGTAAATAAATATAATTTCAGAGCATCATTTTAATTGCTGCCTAGTAGTCTATTGTATTTAGGTGTTACAGTTTCCTCAACTGGGCTTTTTTGGACATTTAGGTAGTTTCCATTTGACAGCTATCATAATGATGCTGCAGCTTGCACCTAAATTTGTGCCCACATCTATGATTATTTCTTTTGGACAAATTTGAATATGTGACCATTGTTCATGGTGATAATAATGAAATATAATGAAACTAAGGCTAAAATGTAGTTGATCACATTAGAGTCAGCTTTTTGCAAACATACTTTGGGTGGCTCTTTTTATTTTACATAGCATACCCACACCCATCATTTCATTTAATAATATCAGTGGCTAATAGCTAATATTTATTGGACACATACATGCCAGGCATTGTGCTATGTGCTTTAGATAAAGGTATCTTATTCAACATTATTGTTATGTACTATTATTATTTCCATTTTAGAGATGTGGTGAGTCAGGAGGCTCAGAAACATTATGTAAATTGCCCAAAGCACAGTAAGTGGTAAAGCTAAACTTTTACTTTTTTTTTTTTTGGTGGGGGAGGGGTTCTAGATCCAATATTCTTTCTAGAATATCACAAGTCCTTTTTTTGAATTGTAAAGTATACTGAGGCCACATATGGGCAAGAGGTTTAGATTCGGCACCAGTTATCTTGGAAAGATTTAACAATAAGGAAGCAACATGGTGTTCATTGACTGCGCCCCCTCAATTTCTAGTCTAGCCTGGTTTCCTCTGGAGATACCTGCCTGTAGTTAATTTCTGTGGAACTATAAGTGTGGTTCCTGTCATGCTGGATCCTTTCCCAAATAAGACTAGAGTGGCTGTGGCTGAGGCAGCGAGGTGTTATTTATGAAAGTTCAAAAGGGGTCAGGAGCAGAGATTATAAGAGGTCTCATTTACATTAAGAGTTACTGTGAATTAGGTTCTGGGGCCAAGTGCTCAAATGAATTCATCATTAAAGAGCCAATAAAGGGTATTAAAGGACAAATTGGCTGAATTTCACTGGACCATTTTATTCTGTGCAGAGGAACAAATGATAGCTTGTGCTATCTACTTTTTAGGAAAAATAACTGTAAAATAAGACATTCATCAGCAAGCACCCAGGGAGAATGTTTTTCTGGGAATAAAGCAGAGGACTATGGAATGGCAGCTAAGGTTCCATTCATGAACTGGAATAATTTTGGCACTGGGAACCTTTGCCTGTTTTCAAGGACATCTGCTAAGTCCCCAAACTGTGTCCCTGTTGGCCTTGATGCTTAGTGGCTCCACTGACCCAGATCACAGAGCTAAACTGGCAAATGCAAAGAGTATAGACTTAACAGAGGTCAGAGTTATGCAGGTCCTTGGAGAGCATCTAAGGAGTGAACGCCTCAAATTGACTGGTGGGAAAACCAGGGCCTAGGCAAGGAAAGGGACTTGTCCAAGGTGCCCAAACAAGTAACTTCTAGGGAGTCAAAAGTTTAGTGGTCACATTTACAATCGTCTGTATGTTATATTTACCAATGACATGTAGAACTAAATAAATGATTTCTCTTCCTTCTCATTTTCTCCCTCGTTTCCCTCTTCTGCCTTTTCCACCCCTTCTCGTCTTTCCCATTTCTTCTTTCCCTTTCTGCTCCTCCTCTTTTATTTTCTTTTTCTCCATTCTCATATTCATAATGACATCTCTGATATGTATCATGTATGCTATCTAATTAACAAGCTACTGTTACATTCGTTGTCTCATTTTATCCCTCATGTATCATGGCTGTAGTGCTCAGAAACTGAAAATCTTACCCTGTGACAGAATGTGCAAGCCAATATACCAGACCCCACTCAGTCCCCTGCCCCGACCAAAAGGCTGACTGGCTTTCTGAACACTGTGCCGATGGTGAATACAAGCCGTGGACTTTCTCCCTGGAACACTTTCTGATCATGGGTATCTCCCCTGCCAGGTAAGTA
The DNA here is from genome assembly GCF_048565385.1 of Saimiri boliviensis. Classification (NCBI taxonomy): domain Eukaryota; kingdom Metazoa; phylum Chordata; class Mammalia; order Primates; family Cebidae; genus Saimiri; species Saimiri boliviensis. The sequence continues at coordinate 98,206,932 of NC_133470.1, forward strand.
TTCCCTGGAACACTTTCTATAGGTGTTTGAGGGTTGCAGCATTCTCTGGCATAACCTTAGACTCTGGCAAAAAAGGAAGGAAGTCAAGAAACTTTCCTGTCACTGGATCCAGGTCTTAAATAAAGCTTTGCTTGACAAGCTTACTTCCCATATTTTCTGGCTGGCCCTTCTCTGTGGGAAAGGCCTCACTTAAAGGCACTCTTTAGCCAAGACCAGGTTCTATCTAAGGCATTATCACTCACTTGGATGCCCAGTTTCTGAGCACTTGGGCATGATACGTGAAAGTTCACATGAGATAATGGATGTAATAATAGCTTGTTAATTAATTAGAAAGCATACATGAGCCGGGCGCGGTGGCTCAAGCCTGTAATCCCCGCACTTTGGGAGGCCAAGGCGGGTGGATCACGAGGTCAAGAGATCGAGACCATCCTGGTCAACATGGTGAAACCCTGTCTCTACTAAAAATACAAAAATTAGCTGGGTGTGGTGGCGCCTGCCTGTAATCCCACCTCAGGAGGCTGAGGCAGGAGAATTGCTTGAACCCAGGAGGCGGAGGTTGTGGTGAGCCGAGATCGCGCCATTGCACTCCAGCCTGGGTAACAAGAGCGAAACTCCATCTCAAAAAAAAAAAAAAAAAAAGAAAGCATACATGGTACATATCAAAAGTGTTGTTATAAATATGAGACTGGAGAAAAATAAAATGAAATAGCACGAGGAGAAAAAGAAAGGGAAAGGGAACATCACCTTTTAATAACCTAGACTCCAGGGACATTAGGTTTCTTTCCAAAAGATAAGAGGGGGAGGAGAGAGAGAGGAAGGGAAAGAGAAAGCAAGCACTATAAGCATGAAAAAGGGAATTTCACACATAGTGAGAAATTCATATTTTTCTTTCCTTTTTCACTTTTTCATTCACTCAAGTGACATTCATTGAGTGCCTAAGAAGTGCCCAACACTACTTTCAGCTCTAGGATATGACATTATCCTCAAACATTTATATTCTAATGGGGGAGACAGACAGTAAACAAATAGACCTATATTATATTATCATGTAATTGCTATAATATGATGATGCTATGAAGAAAAATAAAATAGGTGTATTAATTTCCTAGGGTGACCATAACAAATTACCACAAATCGAATGGCTTAAAACAAAGGACACTTGTTTCTTCGTGGTACTGGAGACTGGAAATCTGAAATAAAGGCATCATTGGTGCCATCTTCCCTCTCAAACTTCTCAGGAATCTTTTCTTGACTTTTCCTAGCTTCTGGTAGTTTCTGGAAATCCTTTATGTTTTGTCACTTTTGTCTGCATCACTCTAATTTCCGTCTCTGTCTTCACATGGGCTTCTCTGTGTGCGCCTGTCTGTCTTCCTCTCTTCGCACAAGGACTCCAGTCATTGGAAGCAGGGCTCACTCTAATGCAGTATGACCTTATTTAATTTTATTACCTCTGAAAAGACCCTCTGTTTTTCTAAATTAGATCACATTCTGATGTTCTACGTGGACATGAAGTTTGGGTAGAGGGAGGCATTATTAAACCCACTGCAGATAGGGAAAGAGAAGGAATAATTATGGTTGGTATTTTTAGTAGAATGGTTAGGAAAGACCTCCCTGACAAGGAGGCATTGGAGGAGAAAACTGAGAGAAGTGGAGTCACCCATGAGGATATCTGGAGGAAGAGCACTCTAGACAGTGGAAACACTAAATGCAGTGGCTGCCCGTCTGAAGTGTGCTTGGTATGCTAAAAGGGAAACAGAGATCAGCACAGCTAGACTGCAATGTGAAGGCATGGAGCAGAGTGGTAGGAAATTAGGTCAGAGGAATAACCAGAGATCAGATCATACAGAACCTTAAAGACCAGGGGAAACAATGAAACAATCTGGATATTATTTCAAAGGCAGAAACTTTTGAGCAGGAGATTGATGTAACCTGACTTCAATTTGAAAATGATCACTCTACTTGATGTGTGGACAACAGTCAGTCACAGAGCAAGGGTGGTGTCCTGGGAGCAAATTTGGAGATTATTATAGAAATCCAGGCAAAAAATGATGGTGGCTTGAAGTAATGTGCTCATTTTAGAAGTGATGAAAAGTAGTCAGATTAGTTACAGCATTTGAAAATGGAGATGAAAGGATTTAATGCAAAATGTAATGAGAGAGGAAGAGGGAGAGAGAGAGAGAGAGAGAGAGAGAGAGAGAGAGAGAGAGAGAGAGAGGAATTAAGAATGGCTCCAGGCTCTAAGGTTTCTGGTATGAGCACAGTCAGTGGCATTACTTACTGAGTTGGAGGAAACTGCAAAGTGAGAGAGTTTGCATGCAAGAAAAAAATCAAGACTTCAGCTCCAGATAAGTAAAGAGTGAGATGTATGTTAGAATGCAGATGCAGATGGTAGATAGGTAATTGGATAGACACGATTGGAGTTCAGGGGAAAGATTGGGATAGAAAATTTAAATCTGGAAGTCATCTATAGTGAGATGAAACTGTATGAGATCATAATGGACTATAGATGGAAAAGTGATAAAGTCTGAGCATTCTGTTTTGAGCTACCCTAACATATAAAATATCAGGTGGTAAGAAGAAGCCACATAGAGAAGACAAGGAGCGGCTGGTGGATATAGGTGGAAAATTAAGAGAGTGAGCTATCCCAGAAACCAAGAAAATATTTCAAGCGTGAAAGAATAATCAACTCTATGTATGCTACAAACAGTTGCATAACATGGAGAGTAAAAATTTTCTCCTAGATATCAGAAGGGAGGTTGGTGATCTTGGTTAGAGTATTTTTAGTAGTGTAGTGGGGATGAAAGATTGCTTGGCAGGTTGTGGGGTGGCATTTCAAAAGAGAATGGGAGGAGATGAATTGGAGCAATAAGCATGGATGGACAACTCTTTCAAGGAGTTGTTTTCTAAATTGGAAGGGAAGGATAGGGTGGTAGCTGGAGGAGGGAGAATATGTAGTTAAGGACTAGGTTTATTTTTTTTAAAGATGGGAATTATTGTAATGTGATGAGGATGATGCAGTGGTATAGTCATGAGAGGGAGTAATGACAGGTGCAAAGTTTTTGAATAGTTTAAAAAAGGTGGGAGACTGTATTGTACCAGATGCTGGTAGATGGGTAAATGTGGTAATTGGAGCATGTACAATTTCTCTTCTAATTGCTTCTGTTTCCTGACTGAAATCAGAAGCTTGGACATCAGTTGAGACAAAGGAGGAGGGAAGGAGAATTAAAAAAAAAGAAAATATGAAATAACTATTCAAGAAAATAGATGGCAGACAGCAGTGACGGCCCATGCTTGCTGTATGAGGCCTTCAGTTTTAACAAGAACAGACAGCATGGTTGTGTGTTTTTCTAGCCACAATAAGTTGCTTAAGAGCAGGCATGGAGTCATCAAGGAGTTGGACTTAACTCAGATTTGGGTTTTGCCAAAGATACATGATAGAGGAAGACAGGAGGCTGGGAATTGAGGATATATATGAACCCCTTCTTTGATTCATCAGCCTCCTTAATGTATGCCTTAATGTATCTCCTTACCTTTGTATGCCTTCTCTCATTTTATGGCATGACAGATAATACTTCTACACAGGCATTGAATGTGAAGTATGTTCCATTTGCTACAAATAGTTATAAAGGAGAGAGTGAGGAAAGGCACAGTCCCAGAAGAAGCACACATACGTTACCAAGAGAGATTCGCACTGAAGAGTAAAAATCTTCTCCTAGATGTAATAACAGGGAGGTTGGTGATCTTGGTTGGTGTATTTTTAGTAGTGTAGTGGAGATGAAAGAGTGCTTGACAGGGCATGGGGGACTCATAGAATATTTAATATTAAGAAACTTTATAACATGTATTTTAGGGGAAACTCACTGTGATTATGCTTTGTGTGTGTGTGTGTTTTAGATAATAGTGTCTCTCTTTTGGTCAATGTAAAAACCTTCTGATCATTTGATGATGATGATGATGATGATGATGATGATGATGATGATGATGACGATGGTGATAGAGGCAACTAACATTTGTTGAGTACTTAACATGAAGAAGGCACTTCACTAAGTGCCTTCATTTGATTTAGTAATTCATTTAATCCTCATGACAGTCATAGGAATTCAGAACTACTACTCCCATTTTTAGATGAGGTTAGGTAATTTATCCAGTATGTGACTAACAACATACCAAATTAGATTTTGAACCCAGAACATTATGATTCCATAGTCCACACTCTTAAACACTCCTGCACTGACTTTCACTGCCGAAGACTTCGCATGTTAAAGTTGGTACACTCATCCATATATCTATCCCTTCAATAGAACTGTCCCAATGTCCAGTCTCTTTGCTCAGTGATTGTGTTAGTTGCTAGTTGGGCAAAGGTGTGGGTGAAGTTCAGCCCCAAATTCTTTATCATTTTTGTGCTTATAGGGATTCTAAAAGAGGCTAGAGGGAGGATGGTGTTTGTCCTGCAAAGCTGTTCCATAAACTTGTGTTTTAGGCTCATAATATATATTCTGGTGATGAAGCCGTTGGGGCTATACCTCTGCTTTCTTAATCTCTCAGACCTGGTTTTATTTTTTGTTTTTTTTCTTGATCCATGGATGTTAGACAACTGTCTTGTTCTCCATATTATGATCCTGTCTCTTGCCCCTACCCTCTCTGTGACTTCTCACCTTTGTCTGAGACCTGTTCCTGGCTCCCATGTTATCAGGCTTGGCATGCCAAATTACCTTCTTATCATACTTAATGCCAGCATATAAAATAGGGTATGCTTTCTGCTCACATGGTGCCACCATCCCCTATATCCATCTAAATCCAAGAGGGCTATTTCATCAACACAAAATCCACAGAAGTAATGCATGCTGCGAATCAGTCCTCCATGTCAGAGCTGATGAGGATGGATTGGTGAATTCTGTAGATCACATCTGTCCTAAGCCACAAATTAGCTATGCTTGAATTCAGCTACTACATTTTGCCTGCTGTGAGCTTGCTTTACCCTTCTATGAAATGTATTTTGTAGCAGTGCAGAAGAAATACACAAGATTGATTAGAGTTGGCACGATTTGTGCATACTTCTGCAGTTATTATTGTAGTAGCTGCTTTAAAAGACTAAAAAGATTCTTTCACCAATTTTGTTTCTCTATAAAGTTTCATTTAAACGTTAGTGGGTATATTTATGTGTAAATCGGATCAACTTCCAATGATAGCTCCTTATTGTTAGCGTTTTGATGTTCTGTTTGCCTGAGCAGATTGATTTGCCATTATGAGAAAACGTTTGAACTGAAAAAGTCCTCTGAACTTTGTTCACTAATCTTATCAAAGAAAATAGAAGCAGAACATGTAGACAGAAAGCTGCAAATTAAATTTACTTTTCCAATTCAAATGTATTTGTTCTGCATTTGTTATGGAACTGGGTTGCTTCTTGATTCGGCAATAGCACTAACTTTAGAATATTTTTCAAAGTCTTTAGAAATCCAGCAGGGGAAAAATCAGCTATGTTAACTGAAAATACCATCTATCCTTTTGTATTCAGTTAGGATAGCATGTAGATCATGTCATTGTCCTTGTACTCTTATCTATCAGGCTTAGTGAGCACTGTTCAATGGTACCATAAATGGCTGGACCATCCTTGCTAGGAGGTGACAGATTGTTTAGGGCAAACCGCTGGCAACAGAAGTGTTAGCATGCTTGATTTGCAGCGAAGTGAGGGCCCAATATCTTCTGCTTGATTCACATGGATGCATCATTTCACATAGCTTTACTCAGATTTCGAGAGCTGTGCTAATGGCCTGAGCAGTTTGCTTCCTTCCTCTCTCCCCCTCACTTTCTCTCTCTCTCATTTTAATCATTCCCTAAATTTCTGACTCAACTAGGCATATGAATCAGAATCACTTTGGAAACTAAACAAACAAGCACACAAACAAAAAAACTACCACAAGCTTAAGCCCTGGCTCTGGAGATGTTGCTTGAATAGCTCAAATAGATGGAAGACAATAGAAATAAGAAGGACAAATGGACTTTGGTCTGAATCCTGATTCCGTTACTTGCTAGTCATGTTCCCTTGGACAATCATTTACTTTTCAAATTGGTAACACAATAGCCTGCTTTCATTGGGTTATGGGAGAAGTGGATGAGAAAATGCACAGTGACCAGTAATCACTAAAAAGTATACTTAATATTTGAGTGCTTCCTATGATTCATTCTTTTTTTGTTGTTGTTGTTCTTCAAGTTCCTTTAATTTAAATAACCAATAACCAAGGTGGCATATTTTTAATTAAAATATTAAGTTTATAATTGATACATAATGATTCTACAGGTTTATATGGTCCAATGTAGTGTTTCTTTTTTTCAGAAATATGTGTTATATAATTCAAAGGAATATTTAATTTTATTTATTACCTGAGATTCAGGAGTAATACATGCATGCTGGTTACATGGGTACATTGTATAATGGTGGGGATTGGGCTACCAGTGTATCCATCGTTCGAATATTGAACATTTTACTCAATAAGTAATTTTTCAACCTTCACTCTCTCTCCTATGCCCCCCCTTTTGGAGTCCCCAGTGTCTATTATCTGCATCTTAATAGACACTGGGAACGCCAAAAGAGGGGGCATAGGAGAGAGAGTGAAGGTTGAAAAATTACTTATTGAGTAAAATGAGAAGTAGAAAATCTAATATGGCATGTTCTCTCTTTAAGTAGGAGCTAAACAATGGGTCCTATGATTCATTCTTATGTGACAATCAGGCTTCTGAGTTTTAAGAAGTTTACACATCATCTGCAGGTCAATCCCTACTGAGAATCACTGCACTTAAAAGATTCTTAAAAGTTAAGCATATGAAGTACTTGCTTCAAGTTTGTGTTCAGGGGCTGGTTCTGATTTTATACTATGGTGCCACCTCATAAAAATATGTATGTATGTGTGTATCTACTGGTTATTTATGCTGTGCCTGGTATCGTGCTAGGTTTTGAGGACACAGAGATCATGAAACTTCATGCCTAATCCTAAGAATGAAATTGCCTGATACAACATTCTGCTCTGTAATAAAGTGGGAAAGTATTGCAAATAGAGTATAACAAAAATTCTCTGTGACGCTCAAAGGCGAGTTTTATTTCTAATAAACCTAAGCTTTTCCAAACAGAATTGTCTTATAAACCAATCAATAACAAACACTTAATTGGTAATCTTTGTTTTAGTTATCTTCCATTGGCTTTTCAAATGGCAATACATTTTATTAAAGCGTAACTGGCATTTACTGAATGCTACCAACAGGTTTGATGAGTGGGCAACTGGAGTTTACTAGAAAGCAGTGGTATCAATATTGAATCAACACACTTGAACAGAAGCTGTGCCCTAAGTACCAATCAGCATCACACTCTCCCATTCTTTTGCATAACACTGAATTGATCTCCAAAACAGTGATACAGGACAAACAACTCTGCACTCCCCTAAAACCCACCTCTCCAAATATGAAGAGAACATTTTTTCTTTTCTTTGTCATCAAATAAAGACACCTGCACTAGGTACTGTTTCCTCCCTGGGCTGTAGTGTAGTGGTAGATAGACTGAAATACCTCCTCTGATACTTCTGGGCAAACCTCCGAGACATAATTTGTGACATGGGACAAATAGCCCTCAAGATATTGGGTTCCCTAATAGACGTACCAAAAGAAAATATCAGAGAATCATAAAGTAAGGCACTAAGAAAAAATGAAATTTCCCTCTTTCCCAATGCCAAGGTGAGAGCCAGATTCCAGCCTCAGCTGAGTGATTTTTTTTTCACCTTTCCAGTGGTGGTGTTCATTACCCGTACAGAAACATTATGGTAGCATAGAGTTGCATTGTTTTATATTTCTATTTCGTATTCTTATTTCAATGGTCAATGAAATGACAGAGGAGAAAACATCAGGTCATTAAAGTGAAAATGATACCACCCACTAATGTTGATTGCTTTAAAGCAAATTAATCTCTATAAATGCAGAAGGTGCTGTGGTTCCCCCTGATTTTTTTTTTTTTTTTTAGATCTGGTGAATGGGAAAACCAGATATTGTCAAAAGTAAATAAGTATCCAAATAAGTGCAAATTGCACTTCCATACCAGTGCATTTATTCCAGTGATTGCACTGATTTTATTTGACCATGTGATAATTAGAGCGCATTCAAATAACAAATTCCCATTTTACACTTTTTGGGTTTTCTAATCCAGAATGCACTAATGGCCTACAGAGTATTTCAGTGTTAGGTGATCAGAGAAACCATTTATATGATGGTCTTGCTAATGGAGAACTTTAAATGTGGGGAAGGCCATCTTTATGCATGGAGGCTCTAAATGGCCAGAAAGGGGAACTAGTGTAATCATCAGAGAGTAGTTTTACATGTGAGTGAATTGAATGATTTTTATAGATTCAAACTATACAAATGAAGGTACTTTAAGAAATAGACACACACCCAGACACACATACACAGAATTTGCCATTGGTTTGGTATGGATGAATTAATGTACATGTAATATACAGGTTTAAAAGTTAAAATACCCATTCTGCATTAATGGCAAATGGGAAAATAGGAAAAGAGAGGCAGATTTAGCTTGTGGACAAATTGAGGACCTTCTTTTTCTACTCCATTTCTTTTTTATTTCAGTTCCTTCTTTCATCTGTGCCTAAGTCCACTCTGAGCCAGGTGAAGAGAATGGACTCATAAAAATGTTGACTCTGAGGTGTGGACAAGGCAAGTGTTACCTTTCCCACAATAGGCTTATAAAGATTTTGAGAGGGATATGTGGGGACAGCCATTCTTATTGGATGGAACAATATCCTCATGGTGGCATTTTAAATATTAGCAGGTATTTAATTGCCTCTTCTGTGTATGAGGAAAGCTCTTGCTGGACAAAGATCGGTTGCCAAAATGTGTTTAGATTCAACTGAGAATAGTCCCCACTGAGCCACCAGTGGGATTGGGCAGTGCCTGTTGTGAGGAGACCGCTGGCCAGACAAGTTGGAGACAAAGGAACAGAAGAGTGGAGAAAGGAAGAATGAGAAAATGGAGTCTGGGTAACAGGAGAGAATAGGGAGAGGTTGAATCCCTGGGTTTAAATCCTGGACCAATACTTAACTAAAAATCATTTTGTAGCTTGACACCAAGTCAGGAAGTGAGTTGTTAACCTATTCATATGTTCACCAAATAGCTATTGAACTTACTCTATTACAAACATAGTAGGTGCTATGAAGGAAAAGTACATGTTACAGGAGACCTGGTCTAGTCTGGGCATCAGTGGACTTCACTGATGGAGCTTCACATTCTGAGACAGTCAAAATCGAGTTGAGATATAAAGAATGAATACGAACAATGAGGAGTTATTTAGTCAAGAGTATGTGAAGGGAAAATTCCTGAAGAAAGGAAGAGCAGGCTTAAAATTCCTAAGGCATAACAAGAGAAAACAGTATGTTCTAATGCACTGTATGAAAGCTAGCATGTCCCGAGCACAGCACATGAAAGTGGAGAAAGCTGAGACTGAGGAGTTGAGAAGGGATGGAGACTTCCAGGTCTACCTGTCCATGGTAAAGCACTTGAACATTAGTGTAAGAACAATAGGAAGCCATTGGCAGGTTTTATGGAAGATGGTGTTTTAAACAGATGTCTCTGGAAGTGTAAGGTGGAGAATGGATTAAAGTAGACACCACACTGAAGGCATGGTGACTATTTAGGCAGCTGTTGGGAGCAGACTGAACAAGATGTGATAGTTTCTTGGATTAAGGTAGAACCAAGGAGAAAAATGGATGGATTATGTGACCTTGGACAAATAGCTTCACCTCTCTGCACCTAATTAAGCTTATTTTGTTTCAGGTTTGGCCTAACATACCTAATGAATATACATGGCTTTGTTTATCAGAGTATCTGCTGTGCATAACCTCCCTTTACGTATTAACTATTCAACAAAAACGTTATGTCCACACGTGATTTATGAATGAAAGAAAGAACTAGCTTAGAGTCTTTAGAATTTATCCAGAATTATATTAAATTACTTCCTTTAGGCTGATGGTCTGTATTAGTTGTACATTTTCGTGATAAAAATTGGCTTTGAAATGAATAAAAGAACATTCACATGCCACCACATGTTATTCCTCTCATCCTAAAGTACTGAACAAAAGGACCAATAGAAGAACTGCCAGCATTCAGCAGTAATTAAATACAAATACACGTATTTAGGAAACTGGTAACAGTAAAGAGAAATTTAGTACCAGCTATCTGAGAAAAGACAGCCCAAGGACTACATTTTGTTCTGAGTGTTCCAAACACTTCCAAAGAGAATTAAAAAGAAAGTGCCTCTCAGGGTTATAGCATCTTCCCTTATACCTTTGAAACTTGGCAAATATTTCTTGCCAGCTCATCACACTAAACCCTGTAATAATTTTGCACAGTAGCCAATTGGGATAGGAAACTAATAGCTCTGTGAGTGAAGATTTCTATTCTAGGTATCCAAATAACATCCCCAATGGAGAGGAGACAAACGCTGAAACTAGATGCCTATGTCTTTCAAATGGTTCAGTTCCATTTGATAGATATGTGTTGCGGTAAACGTTCTCTGGGCAAGGGCTTGGGTAAATGTCTTCAAAGAAGGTAGTCATGGAGCTGTCCAACCACTTCCTTATCCCACTTGACTAAGCAAGAATTCTTTTGTCTAATAGGGAGGTTAAAGTTAGAAACCAGGGACTTATAACACAAGAATGAGAGATAATTACCTTAACACCTTAAGAAAGGGAAAAGAGTGAGTGAAATAGAGATGATTCAAAGGCTATTGTTTATTAAAATTTTTCTGTATACCAGCTACTTTAACCTCATTTTATCCTTTGGTCTTCATAACAGCTCTTATCAGGTGTTATTTTTATTATTATCCATACTTCACAACTGAGAAAGCTGGGACTTTTCTCAGTTGTAAAGCTTCAATGACTTGTCCAAAGTCACTCCCTGCCCTATCTGATGTCGAAAGATATGCTATTTGCACCGTACTGGGAAGCCTAAGCCAAGTGTTTGTGGATTTTGTAGAGAAAAGCATAGAAAACTCAAATTACAAACCCCATAGGAAAATGAAGGGAGCAACATGAGACACAGAAAGGGGGGTGGGGCAAACAGCTGCAAGCTAGAAAAAATAATACAATGAAATGTTGAGCTGATTAACTAGGTAAAGGAAGGATTAGAAACACTAATGAGAGAAAAGTATACTATGACAGGTAGATTTGAAAAGAAATACAACTTCTAGAAAAAAAGATTATTGAAATTTTAAAAGGGAAGGTCAGAATAATATTTGAAGAAATCATAAAAAAATGCAACACAGAAACATCAAAAGATATATAAGAGGTTCAAGGACATGGGGGTAGAATGAGGAGGCCCAGTATAAATCTAACAAATGTTCCAGAAGGAAAGAATCAAGAAAATATAAGAAAGTCAGTATTCACAGAGGTAACAGCTCCAACTTTTCCAGAATTGAAGGAAGACTTGGATACTCACTTCAAAGGAGCCCATTAAATCCTAAGCAGAGTTAAAAAAAAAAAAAAAAAAAAAAAAACAGCCGGGCGCGGTGGCTCAAGCCTGTAATCCCAGCACTTTGGGAGGCCGAGGCGTGTGGATCACGAGGTCGAGAGATGGAGACCATCCTGGTCAACATGGTGAAACCCCGTCTCTACTAAAAATACAAAAAATTAGCTGGGCATGGTGGCACGTGCCTGTAATCCCAGCTACTTAGGAGGCTGAGGCAGGAGAATTGCCTGAACCCAGGAGGCGGAGGTTGTGGTGAGCCGAGATCGCGCCATTGCATTCCAGCCTGGGTAACGAGCGAAACTCCGTCTCAAAAAAAAAAAAAAACAAATAATCCTAGCCATATTGTGATGAAATTGCAAAACACTGAGAAAGAAAATCTTAAAAGTCAGAAAGAAAAGAGATGACCTATTAGAAGATTGTCAATTAGAGGACAGTGGACTTCATACCAGCAACAATAAAAGTATCATCAAACAGGTAAGGAAAAATACTTATTAACGTAGAACTCTATATCCAGCTAAAGTTGTGTTACACTTCTAAGACCGCCATAACAATATACCTCATCCTGGGTGGCTTAAACAACAGAAATTTGTTCTCTCATAGTTCTAGAGGCTAGAAGTCCAAGATCAAGGTACCATCAGAGAGGGTGTCTGGTAAAGACTCCCTTTCTGACTTGCAAACGGCTTTCTATTGCTGTGTCTTCACATGCCTTTTCTTCTGTGTGTGTGTGTGTGTGTGTGTGTGTGTGTGTGTGTGTGTAGAGAGAGAGAGAAAGAGAGAGGAGGGGAGGAGAGGAGAGGAGAGGAGGGGAGAAAAGAGAAAAAATATTTCTGATTTCTGTTCTCTTCCTTTTCTTATAAGGACACCAGTGCTATTGGATTAGGGCCCCACCTTTATGAACTCATTTAACCTTAATTACCTCTCCAAAGGGCTTATATCCAAAATAATTACAAGTTAGGGCTTCAACAAATGAATTTGGGGGAAGGGGCACAATTGGCTCTAAAATATTACTGTTGAATCGAGAGAGAAAAATAAAGGCATTTTGAAATGAATAAGCTGGAGAAATTTTATAAATAACAGGTCCTTAATAAAAAGTACTATTACAGGATGGACTGTATTGGAAATTTATTAAAACAAAGAAAGTGGGAGCCATAACAAGCAACTAGACCAGTGATACTGATAAAGTATGTAAATCTTAATAAGCATGCGCTGTATAAACAACATATGTGCTCATATAAACTGATAGGTCAAGCAAACAAATATTGAGAATATAGAAGATATGAATAACAAAATGGTTAAATCTGATCCAATGGACATGTATGCAGCCCTGCACCAATGATAAGGCAATACAAATTCTTTTCTAACAAATAGGGAACATCTTCAAAAATTGGCCTTTTACTATGTCCTGAAGATAATCTATGGTACCAAAAAGCCACTATCTTACAGATCAGATTATTTGATGAAAATGCAATATAGTGTGAAATCCACAGCTATAAACTAGATTATAGGAGAAAACAAACCCTTATATCAACTCAGTAGGTACATAAAATATTCCATAAATTTCAAAAAAACATTAAGCCACCTAACAAACTGGAAATAGATCCTTCACCTGATAAAGGATATCTAGCAAAATCCTATAGCAAACGTTATACTTAAACTTGAAATATTAGATGTCCCTTTCAAATCAGGAAGAAAACTGACAAGAAAACCTCTCATCACTATTTTTATTGGACATTATAAGTGCAGTCTTAACTAATTATAGGGAAAAGAAAAATATAAGGTTAAAAATATATTGTTAGTTTTCACAGATGGTATGTTCTGTATACAGATAATGTAAGAGATCATGTAGACAGACTAATAGAACAAGTATAGAATTCAACCAGTCTTCTGGGCATGGGATCAATAAATAAAAATCCAGAGTCCTCTTCTATAATAGTAAGAACCAATAACAAAATGTTATAAAAACCAATTTTGACAACAAATATGGCATCTGTAATTCTGCACTGGTGTCTCTTATGTTACCTCTGACTTTCTTTCAGGTCTTAAGTTGTTTCTGCAAGATTTGTTACCTCCCTCTTCCCTGCCACAATATGCTTGGGTTATGAGGTTTTTCTCTTCTTTTTTTTCCAGACCCTCTAAACAACAATTAACCAATTTAAAGCAAAAAAAGAAAAAATACAAATTAAGGTGAACAAGATTGTTGAGGAGAATTTAGAGAATATCCCTCAGTTGTAGTTTCTCATTCAAGTATTTAGTGACTTTGATTTGGCTACTGCTATGGAAATGGAATATCAAAGGGAAAATGCTAATTTTTCTTGTACCAGCTTAAGCGAAATTCAATTTATTCCTATGTCACCTAAGTAAAGGATCCCCTACTAGGGAATGTGCACCCTCCTCTTAGTGTATTCAATTAAAAAGTTCATCTAGTTTTCTCTTTAAAAAGCAGTCCTTTTGAAGAAATTGAAGAAGATAAAAATAAATGGAAAGATATCTACTGTTCATGAACTAGAAGAATTAATATTAAAAGGTCTATGCTACCCAAGATGATTTACAGATTCAGTGCAATCCCTATCAGAATAGCAGTGGCATTCTTCAGTGAAGTAGAAATAATAATCCTACCATTTGTGTGGAACCATAGAAGACTCCAGGTAGCCAAAGAAATCTTGAGCAAAATGAAGGAAGCTGGAGATATTGTACTACCTGACTTCAGAATATACTATAAAGCTATAATAATCAAAATAGCGTGGTCCTGACACACAGACTAGTGGGACAGAATAGAGAGCCTAGAAATAAATCGATGCATTTAAAGCCAATTCATTTTTGATAAAGGAGCCAAGAACACACAATGAGGAAGGGGCAGTCTTCAATAAATGGTGTTGAGAAAATTGGATATCCACGTGCAAAAAAATTAAACAAGATCTGTATTTTACACCTATGCAAAATCAACTCAAAATGGATTAAAGATTTAAATGTAATATTCAAAACTATGAATCTACTAGGGGAAAACATGAGGGAAAGCTCCATGACATTGGCATGGGAAATGATTTTTTTTTGGATAAGATCCAAAAAGGACAGACAGCAAAAGCAAAAATAGACAAATGGAATTGCATAAAACTAAAAAGCTTCTGCACAACAAAGGAAGCAATCAATAGGGTGAAAAGACAAACTACATATGCTGGAAAATATTTTCAAAATATACATTTATTAAGGTGTTAATGTACAAAGTATATAAGGAGCTCAGAGAACTCAATAGCAAGGAAGCAAATAACCTAATTTTAAAGTTTGCAAGGGACTTGAATAGTCATTTCTCAAATAAAGGCATATAAATGGCCAATAGTTATATGAAAAAATACTCAACATGACTAATCAACAGGGAAATGCAAATTAAAACCACAGTAAGATACCACTTCACACCCTTTAGTATGGCTATTATCAAAAAGACAAAAGTTCAGAGTTGGCAAGATCATGGGCAAAAGGGAACCCTTATACCCTGTTGGTTGAGCATCTTAGTTCATTTTCTGTTGCTATAGCTGAATACCTAAGACTAAGTAATTTATTTTTTAAAGAAGGAACTTATTTACTGCAACTCTGGAGGCTGGAAAGTCCAAGGTAGGCGGGCTGCATCTAATGAAGGCCTCGTGCTACATTATAATATGGTGGATGGCATCACATTGTGTAGTGCATGTGAGAGTGGACATGTGCAAAAGAGACAAAACATGAGGAGTGACCTCACTTTACAACAACATTCTCTCTGGGTAACTAATCCAGTCCCATAAGAGTCAGAACTCACTCACTTATTTGAGACTGCATTAATTCCTTCATGAGGGTGAATGCTTCATGACCAAATACCTTTTGAAGGTCCCACTGCCCCTTAACACGGTTACATTGGGCATCAATCTTCAAAATGAGTTTTGGTAGGACCAAACCATATTGAAACCATAGTTGTGGGAATGTAAATTAGTACAGCCACTCAGGGATATTGGTGAAGATTTAGAACAAGATCATGGATGATTGTAAATATAAATATTTATATAGCTGCAGATCCTGTTGTAGAGTCAATTATAGAGGACAGCAGTTATCTTGAACATGCAGATTAATGTGATACAAAGTTTGTGAAAGATAGTTCTTGTATATTAAATTCTGAATTACAAAAGAATATCAAATGAAGAAAATGCTGAAGAATCTGCTTTGTCTAATAAAAAGAGATTTTTCTAAAATGAAAAATTTAATGAGAAAATAAGGACAGAATGACTAGAAATATAGAAGAGTTGAAAGGGAATACAAATACCAAACAAGGTAAATCGTGTCAAGAAGAAGCACTTTATATAGAAAAAAAGCAGAAAAAGTATGTTTGCATGTGCATGTGTGTGTGTGTGTATGTGTGTAAATAATATATTCTCTAAACCCAGAGCCTTCAAATGACAAGTTACTTTGAACAAGTATATACGTTAAATGAAAATTAAGCACCAACACATATTCTAAAGAATAAAAAGAAAAAAAAACTTGTATATCATACATGAGTACCACAATGGAAAGGAGTCACACAGAAGAAAAGTAGAAGCTTTTATAGGAAAAATATCATTTCTGAAATATATATATATATATATTGAAGAAACAGTGTCAAAAACTAAAAAGCAATCTTTGAACAGATTAGTAATTGCCCTACTTTGTTAAATGGAATGACAAAATTGACTAAAATTTGGTGGGCTCATGATGTCTCCTACTTTTAAGAGCATAAGATCTATGTCATTAACTAGTTATTTAATTTATAGAATTATACTAGAATTAAAATTTATTTGCAAGAGAAAATTTTAAATTGGAGATGAAAAACTCCCATTCACTATAGCAGCAAATCCCATAATAAATCTAGAAATATACCTCACAGAAGTTATATAAGATCTGTAAGTACATATATTAAGAATTTGTTGAAGAACATAAACAATAATATAAATAATAGAAGAAATATGCCATTTTAATGGTTTGAAAGGCTCATTGTCATAAAGAGGTTGATTTTCTATAGATTAATTTGTAGTTCAATGCAATTCCAATCAAACTTCACATATTGTTTTCATGGAACCTGACAAATGTATCTTAAAATTCATATAAAAAGAGAAAAGGAAAATCATAGCCAAGATTCTTTTGGAGAAAAAGAACAAAATAGAAAGACCAGCTGTATAAGAAATTAAGAATCATTATTAAACTGTTATTAATAAAAAGTGTGATTTTGGTACCAGGATTGAAATTCCAGAAACAAACTCACAGATAAATGAGAACTTGGTGTATTACAGAGGGAGTACTACAAATCAGTGGGGAAAGGATGAATTACTCAAATAATCCTGGGACAACTGACTATTCATATAGAAAAAAAGTAAAATTTCCTACCCTATACTATACACAAATTAAATTAAAAATGGATTAAAACCCTAAACATGAATAACAAAATTACTTGCTTTTAAAATTTTGAAGAATATCTTCATGATTTCAAAATAAAAAAGATTCCTTACAATTGCATGATGAAAATCCTAAATGAATAGATTGATAAATTTGACTTCATTAAAAATAAAGACTTATATAATGATATATGCCACAAAGAACATTCAAAATCCGGTGCCATATAATGGTTGATGGTATTTTAGTGCCTATAAATAACAACAAATTAATATGCAGAAGCTATAAAGTACTACAGAAACTATTATGAAAAAGACAATTCATTAGAAAAATATGCAAACAACATGACTAGGCAATTTACAGAAGGGAAAATCAGACTTACCTATAAACATGATCAAAGTTTCCCAAGCTTGTTAGTAATGAGGGAAATGTACATTAAAGTCAAAATAAGTAACAACCATCAAATTAGTAAACACTAAAAAGCGGAATAATACCAAGTGGTCATATCCCAAGGATGTAAGGAATTAGGACTTTTGAGGTAGTATGAATTTATACACCTGCCATGAACAGCATGTGGCAACATCTAGCAAAGTCAAAGATACGCACACCTTATTATGATCCCAAATCCCACTTCTAGATATCTGCCATGGAGAAATATTTACATGTGTAAAACAGGGTACATAAAGAAGAATGTTGATTTTCATAGTAACAAATTAATGTCCAACATATGAGAATGGATTAATACTATCAAAAGCAGCATATTTTAATATGGAAGGCTATATGGCAGTTTAAAGTAACTAACTACATCCATATACTTCTACAAAGATGATTCTGGAAAATAGTGTTGAGTGTACAAAACAATTTGGAAAACATTATATACCATACATTTATGCAAAAGGACAGGAAAATTGGTCATGTCTAGAGGGTCTCTCAGGGCTTTTGTGTATTGGGCCTGATACAACTGAGGAAAGTTATCTGAGGAGATTCTTGGAAAAGTTCAGTCCTGTCTCCTCTTGCCTGACAAACCTGAAGTAGTGAAGCAGAGAGGTCCTCCTGGCCTTTTTAACTTAGAGAATATTTTCTCTCTCTCTCTTCTTCTTCTTCTTTTTTTTTTTAAAGAACATTCTTCACTTTATCATTGGGGAAAAGCCTGGTGTTAAGATCATCTATTATTGTGGCAGTGACTCAGGTATACTGTCTGGTGGCTCTCTGCCGAGGAGAGTTGAGGGATCAAATGACTCAGGTTTCTAGATTAAAAGGCCAAGTTTACAAGCTGAACCAGAGGAACTTAAATTGTGTTTTCTTTTCTCTCTTTTCTTAATGCATCACTGAAAGCTTTTTGAAAGAAAAAGCTCTTAGTGGTTATTCTTCTAATCACTTAGCTTTTGGTTGGTTTTTGTTAAAGATTAGAATGGCAGAATCAAAATTCGGCAGAATTTTTAGGTTTGTTTCCATACTAATAATGAAAGTGATACTAAAAGTCTTTTTTCTTTCCCCACCCCTTTTTCTTTAAATCTCAGAACATAAAAGATGAAGGCAATTTTGAAGAGTTAACTTTTTGGTTAATTCCCTTGAATCCAATGTAACTTTAAAAGAGAGAAAAAGGGAAGATTAGCAGAGATAAAATCAGGACCTCATGGCTACTCAGGCTACTGTTACCATAGGTAGGTGGTAAAGTTAGGTGGTAGGGTTTATGGGTCCTGGGGTTTGATCTGAAGTCCCCTCTGCATATATGAAGGAGCATGGCTGAATTACGTATTCATTTGGAATGTTTTTTCTTCATTCCAGGAACCTGCAACTATTAAAATACATTTGTTGGTATGTAACTTTGTGATAAAACAGTTCTGATGCAATTATTGATTTATTGATTTTTTCACCGTATTTTAGTATGCTCACACATTATGTTGAGAATCATCATGTACAGATAATATTTTAATATCATCAAGTTAATAGTCAATTCTAACAACTAATATAGAAAATTGAACCTAGTCCTCTGTCTAAAAAGGGATATTTTACTGATTTATATGACTAAATTGTGACTGGAGGTTTATGAGTCAGTATTTGTTAAATAAATGGATTGATGGATGGGCAGAAGGAAAGATTTAAGGAAGAAAGGAAGAACAGACAGATGGAAAGGAGAAATTTGCCTGAAAATAGCTTTCATGAAGAAGATACTCACTTTATAGGAACATTGTCTTTTACATTTAAAATGTCTGCCCCATTACTTTGGATACCCAGAGTGCCAGCCACAGGATGCTTGCTATTTATGATCTTGAAAATGTCTGAAGCTCTTCCAGGGAGTAAGGGAAGAAAAATCACATCAAAGTTGTACTGCACCTTTTCTGGTTTTCTGTTCAAACAGAGCACTGAAGACAATGCAGGTATTTGATTGTTCAGAGATAATATTCCCCCAGAAAATCAAAACAGCTGAATTATAAATAGCCTCTTTATATTTTTTAGTAAAATTCTTTAGGAGAGTGACATTCACACAGAAATGTGCACAGATCATAAGTGTGTATCTCATTAAATTTTCACAAATTGGACAAATCACAGTAATCAGCACCCAATTCAAGAAAGATAACATTACCAGCACCCAAGAAGTCCTTCGGTCCTTTTCTTCTAGACCTTATTCCTCACTAAAAGGTTAAGTGCTATAACTTTTAACATCATTAATTAGATTTCCCTATTCTGGATATTTCATACAAATGGGATGAAACAATATGCAGCTCTTGTGACTTTTCTTCTTTCAGTTAGCATATCAGCTTCAGGGTTCATCCATATTGTGACATGTATCAGTAATCATTCATTCCTACTGCCAAATAATATTTCATTGTATGGATATACCAAAATATTTTTACCCATTCATCAGTTGGTGGAGATTGTAGTTTTTTCTACTTTACGGTGGTTATGAATAACTGTGGTATGAACATTATGTACAACTTTCTGTGTGGATGTATGTTTTCAATTATTTGGGGTATATGTTTCTCTAGGTTTATGTTTTACTTCTTTTGGGTATATACCTAGTAGTGGAATTTCTGGGTCATATGCAAAACTATATTCAAAGTGACTGCACAATTTTACATGTGTATTAGTAATATATAAGCATTTCACTTGTTTTACATCCTTGCCAACACTTGGTATGGTCAGTGTCCTTAATTTTAGCCATTCTGGTAGAAAAATAGATGTTTTTTTCCTTCTTGACAGGTTTTATATATTGTTGTGATACTCAGAAAATAATACTAACCAACTTCTACAAATTAATATTAAGTCATTTCCTATCCAAGGATTTAATTGGAGCAACAAGTATTTTCCTGTGTTTTCCAAAATATGTGGACAAGGCCTTCAAGATTTAGCTTAGATGCTCCTTCTTATAGAATCTTTGTATCCAAGTGTATCCAAGTTCTGGGAGGGAGTTAGTGGTCATCTACCCAATCCCATCATTTTATAGATGAGAAAGTTGAAGCTCAGGGAAGGGAATGGACATAACCAGCCAACATGCACCTAGTGGGCAAGTCTCCTGACTTTATTCATGGTTCTTTCTACCTTTCAAGACAGCTTCCTCCACTCATCTTTGCTTCCCCTCTGCTGATAATTTCAAGACATTGAAATTTATCTTTGATAGGAAAAAAGATTGTAAGTTTTTAGGGCTTAAATTGAGCATCAAAGAAGCAGTTCTCCTCTCATTGAAGGTTTGCATGCTCCGTCACTGAGAACTACTATCATTTAGTCCAGAGAAAGAAAACTTAAAGTGACTTTTCAGCAAATATCATTTTTAATGATACACATATAATATCTTGTTCTGTTTTATACTCTGATCATGATTAAGAGTTTCAAATAGCTCAGGAAGAATTAAGAAGATTTACACCCACATTATTACTCATAACCACTTAGAGCAAAGAAAGAAATCTTTTAAAAGGATGTTTATTGCTTTCATACCAAATGAGAATCTGAATTAAAATGATTCCTAGCACAATCTTTCGAGTTAAAAGTACATTCAGCAGTTTTCAAAATCCCTTGTAATAAGAACAATGCTTGATAATTTCATGGATTTTGTGTTTTTTCAAAGGACATTAGGGGAAATGCTATAAACATGAACTTCCTAATCCTTATTCTGTGATGACTGCCCTGGGCCAATCTTGTTATCCTTCCTCAGATAGATAAGCTAACACAAACTGACTGTCCAGCTTTCAAGGTTTGACTTCTTGGCTCACTGTGAATGTACTTTGAATGGAAGAACCTTAGTTCTTTAGTAATTATCTAACCCTCAGTTCCTAGGCTCTAAAATGTGATAATTATGTACCCATTTCTGAGGAATAATTTGTGTAAAACACCTAGAACTAGTAGGTGTTCTTTATATGGTTGGTGCTTTTAGATTCTCTGTTGGAGAACGCTATTGTCTAGGAACAAAAGTAGTAGTCCTTGCTGATTCCCCAGACACTTCTATTCATTTATTAGTTTATTGAGAAAGCAAAGATTGGTTGCTTCCTAACTCTGTTTGAGTGGACTTCAAGAAGTTCATGAAAAATGTGTATTATAAAAAAATTACACATGGATTTCAATGTATTTTTGCACTGAAATAAACTCATACTAACTTGGTATAACATGTCTGAATAGGACCTAGTTTTGAGGCACTAAGAAAGGTATCAGTTCGAAAACAGCCCTTATCAGACTTCCACCAAGATGGCTGAGCAGGAACAGCTCCAGAGCGCAGTTCCCAGTGAGAGAGATGCAGAAGGCGAATGATCTCCACATTTCCAACTGACGTACAAGGTTCATTTCAATGGGACTGATTGGACAGTGGGCATAGCACAAGGAGGGTAAACTGAGGTAGGTGGGGCATTGCCCCACCTGGGAAGTGCAACTGGCTTGAGAATCAGGGACTTTACCACCTTGGCACTCCGGTTCAGAAACCACACTTCTCCTGTGGCCTCTCCAATCCATAGTCCAGGAGAATGCCATGGGGCTGAAAAGGGCTGTGAGCTACCAACAGAGATCTGAGTGACAGCTTGGGCTGATCCAGCACTGTGAGTTGTCAGCACAGATCTGGGTGGAAGTTTTGACTAGCATGGAGAGTGCCTGTGGGACAGATCTACCTGCCCCACCAAAAGAGGGGATGCTGAAAGCAGGGAGGGAGACAAGTCATATGGCTTGGCAAGTCCCACCCACACAAAGACCAGCAAACTGAAGCCCTCTTGCTTGAGAGTTTTGCAGCCAGCACATCAGTCCGAGCTTGACCTGAGATGATCAAGCTTGGTAGGGGGAAGGGCATCCACCATTGCAAAGGTGGGTCTAATCTCACCTTTGTAAACAAAAGCCAGAAGAAGCCTACACAGCAGCTGGGCTGAGTCCAAGGCAGCCCCGCAGTGCCTCTGCAGGCAGACAAGGGCCAGACTGCCTCCTCAAGTGACTCCCTGACCCCTGAATAACCAAAAAAAAAAAAAAAAAAAACACCTAATAGGGGAGAGCTCTGGCTGACACCTGGTGGGTACCCTTCTGGATGAAGCTACCAGAGGAAAGGTCAGGCAGCAGTCCTTGCTGCTCCATAGCCCCCATAGGTGATTCCCAGGCAAGTAAGATCTGGAATGGACCTCCAGCAGTCCTACAGCAGAGCGGCTTGATTGTTAGAAGGAAAACTATAAAACAAAAAGAAATAGCTTCAACATCAACAGAAAGGACATCCACTTAGAGACTCTATCCAAAATCACCAACTTCAGAAATCAAAGGTAGTTAAATCCATGAATATTGGAAGAAATCAGCACAAAATAATGAAATCCTCAAAGACAAGAATGCCTCTCCTTCTCAAAGGGACCACAACTCCTCACTAGCAAGGGAACAAAACAGGATGCAGAATGAGTTTGATGAATTGACAGAAGCAGGCTTCAGAAGGTGGGTAATAATAAACTTCTCTCAGTTAAAGGAACACGTTCTAATCCAAAGCAAAGAAACCAAAAACCTTGAAAAAATGTTAGATGAAATGCTAGCTAGAATAACGAGCTTAGAGAAGAACATAAACAACTTGATGGAGCTGAAAAGCACAGCATGAGAACTTCACAAAGCATACACAAGTTTCAATAGCTGAATCGACCAAGCAGAAGAAAAGGTATCAGAGATTGAAGATCAACTCAATGACATAAAAGGAAAAAGCAAGATTGGAGAAAAAAGAGTGAAAAGAAATGAACAAAGCCTCCAAGAAATATGGAATTTTGTGAAAAGACCTAATCGACACTTGATCGGTGTACCTGAATGTGATGGGGAGAATAAATCCAAGCTGGAAAACACTCTTCAGGATATAATCCAAAAGAACTTCCCCAACCTAGCAAAGCAGGCCAACATTCAAATACAGGAAAGACAGAGAACAACACAAAGATACTCCTCAATAAGAACAACCCCAAGGCACATAATCATCAGATTCACTAGGGTTGAAATGAAGGAAAAAATGCTAAGGGCAGCTAGAGAGAAAGGAAGGGTCACCTACAAAGGTAAACCCAGCAGACTCACAGTGGATCTCTTGGCAGAAACCCTACAAGCCAGAAAAGAGTGGGGATCAATATGCAACATTTTTAAAGAAAAGAACTTTCAACCCAGAATTTCATATCCAGCCAAACTAAGCTTCATAAGTGAAAGAGAAATGAAATCCTTTACAGACAAGCAAATGCTGAGAGATTTCATCATCACCAGACCTACCTTAAAGAGCTCCTGAAGGAAGCACTAAACATGGAAAGGAACAACCAGTACCAGCCACTGCAAAAACGTACCAAATGGTAAAGACCAAAGATGCAATGAAGAAATTGCATCAACTAATGGGAAAAAAAAAAAAAATAACAAAATGGCGGGATCAAATTCACACATAACAATATTAACGTTAAATGAAAATGGTCCAAATGTCCCAATCAAAAGACATAGACAGGCAAACTGGATAAAAAGTCAAGACGCATCGGTGTGCTGTATTCAGGAGACCCATCTCATGTGCAAAGACACACAGACTCAAAATAAAGGGATGGAAGAAGATTTACTAAGCAAATGGAGCACAAAAAAAAGTGAGAGTTGCAATCCTAGTCTCTGACAAAATGAACTTTAAAGCAACAAAGATCAAAAGAGACAAAGAAGGGCATTATATAATGGTAAAAGGATCAATGAAACAAGAATAGCTAACTATCCTAAATATATATGCACCCAATACAGGAGCACCCAGATACATAAAGCAAATTCTTAATGACCTACAAAGAGACTTAGGCTCCCGCACAAGAATGGTGGGAGACTTTAACACCCCACTGTCAACATTTGATAGATCATTGAGACAGAAAATCAACAGGCATATCCAAGACTTGAACACAGATCTAGACCAAGTGGACCTAATAGAAATCTACAGAACCCTGCACCCCATATCAACAGAATATACATTCTTCTCAGCACCACATAGCACTTACTCTAAGATTGACTGCGTAATTGGAAGTAAATCACTCCTCAGCAAATGCAAAAAAAACGGAAGTCATAACAAACAGTCTCTCAGATCATAGTGCAATGAAATTAGAACTCAGAGTTAAGAAACTCACTCAAAACTGCACAACTACATGGAAACTGAACAACTTGCTCCTGAATGATGACTGGGTAAACAATGAAATGAAGTCAGAAATAAAGATGTTCTTTGAAATCAATGAGAATGAAGATATAATGTACCAGAATCTCTGGGCCACATTTAAAGCTGTGTCTAGAAGGAAATTTATAGCAATGAATGCTGACATGAGAAGCAAAGAAAGATCAAAATTGACACCCTATGGTCAAAATTGAAAGAGCTAGAGGAGCAAGATAAAGAAACCTCAAAAGGTAGCAGAAGACAAGAAATAACTTAAGATCACAGCAGAACTGAAAGAGATAGAGATACAAAAAAGCTTTCAAGAAATCAATAAATCCAGGAGCTGGTTTTTTGAAAAGTTCAACAAAATAAGCAAACTACTAGCCAGACTAATAAGGAAAAGAAGGAAGAATCGAATAGTTGCAATAAAAAATGATAAAGGGAATATCACCACTGATTCTACAGAAATACAAACTACCATCAGTGATTACCCAAACAACTATATGCACAAAACCAGTAAATCTGGAAGAAATGGATAAATTCCTGGACACTTGCACCCTCCCAAGACTAAACCAGGAATAAGTTAAAACCCTGAATAGACCAATAACAAGGGCTGAAGTTGAGGCAGCAATTAATAGCCTACCAATCAAAAAAAGTGCAGGTCCAGATGGGTTCACAGTCAAATTCTACCGGACGTACAAAGAGGAGCTGGTACCATTCCTTCTGAAATGATTCCAAAAAATACAAAAAGAGGGAATCTTCCCTAGCTCATTTTATGAGACCAACGTCATCCTGATACCAAAACCTGGCAGAGACACAACTGAGCAAGAAAACTTCAGGCCAATATCCGTGATGAACATTGATGTAAAAATCTTCAGTAAAATACTTGCAAACCGAATGCAATAATATATCAAAAAGCTTTTCCATCACCATCAAGTAGGCTTCATCCCAGGGATGCAAGGCTGGTTCAACATATGCAAATCTATAAACCTAATCCATCATATAAACAGAACCAAACAGAAACCACATGATCATCTCAATAGATGCAGAGAAGGCCTTTGACAAAATTCAACAGCACTTTATGCTAAAAACCCTCAATAAACTAGGTATCAATGGAATGTATCTCAAAATAGTAAAAGCTGTGTACAACAAACCCACAGCCAATATCGTACTGAATGGGCAAAAATGGAAGTATTCCCTTTGAAAATGGCACCACACAAGGATGCCCTCTCTCACCACTCCTATTCAATATAGTATTGGCAGTTCTAGCCAGAGCAATCAGGCGAGAAAAAGAAATAAAGAGTATTCAATTAGGAAAAGAGAAAGTCAAATTGTCTCTATTAGAAGACAACTTGATTATTTATTTATGAGACACATCATCTTTATTTAGAAGGCCCATTGTCTCAGCCCAAAATCTTCTTAAGCTGATAAGCAACTTCAGCAACATATCAGGACTCAAAATCAATGTGCAGAAATCACAAGCATTCGTATACACCAATAACAGACTTAAAGAGAGCCAAATCATGAGTGAACTCCCATTCACAATTGCTAAAAAGAGAATAAAATACATAGGAATAAAACTAACAAAGGATGTAAAGGACCTCTTCAAGGAGAACTACAAACCACTGCTCAAGGAAATAAGAGAGGGCACAAACAGATGGAAAAACATTCCATGCTTATAGTTAGGAGGAATCAACATCATGAAAATGGCCATACTGCCCAAAGTAATTTATAGATTCAATGCTATCCCCATCAAGTTACCATTGACCTTTTTCACACAACTGGAAAAAGCACCTTAAACTTCATATAGAACCAAAAGAGAGCCTCCATAGTCAAGACAATCCTAAGCGAGAAGAGCAAAGCTGGAGGCATCACGCTACCTGACTTCAAACTATACTACAAGGCTACAGTAATCAAAACAGCATGGTACTGCTACCAAAACAGACACATAGACCAGTGGAACAGAACAGAGGCCTTGGAAGTAATGCCACACATCTACAACCATCTGATCTTTGACAAACCTGACAAAAACAAGCAATGGGGAAAGGATTCCCTGTTTAATAAATGGTGTTGGGAAAACTGGCTAGTCATGTGCAGAAAGCTGAAACTAGACCCCTTCCTGACACCTTACACTTAAATTAACTCCAGAGGTATTAAAGATTTAAACATAAGACCTAACACCATAAAAACCCTAGAAGAAAACCTAGGCAAAACCATTCAGGACATAGGCATAGGCAGATATTTCATGACTAAAACACCAAAAGCAATGTCAACAAAAGCCAAAGTAGACAAATGGGATTTAATTGAACTCCAGAACTTCTGTACAGCAAAAGAAACAATCATTAGAATGAACCGGCAAGCAACAGAATGGTAAAAAATGTTTGCAAGCCACCCATCTGAAAAGGGGCTAATATCTAGTATCTTTAAAAAAAAAAAACAAAAAAACAAAAAAAAAAAAACATAAAAACAACTAAAGCAGATTTACAACAACAACAACAACAAAACCATTCAAAAGTGGGTGAAGGATATGAACAGACACTTTCAAAAGAAGGCATATATGAGGCCAAAAAGATATGAAAAAATGCTCATCATCACTGGTTATTAGAGAAATGCAAATCAAAACCACATTGAAATACCATTTTACACCAGTTAGAATGATGATCATTACAAAATCTGGAGACAGCAGATGCTGGAGAGAATATGGAGAAATAGTAATGCTTTTACACTGTTGGTAGGAGTGTAAATTAGTTCAAACGTTGTGGAAGACAGTGTGGTTATTCCTCAAGGATCTATAAATAGAAATTCCATTTGACCCAGCAATCCCAGTGGATATATACCCAAAGGATTATAAATTATTCTGTTATAAAGACACACACACATGTATGTTCATTGCAGCACTGTTTACAATAGCAAAGACCTGGATCCAACCCAAATGCCTATCAATGATAGACTGGACAAAGAAAATGTGGCACATATACACCATGGAATACTGTATGCCCATAAAAAACTGTGAGTTTGTGTCCTCTGGAGGGACATGGTTGAATCTGGGAACTATCATTCTCAGCAAACTGATACAAGAACAGAAAACCAAACACTACATGTTCTCACTCATGGGTGGGTGTTGAACAATGAGAACACATGGGCACAGGGTGGGGAGCATCACACACTGAGGTATGTTGGGGGCTGGGGGCTTGTGGGGTGACAGCAGTGGCAGGGAGGTTGGAGACGGATAATACTGGGAGAAATGCCTGATGTAGGTGATGAGGGGATGGAGAAAGCAAACCACCATGGCATGTGTGTACCTATGCAACAATCCTGCAAGACCTGCATATGTCCCCCAGAACTTAATGTACAATTAAAAAAAAAAAAAGGAAAAGAGCCCTTATCACAGCAACATGAATTCTGCTAAAATTGAAACAAAACAAACAGAACATTTATCATGAAGATTGTTGTAAAAATATTGAAATCACTCATGCTTTATGAAAAGCTTAGAGGGTCAATGCCCTAAAGTAATCAGCAGCTTACAAATGGATAACTCATTTAAGAAGGGATAAGATGATTTTGAAGGTGAAACTTTCAGCAGCAGACCATCAATATTAATTTGTGAGGAAAAAAATCATTTTGTTTGTGCCCTAATTGAAGAGGACTGATGATTAACAGAAGAAACTATATCCAACACCATAGATATCACAATTTGTTCATTTTATACAATTCTGAGTGAAATATTAAAGTTGAGCAAACTCCACTCCATGGGTGGTACACCCATTGGATCCAGATCAGCTGCAGATAACAACAGAGATTTCAATGGTAATTTTAAACAAGTAGAATCAAGATTCTGAAGCATTTCTACACAGAAGTGTAACAGGAGATGTAATATGACTTTACCAGTACAATCTTGAAGACAAAGTACAATCAAAGCAATGTCTACAGCATAATACTGAATGGGGAAAAGTAGAAAGCGTTCCCTCTGAGAACTGGAACTAGACAAGAATGCCCACTCTCACCACTCCTCTTCAACATAGTACTGGAAGTCCTAGCCAGAGCAATCAGACAAGAGAAAGAAGTAAAGAGCATCCAAATCAGTAAAGAGGAACTCAAACTGTCACTGCTGATGATACGATTTTTTACCTCCAAAACCCTGAAGACTCCTCCAAAAAGCTAGAATAAAAAAATTCAGCAAAGTATCCAGATACAAGATTAATGTACACAAATCAGTAGCTATTCTATACACCAACAGTGACCAAGTGGAGAATCAATCAAGAACTCAACCCCTTTTTACAATACCTGCAAAAAAATAAAAATAAAATAAAAGAAGATACTTAGGAATATACCCAACCAAGGAGGTTAAAGAACTCTACAGGGAAAACTACAAAATGTTGCTGAAATAAATTATAGGTGACACAAACAAATTGAAACACATCCCATTCTCATAAATAGGTAGAATCAATATTGTTTAAATAACCATATTGCCAAAGCAATCTATAAATTTAATGCAATTCTTATTAAAATACCACCATCATTCTTCATAGAAGTAGAAAATAAACAATCCTAAAATTTATATGGAACCAAAAAAGAGCCCATATATTCAAAACAAGACTAAGGAAATAGAACAAATCTGGAGGCATCAGATTACTTGACATCAAACTATACTATAAGGCCATAGTCACCAAAACAGCATGGTGCTGGTATAAAAATAGGCATATAGACCAATGGAACATTTTATATATATATATATATATATATATATATATATGATGGAATACTACTCAGCCATAAAAAGGAATGAATTAATGGCATTTGCAATGACTTGGATGAGACACTAGACTATTATTCTAAGTGAAGTAACTCAAGGCATTTTGCTTGTTGATTTTTTGGAGAGTCAAAGAATGATAACATCTGCTTATAGCAGGAGTGTTTTGAGAAAGCGAGGCACAGTTTTAGCAGAAAAATGCCTGGAAAAGCTTCACCAGTCCTTCTTCACCACGACAGTGCTCCAGCTCATTCCTCTGGTCAAAGAAGAACAATTTTATAAGAGTTTCAGTGGGATATTGTTATGCATGTACTTTAAGTCCTTATTTGGCTCCTGCTGACTTCTTTTTGTTTTCTTATCTTAAAAAAATCTGTAAAGGGAACTCATTTTCCTTCATTTGATAATGTAAAAAAGGCTGCAGTGACATAGTTAAATTCCAAGGACGGTCAGTTCTTCAGAAATGGACTAAATGGCTGGGATCATGGCTTACAAAATTGTCTTGACCTTGATGGAGCTTACATTGGGGAATAAAGTTTATTTTTTATCTTTTACTTCCATCTTTTCATCAACTTTTGGAAATCCCATAATAGTGTAATGGGTGTGTGTTTGTGTGTCTGTGTGTTTGTTGTGTGAAAACAAAATTTTTACATTAAAGCATATCATATACTATTTTTTATGATTAATTTATGGTTTTTATAAAAAACCATTATCACCAGTGCTAGGTTTCAGGATACTAAAACAATACAATGTTGAAAAGAATGTTTTCGTATAAAAACCAATATATAACATAAAGATATGAACAGATGAATGAACTATAAAGCAACTCCTGCTAAACTGGTAATTGTTAGAACTAAAGCTTCAGAGACGTAATTTATACTATCTCCTGGATCTAGGATATCCAATTGTTTGATTAATGGCCTAAAATAAGAGAAAGATCTTTTTTTTTTTTTTTTTCAGGAGAGCTTGTAGGACATGGCTGAATTCAGTCATAATGCTTAACCTCAAACTCTCAGATATCAGTACTAACTCGTATTTTCTAGGGCAAAGATAAGACAAGAGAAACTGCAGAGACAGACTGCTAGGGGGTGGAAAAATGCCCTTTGACTGAGAGTCAGGAGACCTGGCTTTTAGTTTTAGATCAGTCACTGCTTTATAGGGTGACCCTGAGCAAGTGACTTTAATGTTGTAGAGTTTATTTTCCTCATTGGAAAATTACTTGTTTAGCCAAAACTATTAATTATAAACTATGTTCTGTAGTAATAGGCTTCCACAGAGATGCCACAGAGATAACTGAAGGAAGGACTCTGCAACGTTAACCCCCAACTCTGATCCAAGTAGTTCTTTTATACTCGTCTATATATAGGGGCTATTCTTGAGGTTTCATTTGAATAAAAGGTTCTACAATCTGAGTAAAATGGAGCACCACCAGGCTAAACAAACCTGACTTAGGATACACAACCTGATCAAGGATCTTTAGGTTTTAAGGTTCTGTGATATCTGAATAATCAAAGTAGGTGCTTGTGACATTCTGTAACTTATCTGTCTGTAATATGTTAGCCAGTCCTAGGGCTGGAATGATGGCGGTAATAGACATGCCCAATGATGAATGACTTACCATGCTAAGTATATCCTACACCTTGATTCTTGAATTTAAAAGAGCTTCTGAATCATCAGAGAAAGATCAAATTTGGCTTAACTGTCATTTTACTATTGTATATTTCTATCTATATGTGGTATATTTAGTGAGGATCTAAGTATATTTGGTGGGTCTCCAGTAACTAGAATGTTTTATTGATCTATATATGCCATTTCCCAGTTATGCCAGGCAGTTGAAAGTTTATTGAATCAGACAGTGAAGAATTTGAAGTTGAGTCAATGCTTCTCACTCCTATATAAAAGATGTCATGAGGAAGAGCCAGAGAGGAGGAGTGTTGAAGTGAAGTGTTGGTCAATTTTTTATACACTATAGTAAAGGCTGATTTATTTGAGGCATCTGTTATTTCAGGCAATCTGAATTAAATATGACTAAAAATGGCTATTCTGAGCTATTACATTTCTAAGTGACTAAAAAACACGTGCAGGAAAGCAAAATCTAGATTTTGTCAGGATACACCCAACATCTATAAGAAAACAAGCTGGAGGCATATAGCACATTCTATTTTAAAACAGTGGGCTCCCTTTGAGAGACAGTGGTGCTATTAGTGTCATTTTACTTGAGAGAGAGAACTTTGTGACACTAGTTATGCTTTTATATGCATTTATCCATTTTTATCATCCTCTTTATCCCCTATTCATTCATTCATTTTTGCTTTGTACTCTCTGTAGGCCTTATTGCTTTTGATATTTGACTGTATTCATGTGTTCATGCAATCCAAAGCAGACAGAGCACCTACTGATTCAAAGCAAGGTTCTGTGTTCGGCACTGTTGGGGATACAGAGATGATTAGCCACCCTTCTTAGTATGTTATTGCATTTTAGAAGATAATGTCTTGAAGATAGATTATTGCTTTGGATGAGGCCCCTGATTAAGACTGGAGAAAGAAGATTGATTACCATATCCAAGATGGAGGCTAAAGGGGAAGACTTGAAGGACCTTGATCCCATACCTTGTGTTTTATTGCAGCTTATCTCATTGTGTGACATTGATTTGTTGACATATGTCTCTTCCATATTAGAGTGCCTTGAGAGTAGGCTTTTGACTCAGTTTGGATGACTAGAACCTAGCACACAGCCTACAGAGTTGGTTATATACCTACTCAATGAAAGACCGACATGAGTCTGAGTTATAACGTGGGAGGGACTGTTCCAGAAAAGTAAAATGTGGTGAAGATATGTTGCTATGTGGTGTTTTAAACTTTCATTGACATCTAGGAAGAAGATGTTAATTGATTGGGCTTTGAACTGTGGCAGGAAAACATTTAGATCTTGCTCAAATATTCATGACAGTCTTATTCAAACAGTAGCCTATGTTGTTCTCCTTACTGCTTATTACACATATGCACATATCCCATAAATCAAAAGGAATGCTATGGGATTCCAAAACTTCTTGCCATCTGGGCCATGTGTGGTTGAACTATGAAAACTCATTCAGTCAGCAAGATAGAAATAACATCTGCATAGGCAGACAAGTTAGCAGACTCAGACTAGCTTTCCTCTGAGGCTCAGCTGCCATTGTGACTCATGACAAGTTCCCAGCCTGAAAAAGCAAAGAACTGAAGAGCAGAAGTACCCTACTCAGAGACCATAAAGGGCAGGGAAGCACACAAGTCAGTTTTCTGACATTGCTGAACAAATAGATTTTCCTTAACTTATTCATTTCTATGGAGTCAGGTTGACTGTTGGGCCAAGAAGATGGAGAGTTTGAGAGGAAGAGTGACAGAAATATTTTAATTACAAAGTCAGATTCATTCTAGTAATGCAAGACTGTCTTAACAATTGGTAACCAGTATGATAGATCTCTCAGTATGATAGATTTGAAGTCGATAGGCCAAGGCCATGTCATCAGTAGAAACAGAAAAAAAAAAAAAGCTAATTCTACCTAACTATATGCTTGTATTCATTAACCATTCCCTCTCTACCACTCCATGCCAGTGCCCTTCCCAGCCCCTAGTAACCATTATTCTATTGTCTATCTCCATGAGTTCAATTTTTTTAGTTCCCTCATATGAGTGAGAATATGTGATATTTGGCTTTCTGAACCTGGATAATTAAAAATTTAAAAAAATTAGGAAAATAATGCTAATTCTTAAACATGATGAAGTGCATTTATCATAAACCAATTGTAAACATCATAATAAATAGAGAAATATAAATGGCATTTTCATTAAAACCAGTAACGAGACAGGGATTGTCCCATTGTTACTACTATTCAACGCTGTTTTAGAGGTACTCGTTAGTGTTATATGTTATGGAAAAGAAATTAGTTTTATGAATATAAAAATGACAAGATTATTATTATTTGCGTACAGTACCACTATATAAAATTCAGGAGATTCAACTATAAAGTCATTTGAATGAATAATAATTTAACTGGGTGGATTGATGCAAAATGTATATTATAGAGCAATTGCTTTTAATTATACTGACACTAACCAATTAGAAACAGGACAAAATCCCATTCACAAACATGGTATTAATTTTAAAAATCACCCAGGAATAGAATTAATCAGGAAGAGACAATCTATGTGAGATTAATCACGACATTATATTTAATAGAAAAAAAAAAAAAACAAGAGCTGTAGAAGGCGAGAGACATACCATGCCCCCTGCATGGCAAAAATTATATTATCTTAAGCACTTAATATTATGTTTAAAACTTAAGATCATGATTCTAAATTTCTTATGGAAGAACATAGATGCTACAATTGTTAAGGGAATGTTAGGAAAAAAGGAAAAGTGAAAGAAAATTTCCCCTGTTTGATATTAAATTTAACATAAATGAGTATAATATTGGTCCAAATGTGGACAAGTAAATCAATGGAACAGAGAACAGAATGGAGAATACAGATCCAAGTATATATGGGAACCTGCTGCATGATAAAAGTGTTATTGAAATCAGCAGCAAAACTGTGGCTTTTTCAAAATAAAAACAGAAGAAAATAAAAATAGAACTGCTTCTTTGCAACATATACAAAGGTAAATTCTAGATATATTAAAAGTGATGTAAAAAATAACTATTGAAGTATTAGAAAAGGATATAAAAATATGGACATGACTGTGAGGTGATGTTCCTTAAACATGACATGGATCCATGTTCTTTAAAGAAAAATAATCTCTACAGATTTAATTATATAAAATTAATCTATTGGGAGAAAATATTTGCACACATCTGATAGAAGAAAGGCTTGATGCTACTGACATATAAAATACTCCTACAAATTCATAAGAAAAAGAACTACCTAATAGATAAATAAACAAAGGATTTGAATAGGCAATTTAAAAGAGAAATTACAAATGTGTTGGAATATTTATTTGGAATATTATCAGGTTGGTGCAAAAGTAATTTGCACTTTTGCCATTTGGCAGAGGGACTAAATTAGCATTTATGAAGCACCTGCTGTGTGCTAGGTACTATGAAAAGTGGACTATATCACATTTAAGCCTCAAAACTCATCTTACAGGCAGTTAATGCTAATTTCTCCATTTTACACATAAGGAAATTGAGGCTTAATGAGTTTGACTAACTCCTACAAAGTCATGCACTCCAAAAGTGGCAGAGCTAGCATATTTTATGGAGATCTATTGTACAGCATGGTGACTATAGTTAACAATAATGTGCTAAATACTTAAAAATTGCTAAGAGTATATTTTAAATGTTATCATTCTCCAAAATAATAAGGGTATAAGGTGATATGGATATGTTAATTTCATTGATTTACTCATTCCACAATGTATACATGTATCAGAACATTACATAGTACACTATAGATATGTACCATTTTTCATTCGTTGATTAATAAACTAATTAAAATCTTAAAAAGTGAAAATATATCTTGATTTTAGAAGTTCAGATTCACTCAGTAAGGAAATTATCATGGTGGAACAAACCATTGTAATAATAAATATAGTAATTAAAAAAAAATTAATGTTGACCCCTGCCCTATCCAGAATCTGGGAAAATAAACTAGATAGTGGCATAGTTAGTTGAATCTTTAGGTCATTAAGAAAATATACCCCAAAATTGTTGGCACAGAACTGATAATGTATTATAGTTCAAAGAGAACTTCAAGTAGCCAGGGAATTCAGTCTATTGATTCTGGCTTGACTGCTAACACACTGGGAAACCCTCAGCAAGTCTCTCAGATCCCATGAGGTGGATACATAAGACACTTGAATGATTGAACTAAGAGAATGCTGAATGAAGGCATTGTGTCTACATTGTTCCAGAGTTTTGAGGACAGACCAGTTATTTTCTTAATTGTTGTGTTATCAAGGCAGATACTCAGCCTGGCTTAGTAGACCTTAGAGCATGCACTATAGGAGAGGAGGCTCTAAAGGCTCTGCTCTGTCTTTAATTGTTTACTGTTAAACCTATAAATCATTGAATTTGAGGAAGCCATAGGAGCCATGCTTATCATGGTTTTCAATTTTGCTGATGGAGAGTGGGTATGCCAATAAATAGTATTCCATTCATTCCTTTTCAAGTTAAAAGTTCATTGGGAAATAAGGTTAAAGACGCAGAGAGATGGAGACAGAATGCCACAATTATTACTAATAAATCCAACAGAAGAATTTGGTTTTTATATCTATAGTTAAAAGGGTTTTCTGACATTTGCACTCTGTCACATCCCCTAACTGTCTCAAGTCTAGACATCAGGACGGCAAACCCAAGGGAATGGTTGAGCCCACAGGAGCCACTACATTTACCCAGGGTGCTGCTTCTTATAGATTCTAGGCAGAAAGTGACAGAAAAGTATGAATCATCAGTGCCTTTGAGCTTTTTTTTATTGCAGGGTGATATAATTTGGATACTTGACCCTACCTCTAAAATCTCATGTTGAATTATAATCCCCAATGTTGGAGGTGGGGCCTCATGGCAGGTGGTTGGATCATGGGTGTGGATCCCTTGTGGCTCAGTTCTGACTTTGTTATAGTGAGTTTTTACAATATCCAGTCATCTAAAAGTGTGTGCCACCTCCTACCGCACTCTCTCACTTGCTCCTCCTCTTTCCATGTGATGTGCTTATTCCCCTTTTGCTTTCTTCTGTGATTGTAAGCTTCCTGAGGCCTCCAGAGAAGCCAAGCAGATGCTAGAACCATGCTTCCAGTAAAGCCTGCAGAACCATAAGCCAATTAAACCTGTTTTTTGTTTTGTTTTGTTTTGTTTTTGTAAATTATCCAGTCTCAGGTATTTCTTTATAGCAAAGCAAAATGGCCTAACACAGACAATTGGTACCAGGAATGGGGTATTGCTATAAAGATGACTGATAACGTGGAAGCAATTTTGGAACTGGGTAACAAGCATAGTTGGAAGAGTTTGGAGGACTCAGAAGAAAACAAGAAGATGAGAGAATGTTTGGAACTTCTTAGAGTTTGATTAAATGGTTGTGACCAAATGCAGATAGTGATATGGACAATGAAGTCCAGGCTGCTGAGGTCTCAGAGGGAAGTGAGGAACTTACGGGGAACAGGAGCAAATGTCACTTGCGTTATGCCTTAACAAAGAGTGTGGTTGCATTCTGTTCATGCTTTAGGGAATCTATGGAATTATGAACTAAAGGGTAATGATTTAGGGCATCTGGTAGAAGAAATTTTTAAGCAGCAAAGCACTCAAGCGGTACCCTGGATTCTTCTAATAGCCTACGCTCAGATGCAGGAGCAAAGAAATGACTTACATTAGAACTTATATTTAAAAGGGAAGCAGAGTGTAAAAGTTTGGAAAACTTAAGCCTGGCCCTATGGCAGAGAAAGAAAAAGCTCTTTAGAGAGAGGTATTCTAGCAGGTTTGAGAGGAGCCACTTGCTAGAGATATTTGCATAACAAAAAGTGAACCAAGTGATAATATACAAGGCAATGGGGAAAAGGTCTCAAAGTACTTCAGAGACCTTCCCAGTAGCCTGTCTTATCACAGGCCCAGAGGCCTATGAGAATGGAATGTATTCATGGGCCAGGCCCAGGGCCTCACTACCCTGCACAGCCTCAGGACACTGCTCCCATGTCGTGGTCACCCTAGCTCCTGCTGTGGCTCAAAGGGGCCCAGGTACAGTTTGAAGTATCACTTTGGAGAATGCAATCCATAAGCCTTGGTGGATTCCATGTGGTGTTAAGCCTGTAGGTGTGTAGAATGCAAGAGCGATGAATGCTTGGCAGCCTCCACTTAGATTTCAGAGGATGTATGAAAAAAGCCTGAGTGTCTAGGGAGAAGCCTGCTGTAGGGGCTGAGCCCCCACAGAGAACATCTACTAGGACAGTGCACAGGGGAAATGTGGAGTCGAAGGCTCCACACAGAGTCCCCACTGAGGTGCTGCCTGATGGAGCTGTGGGACTGGGGCCACTGTCCTCCAAACCCGAGAACATCAAATCCACCAGCAGCTTGCCCCTACACCTGGAGAGTAGCTATGTGGGCTGTATCCTGCAAAGCCATAGAGGTGGAGCTGCTCAAGGCCGTTGGAGCTCACTCCTCACGCCAGTGTGCCCTAGATGAGTGATGTAGAGTCAAAGGAGATTATTTTGGAGCTTTAAGATTTAATGACTTCCCTGCTGGGTTCTGAACTTTCATGGAACCTGTAGTCCCCTTTTTTGGGCCAATTTATTCCTTTTGGAACAGGAATGTTTACCCAGTGACACTACTTCCACTGAATCTTGGAAGTAGCTAACTTGTTTTCGATTTTACAGGCTCAAGGGTGGAGGAGATTTGCCTTGTCTCAAATAATGCTTTAGACTTTGGACTTTTGAGTTAATGCTGGAATGAGTTAAGATTTTGAGGGACTGTTTGGAAGGCATGATTTTATTTTGCAATGTGAGAAGGACATGAGATTTGGGAGGGGCCAGTGGTGGAATGGTATAATTTAGATAATTGTCCCCACCCAAATCTCCTGTTGAATTGTAAACCCTAATGCTGGAGATGGAACCTCGTGGGTGTATAGGTCATGGGGCAGATGGCTTATGGCTTAGTGCTGCCATCGTGATAGAGTTCTTATGAGATCTTGTCATTTAAAAGTGTGTGGCACCTCCCACCTTATTCTCTCTCTTCCTTGCTCCTTCTTTCACCATGTGATGTACCTTCTTCCACTTTGGCTTCCACTATGATTGTAAGCTTCCTGAGGCTTCCCTAGAAACTGAGCAGATGCCAGCACCATGCTTCCAGTAAAACCTGTAGAACTATGAGCCAATTAAATTGATTTTATTTGTAAATTACCCAGTCTTAGGTATTTATTTTTAGCAATGCAGAAATGGCTAACTAACAGAAAAATATACACAACATGAAATTTACCTTTTAACCATTTGAAGTATACAATTAAATGACATTTAGTGTATTCACAATATTGTGTAACCGCAGCATTCATCTAGTTTTTAAGCATGTTTGTTACCCCAAAAGAAAACCCAATATCCATAAAACAGTTACCTCCTCTTTCAATTTTCCCTCCCTTAAGACCCTGGCAAGCACTAATCTATTTTCTCTCTATGGAAAACTTGCCTGTTATGGAAATTCCATATGAACAGCATCATATAATACATTGCCTCTGTGTCTGGCTTTCATCATTTAGCAAAATATTTCCAAGAGTTCAACCATGATGAAGCATGTGACAGAACTTTCTTAAGTTTTAGGGCTGTATAGTATTCCATTGTATGCATATACCATATTTCGTTTATTCATTCACTTGTTCATGGACATTTTGTCTGTTTCCACTTTTTGGCTATTGGGTGAATAGTACTGCTATGAACTTTTGTTTTCTAGTATTTGCTTGAATACCCACTTTCAATTATTTTAGGTAGATATCTAGCAGTGTAATCTCTGGCTCATATGGTAATTCGGTGTTTAACTTTTTGAGAAAGCACCAGAAATTTTTCCAACTTGTGGCTTTTAAATATTGATTAACAGCCAGACACAGTGGCTCACACCTGTATTCCCAGCACTTTGGGAAGCCAAGGTAGGTGGATTACCTGAAGTTAGGAGCTCGAGACCAGCCTAGCCAACATGGTGAAAACCCGTCTGTACAAAAAAATACAAAAATTATGTGGGCATCATGGTGGTTGCCTGTAATTCCAGCTACTCGAGAGACTGAGGCACAAGAACCACTTGAACTTGGGAGGTGAAGGTTGCAGTGAGCCAAGATCGCACCCCTGCACTCCAGCCTGTGTCACAAAGCAAGACTCTATCCCCACCCCTAAAAATATTGATTAGCTACCCCTCATTGAAAAGTGTAGCCCAGTGGATATGCCCCACCAATTAGATAACTTCCTCCTCCTTGGGGTGGGGTAAGTTACAGGTGGGTTTAAAGCTAGGATATTACTACACCTGAAGTCCCATTACATGTACACATAGGGCAGGGAAAAGGAACATGCCACCTTTAACAGATGACATATATCTGGGAGCAATAACTGACATCTGACTATTAAACACAAACTTCTTGAAGACTTATCATGTGCCAGAAATTGTGACAAACATTGTGGATCCCGAAACAAGGAAAATTTTCTGTCCTCCATAAGCTCAGGTTCTAAAAGCTGAGCACTAATTTTTAATGAAGTCATAATGCACTAATCAGAATCCACAATACATTTAAAAATCCAATTCTCTGAAATACAAATTTAACATTATATGGGGATGGCTCTCAATGATAAGTGACCTCACTCTCACATTATGTCAGTTCATAAAATATGCAGAGGGCCGTTTCCAAAAAATTACACATAATTCAGCTAAGATAAGCACTGCACAAAATTGAATAAATTACAGTGGTCCATCTGTCTTTAAAATAATATTTAAATTAAGAAACCAAACTAATCATCAGCTGAACTTTATTATTAAAATTAAATATTTTCACATAAATGGATGTTAAGTTAGGCAACATACACTGCAATAATTGAATTATATTTGTCAGTTTCAATTATGGCTGAAAAAATTTACCATCATCATGTAAAACATGAATCTGTCCCTAAACTCCTGAAAGCAGGCATTACCAATGAGCTGATTATATCTCTACCTACTCCATTTTACCATTGTCAGGCACTACCTGAAATATTATACCAACACAGCACACCATTCTTGGGATGATTCCTGGTCCAAATGATTCATTTCTCATAGATTTGCCTCCACATACCCAAAACTCATGTTCTGTATCATTGGATATCACATTCTTATGTGCCACAGAGAACATCCATCTCTTGCTAAGAATAACAGCACTATTCAATAGACAACATAGCTCAGGCGTTTGAAATGGAAAGAAACACAGGTAACCATGCCACCTTTATTGCTCTGTGTAAATTTTATTTAAGCTCTTATTAATTTAGACATACTCATTCTTCTAGTTAATGGCTAACTGCCCAGTATTGTCAGATAACATGATGAAATATTCTGACAGGTCTGCAGTTTTACTCATGTGATTGAATGTTCAGACTATTATTTTCTCCATGACAGGCTACTAAGTACCATATATAATTTTTGAGTGTTTTTGACAGAAGAATGCACATCATTTTCTTTCTAGGGAATATATGCTTTTGAGGTTTATTATCAGAATTTGAACAAATTCTAATAGTGGATTTTCTATCTTGTTCTTCCACCCACAAATATTAAGGGTTGTGATGTTGTGTTCAAATGTGAGCTTATACATTAAATTAAAATCTAAGTTGGTGTGGTTAATGTTATTAGAAAATACATATTAGGCTTACCTGAAAAATGTTAGGAACTGTGATTTCAATTAGAACACAAAATCAGACTTATTGAAGGAACTGAGTTCTATTAAAGTACCTGAGTTTATGTGGAAGAGCAAAGCTAAAATGTGGCCAAATGCAGTGCTGAAAACACACTAATACCAGTTAAATGGATAAGTAGTTTAGTAATTACTAAAAAAGGAAATTCATCTAGAATATAATTTTACATATTAATAGGAGGAATCCATCCTGCAGAAGAGATTCAGGTAGATATTCTAGTTCCAACCTAGATAACTATGTATTAGCATCAGTGCTTTTGTATGCATGTTATAATCTTAGCTAATCCTCTCAAGAGTGGATTATAACCCATTCAATTAAATGGGTTATAATAGAAAATGGATCTGCTGATTCTATTCTACATAATAGGAAATTTAAAAAAAAAACAACATAGTTTGTTGCTTGAGCATACATATTATATTGGTCTACTGAAGGTTGTCTAAGCTTCTATTTTCTTAAATCTTTTTTTTTTTCTTCAACTTCTTTTCAGGGGTACCTGTGTAGAATGTACAAGATAAATGTGTCCCATGGTGGTTTACTGCACAGATCATTCCATCACCCAGATATTAAACCCAGCACCCATTAGCTATTCTTCCTGACGCTCCCCAACCCCCTACCCCAACCTTTGACAGGCCCCAGTGTCTGTTGTTCCTCCCATGTGTCCATGTGTTCTTATTCAGCTCCCATTTATAAGTGAAAATATGTGATGTTTGGTTTTCTGTTCCTGCATTAGTTCTGAGGATAATGGCTTGCACCTTCATCTGTATCCCTGCAAAGAACAGGATATCATTCCTTTTTATGGCTGCATAGTATTCCATGGTATATATGTACCACTTTTTCTTTATCCAGTCTATCTTTGATGGACATTTAGGTTGATTCCATGTCTTTGGTATTGTCAGTGGTGCTGCAGTGAACACACTGGTACATGTATCTTTATAATAGAATGATTTACATTCATTTGGGTTTATACCTAGTAATAGGATTACTGTGTCAAGTGTTATTTCTGCATCTAGGACTTTGAGGAATCACCACACTTTCTTCCACAATGGTTGAACTAATATACACTCCCACTGACAG
This sequence comes from Saimiri boliviensis, assembly GCF_048565385.1. NCBI lineage: Eukaryota > Metazoa > Chordata > Mammalia > Primates > Cebidae > Saimiri > Saimiri boliviensis. Next base: position 98,248,598 of record NC_133470.1, read on the forward strand.
TGTAAATGTGTTCATTTTTCTCCACAATCTTGCCAGCATCTGTTGCTTTTAGATTTTTTAATAATAGTCTTAGGCAAATCCCTACCCCTCCAAGGATTTTGGTTTTTAAGCATCTTTTGATGTTGCAGATCTAATCCACATTCTATTTCTACCTGCTGTGCATCTCTGTTTTCCTCCATCTTCAACCTCCTCCCCTCCCCTTACACAAGTGATCCTTCAATGAAACACAAATCCTTATTTTGTGAGTCTCTCAAATTCACTTGTATGACTAGATATTGTTTCCAAATTCCTTGGCAGGTTTAGTTTCTACAATGATTAAATGAGGCCATGATGTGACCAGGCATTGGAATCAGACCAGAGGGCAAGTTACTCAACTTCTCTGTGCTACACTTTCCTCAATTGTGAAAACAGACTAATGATAGTACTTACCTGATAGGACTATTATGAGGATTAAATGGGATAAAACACTTAAATACCTTCTATAGTCCCTGCACACAGTAAGTGTTCAATTAATGTAACAAAGGATGTTGGTGAACATTAGAGTTCCTCATAGATAAGTTCTCTCAGGCCATACTGTTAAACAAACCACTCAGAAAGTATCTCATTGATTTAATTGTTTGAAAATGGAAGTATATAACGTTTTCAAAATGTTCTCCCATCCCTAGTCTTCTGACATGTCTCATATTTTTCACCTTCCCTCACATTATAAAGGGTCATTCAGAAATCTGATCCCCAGGTGTTCTCTTTGCCTGGGAGGCCATCTAAATGTATCAGGAGACCTGTTTCATTCATAATATACAGATAGAATGCATGCTATGTAACAGTTGCTGTTCTAGGGATATAGGGTGAAAAAAACAATATTCCTGACTTCATAATGCTTCAATCCCAGTAATTAGAAATCACTTAAGACAGCCGAGGGGTTTGTTTCCAATCTCTTTGCCTAGTTTTGCCTTCTTTATTCCACTTCACCCCATTATTCTGTTACAAACTACCTAAGTTGTGCCTTTTCCAATCTTTGAATCATTACATATAATGAAGAATACAGAAGCAAAACAGTGGTTGTAAATATCTGTTTTCCTTCCCTTCTGGCTACAGCAGGCTCTCATTCCCAAGAACAAGCCTACGAATTTCTCTTTCATTGTTTTTCTGGCAAATATGAAACACATCCTTTTAGGAAAGCCTTACCTTATTCTAGGCCTTAATGTATCTGACACTGTTTTAAGGGCTTCAGAAATTCTTGATGCAAAGGAAAGGGCTTTGCAGTCACACTTAACTGGATTTAAATCTAAACTTCATTGCTTCTTAGCTGTGTAACCCTGGCAAGTCATTTCACCTCTCTGAGGCTTAGTTTCCTCATTGTTAGGTAAGGATAATGAATGCCATTTTGTAGGGCTGTCATGAACATTAAAATGAAGGAATGTCTATAAAGCACTTTGTACAGGCCTAGCACAAAGTAAGTGCTCAAAAAACATTAGCTTTATTTATTTATTTATTATTATTATTATTATTTTTTTAGCAAGAGCCACCCAGTAAAGAATGCTTGGTTTCAAATCTCTGTTTCAAGCTTGCTAGTTGATTAACCTTTAGCAAGTTACTCATCTTTACCGAATATTAGCTTGTCTTTCTATAAAAATGAAATTTAATATCTACTTATCTGAAAAATTGTTCTAAGGATTAAGTGAGGAAAAAATATAATGACATTGGGCAGAACATATTCCTTCCATTTTTATGTCTTTTGTTCATTACCAAATTTTTCAAGGCCTTGTATTCAGCCCTGGGAGAATAAGGTAGACATGATCTCTTCCCATTTTGGAGACAGAAAGACAAATTATGTGTTATATGATTACAAATGACGTGAAAATGTTATGAGGGAAATAAGCAGTGCTGTTGTAAAGAATAATAGTTGTTTAATTTAAATCAGAGGAGAGGACTTCATTAAGAGATGACCAAACTGAGATCCACATGATAAGGATCTAGCAATTGGAAAAGCATTTCAGCCAGAGGGAACAGCATGTAGCAAAATCCTGAAGTGGAAAGAGCTTGGGCTGTTCAATGAGCAAAAAGAGGCCTGATATCCTGATTATTTTGAAAGATATACCTCTCCATTATTTAGAAAAGTAAGGAAGAGTTGTTGACATTATCAAATAAACTGGAGAAGTCAAAGGAGTGAGAGCAGATAGGATTTTAAAAGGTGGTCATGGTAAGCTTTCCAAAATAATATCAGTGTTTTATCAGTTGGAGGTCCCAGCAAGAAACAGGTGGTACACTCAAAGGGGGTAACTAGAGGATAATGTAATAAAGGGACTGTATACAAAGCTGTGGTCAGGGTTTAAGGTTAATAGTTAAAGAAAGCCAACAAGGGAGAAGGAAGCATCCCAGGACAAGCAAAAGCAGGGATGGATTATCACCCTGTGTGCTGATGAAACTAGGGGTGGGGTTGGTTACAGAGCTTGAAGAGGGCAACAGCTGCATGGAGAAGGCCTGCTAAGGCTTTTGGTAGAGGAACACAACTGTTACAAATCTGTAGTCCAGTACCAAGGAATCTGGTGTTGGGGACACATAGGCTACCCTTCCTTCACTCTCTTGCCAGTACCTCCTGATGGGCATAATCAAGTGTAAATGAGAGGGAAAAGAGAGTTGGTTTGATGTAGTCTGTAGAGATCAGTCTTCTGGGGCACACAGAATGTGGAGAGGGGTGGAATATAGATTCAGAGAGACAAATTCAGACTATCCATCATAGTATCTAATATATAACTGTGCTAGGCTGAATAATGCCTTCCCTGAAGAGGTTCATGTCCTAATCCACAGAACACGTAAATATGTTACCTTAAATGATAAAATGGACTTTGCAAATGTGATTAAGGATTTTCAGATGGGGAAATTATTCTGGAATATTTGGACAGTCCCAATATAATTATATGGGTTTTATAAAAGAGAGGCAGACAAGAGAAGGAGATGTGCCCATAGATGCAGAGGTCAGAGCAATGTAGAGCTATGAGCCAAAGAATGCAAACAACCTCTACACGCTGAAAAAAGCAAGAAAGTAAATTCTCCTCTAGAGCTTCCAGAAGAAAAACAATCTGCTAATTACCTTGATTGTTTACCAGAAATCTGTTTTGGAATTCTGACCTCCAGAAATGCAAGAATAAATTTGTGTTGTTTTCAGACACTAAATTACTGGTATTTTTTTTTTTTTTTCTTACAGCACCGATAGGAAACTAATAAAATAGCCTTCTAATTCTATACCGTTTTTTAGTGCCATCAAGCATGTTCATGAACATTACCTTTTTCAATATTCACAGCAAGGAATTATTTTCTTCAGTATATGGAGAAAGTTAGGGTCAGAGATTTGAAAAGTCTTTCCTGTAGTTAGCACATGATGCAGCTAGAGATGAAACTCCGTTTTTTTGACTCCAAGTTCAGTGTCCTTTTCTCTCAATATATTATACCCAAGCGAGTTTAAAACAGAAGCACCACGCTCTGAGTTTGTTGAGAGTCCACCTTTAATGGTCAGCATCCGAGAGTCAGCTAGAGCTCAAACCTCTAAGGGTGGTCAACATTTTTATACCAGTTTATGATCAGGGGATGATAAGCAGATTATTACAGAAGCAGAGGAGCAGGTTAGGGGAGAGGGGGTGCCTAACAAAAAATTCTATTTAAAGTTGTTTTTTTACTCAGGATATGGGGTAAGCAGTTACATAGTTGCAAAACACAATGTACAGGATGTACAAGGCCAGTGGGTCCTGTTTCTTAGAAAATTGGTTACAAATATGCCAGGTGTCTCAGACCACAAGCATTCTCAGAACAAAATGCCCTACATAGCTCAGGGTGGGCAAAATGGAGTTAGCAGGATTGTTTAAAATGTATTCATTCTAGCCAAGCTAGGGTATTTCAAATACACTACATTTTCTTCTGTAGAGAAGCAGCAGAAGAAAGTCAGATTTCAGGGAAATGTGGGACAAGTAGGTGGTTCAGTGTATTGTGGTAGAAGAGTTGTCTCCATTGGAGGTAACAGATTCTGCTGCTTGTTCTGAAGCTACCTTCAGTTTCAGGGCATCAACGCTCACGAAAACCCATGTGATATGGTTTGGCTGTGTCCCCACCTAAATCTCATCTTGAATTGTAACTCCCACAATTCCCACTTGCCATGGGAGGGATGCAGTGGAAGGTATTGAATGATGAGGGTGGGTTTTTCTCATGCTAGTGAAAAGTCTCATGAGAGCTGATGGTTTTAAAAAGAGGAGTTCCCCTGCACAAGGTCTCTCTCTTTGCTTGCTGCCATCAATGTAAGATGTGGCTTGCTCCTCCTTGCTTTCTGCTACGATTATGAGGCCTCCTCAGCCACGTGGAACTGTAAGTCCATTAAACTACTTTCTTTCGTAACTTTTCCAGTCTTGGGTATGTCTTTATCAGCACTGTGAAAACGGACTAAAACACCATGCTTGATGAAAGGCGATGGTTTTCAAACTCATGTTTGAAGCGAGTCCCAGAGACCTAGGGCTTTTGAGGAGAAGGATGTGGGGTGATGGGGTTCTTCCAACCAGAGAAGCTCTATGCTTATCTATTTTTTAACTAATTGATTTTGATTTAGGTCACATTTCAATTTAAAAAACAATTCTGGGGTTAAAAATAAGTTTGAAAATGATGGTGGACATTCTGCTAACTTCCACTGTAGATGGTAAGAAGAATTAGAAACTCTAGGGTGATTGTCAGTCAAATTCCATAGATCTCAGAGAAAGGAGGATGAGGTAGAGCAGAATTCTTGGAGACCCCCAGGCACAAGCTGGCTGTGAGAAGCAGCAGAATGTCATGGATATGACAGCATCTGGCCTCTTATTTGATTTTTAAAGTGGATTATAGCATTTGGAGCTCCATATCCTATGAGGCTTAAACACATTTGTGATGGTGGGGTGTTTCTGTTGCATTGGCAAAGGTCAAAATCAATCGAATTCTCAAATCTTCCCCTATTTCATAGGTCAGGTGCACTATTATTCCATAGATCACTAGTGACTTTATCTGTGATACTTAAGCATTTGTTTGACATAAAAATGACTTTTAAGGTTTACTTACTGGTCCCTTGGCAAACTAAGGACACTTCCTATCTCTAATGCTTTAAATATATCATCTGAAATTATTGCACATTGAGCTGTTACTTTGACTGGCTGCTGAGAAGTGTGCTTGAGTTTTAAAGGACTTCTCTTTCGGAGGTGGGTGAGTGGGTGAAGAAACTCTTTTTTTGTCTGCTCCTCTAGAAATCGTCTTTCTTTTTTTTTTTTTTTTTTTTTTTTTTTTTGAGACGGAGTTTCGCTCTTGTTCCCCAGGCTGGAGTGCAATGGCGCGATCTCGGCTCACCGCAACCTCCGCCTCCTGGGCTCAGGCAATTCTCCTGTCTCAGCCTCCTGAGTAGCTGGGATTACAGGCATGCGCCACCATGCCCAGCTAATGTTTTGTATTTTTAGTAGAGACGGGGTTTCACCATGTTGACCAGGATGGTCTCGATCTCTCGACCTCGTGATCCACCCGCCTTGGCCTCCCAAAGTGCTGGGATTACAGGCTTGAGCCACCGCGCCCGGCCCCCTAGAAATCGTCTTTCTGAATGAAATGAGCACATCAGAGAGCTCTGTCCCTGAAATGCCCCTCAAGCCTCCGAAGCCCACCTTGTCTGAATTGTACTTTGACACTAGGTGCTGGATTTCCAGTAGAGCATGTTCCAAAAACCTTCATCACAGACTTGTCATTGTGTTTATGGTAAGGGTGGTATTGGGAGCATTGTCCAGATATCCCAAATACACTTTAGAAGAACCCACGAAAAGGAGGAAGTTCTCTAAGACTTCGTTGCCAGGAAAAGCTATGTTCCTCTTCAGCAACTAGTGTGTTTTTAAGCTTATGGGTATATGGAATTTTGTTATTCAGTGGCCAGACCCACTGAATAACAAAACCATAGCTGCATATTAGATATGCATGAATACATGCCCCCACTCTCAGGAACTTAATTTTTCAAATGGTGAGGCTAATTTTGCAAAAACTCTCCTCTCACCCTCTTCCTGATTCTAATATGTAGCCAACATTGAAGATCACTATTATAACAAAATAAGGTCTCTGTGATTTAACTACTGGAAAACTCAAAATCAAGTCTGGGGCATTTTTGAATAGTTATATAGTACCTCATGTGCCTTTCTGAGTGTGAGCTTGATATTAGTGACATATTCTGATTTACTCTTCCTCCTAATTTCTTTACCTATTTTTAAAACCAGTTTTTTCATTATGTGTTTATTAGATCTACTTCAAATGATTTTGAAGTGAGAAAATAGATGTATTCGTAGATGGAGAGATGATAGAAAGACAAATTATTGCCAAGTGATATTTAAACTGAGTCTAGTTACTGCTAGGGGATATTTCAGCAAATTGAATGATATGAGCCAATCCTGCTGCAGAAATAATAGAAAACGTTGTCTTTTGTGTTGTTATCATGAAAACATTCCCGAAGTTCTTTCACGTTTTAATAACAAATGAAGAATTATTACCAATGCTTTAAAAACTAAAGAAAAAGGAAATTAAAAAAAAATTCCTAATTCCAATCCCCCAACACCACAAAAACTTTGATTTTTTTCAGAGCATTCATCTATCCTTAGAAGACTTCTATTTAAACAAAACAAATAGTAGAAAAATCAACAAGTCAACTATTTAAGGAAAATAAACTCAGTCTTCAAGATGCTTGGAATCCGCATTTGCTACTTGCAAGTCACAGAAGAACAAGCTATTTACTTTAGTGACTTCCTGCCGGGCTCCAGACACCATAGCCTATGAGATCTCTAAGACTGGGCTTCTATTTACTTTTCAACTTTCGAGCCATTTATCACTTCCCCTCTCCTCCACTCCCACATACAAGTGTCGTTGGGATAAACATATTTTGGTTTCCAGAACATGGTCTTTCTTGCTTCTGGGTTTTCATACACGTTGTTTCTTTCCCTACTGCTGGGTCACATTCTTTCCCTACTTCCCCCACTCACCTAGCTAACTCCCCCTCATTCTTTCTATGTTTTGCCTTAGATGCCACTTCCTCTTTGTGTTTTCAGACTTGCTTCCCTGCTGTGGGTACTCTTTCTCTTGAGCCACTTGTCTCAATGAATGGTGATTACTTGGTAAACATCTGCCTCTTCTGTTAGATTATAGGTTCTGGACCCTGGCTTTGTCACTGTATTTCCAGCACCTAGCACAGTGCCTGGTACAGAGTCACTACTCAAAGCATATATTTTGCTGTTGTTATTATAAAGTTTATGTTTTTCATGTTTGAAAGTCACTTGAAATATGTCAATAATGCTGATGGAAGTCATTTTTAGAGAAGGTTGCCATAATCATTCAGTGAGAGAAGACAGAATGCTCAGACAGCATGTGGACCCTGTAGCTGGACATTACTTTTCCCTGCTGATGGTTTTCTCTTCAAATATTATGTTAGAGATTATAATAAGACATGTAGCAATGGAGAGAAATCAGCTCATCCCAAACTAATGTTCACTTTTAGTTAACACTTGCTCTATGCAAGAAAAGGTCATATTAGTTGGTAGCTTGAATGCTTCCAAGACCATTGCCTATTTCAATGCTTCAGTGCTTCAAAGCTTCAGAAGCTCTGCCCTGTGCTGTAGCCATTTGATGTAGAAGTGGAAAGTGCCTGAAATATGACAGTTAAGGGTTAGAAGCACAGAGGCGGGTGCTGTAATATGTCACTTACATTTATGTGACTTTTTTTTTCAGTACAATTTTGACTGTTGCCTTGTAAGAAAGGCCCTGTAGTATATTGAAAATAGCTCTGAATTTGTAGTAAACAATTTTTCATCTTTCTGCTTCCTAACACTGTTAGTTTGGACAAGCCAGTACATCACTTTGAACTTTGATTTCCTCATCTCTAAAATGGGGGCAATGACATAAGCTTTATAGTCACCTGATGAAAATTTTCTTATACCTAAGTCAGTGATTAATAAAGGTCTATTAAATCCAAATGTCAAGGAAAGACTTACTTCATTGGAAGGAAAAAGTGTGAACTTTCAGCTTTTGTCTTTTATAAAGTTTGTGAATGCATTTAATCATTTTTATTGTTATTATTAATGTTATATATTTACTCGTCTGCAAATCAGTTATGAAAGGAAAAATGTCAAATGTAACTTACTTTTCCAATGAAAATTGATTTGTTAAAGCAGGAGTTGCCAGGAAGTTTTGCTCTGATTTGATATGATCCAGTATAAGCTAGGAGTTTCTCTACAGAGTTCAGGAAAAAGGAAGGCCCCAAAAAATCTCTCCAAATTAGCCCTGAATATAAACTGCAGGTTTTTTTAAAATAGTATAATCAGATGCTCTGACTTTGGTCTTCTAATTATTTCACCAGGCCAGGAAAGGAGAGCTGACAAATAAGCCTGATTCTTCTTTGGCACCAAAAAAATTCAAAGAAGAACAGAAAGTCCATTGAAGTTCTCCTTGTTTCCTTTGAAATGCTTGTGATCTGCCTCCTGAGACTGCAGGGTTATTAACTTGCAGCAGGAAGGTGGTAGAGAACTGAATAAAGAAACATCCATCCACATCAGTTGTCATGGTTCTTCTATCATTTAGACTCCAGCAGAGCAGGAAGTAGTGAGCTGCAAAGTGGATACATGAGTTTTTCTCTTGCTTCTACTGATGGATCAAAACTCCTTAGGCTACTCATTGACTTGGTTGGTGCCTTCCTTCTTACTGCCTTTGCCTCCCAATACCTAAGCCAAGTTCCTCTTTGTTTATGTGTCTGAGCGTTCTACTCTTTCCTTCTCAGAATGACTTTTCCTCATTCACTCTCATTCCCAAACAACTCGTTGTATAACCTTACTAGGAACACATTATATATGCTCATTGGCTACTTAGGTATAACACAGAGACATAGTGCTAGAAGTATAGAGAAAAATGAGTTATCAGAGACTATCCTAACAGTTACACTTGGTGGTTTTCAAACTGTGCTTCAAAAGAATACTATAGGTATATTTTGAAGGAATTGCAAAGGTTTTATGGTGGAAGATAAGTGGTTTGGTGTCCAAGGAAAGCTAAACAGGAAGACGGATGGTTTCGTGTCCAAGGAAAGCTAAATAGAAAGGGCTATGGGCAAACTGTCATCATTTCTACTAAAGAAATTCCATTTTAATCTGTATCTTATATTTGGCATCAGCAAATATTTAGAGAAAGAGTTCTATGTGCAAAACATTTAATGGGGAAAGTATCTGCTTAGCCTAATTACTTATCTGTAGAGGGGTAGGGACCTACCTAATGTTAATAATATTAACATTTAGTGTTAGTATTATTTTGTACCTGCTATGGTTGCCTAGATGCATTTTCTGTTGGCTCAACTGGAATGTGAAGCCATGAAAATCATGATCTAGGTTTGCTCTTTATGGATAGACACCTGGTCCATTCTCATTGGACATAACTCTATCTTATGGATTGGTTGCTATTAAACTTTTTGGAGTTGTCCTTTTCTGAGAATCTGATCAGAGTTGTAGAACCACTGTTATGAAGAGGCTTCTTGATTGACTGCCAAGACTGCTGAAGAATGTGTGCTTTTTTCCCCCTGATCTTTAAAACTGCCCAATATTGGAATAGGCTACTTTGTGACAGAATCAATGCTTGATTACTTTGCGTCAACTCAGAATATATTGTAGATTCTATTGTTGCCAATTTCTACATATGTTTCCTTGGGCAAAGCTCTTAATTTATGAGAGTCTCAGTTTTCTTATCTGTAAAATGGGAGTAATGATATTGCCTACTTTATAATGACCTCATAAAGTTGTTGGGAGGAGTTAATGAGATAGGCATAGAGTAGGTGGTAAAAATGTCAGTTCCCTAAAATTCCATATAATTTATTACAGAAAAGACAATCTCCCTTGTGTGGGAAATTGAATTAGATACTCTCTTGGATCCCTTATAATGCTGAGATTCTCTGTTGGGTCATCCTTCTGTGATGTTTTGTCAAGTAATCCAGGAACTGTTGCCTTTTTGCTTTGGATTTACCTTCAAATGGGTTTTATGTATAGAATCTTGGGAAATTATTGCTCTTCACCTCAAAATTCAGCTTTAAAAATGTTTTACAAATATTTTCAGCTTCTTTGAAGAGATCTTACATCTTTATTGTAAAGTGGCTCTGAGTGTCCCTGAAGACGATGAGATTTTGACTAAACTGCTGACATGTTGCACTTTGTAGCCAAATCATCTAGGGAGATACACATTCATAGTAGACAGTGTAAGCTTAGAGTTTGTGATATACTTTGGCTTCAGGCTTTCAAATAAGTTATTCAAGACCCATTTCAAAAACTGGATCTTTAAAATGTATACCTTTTAACATGTCTGTGCTGAACTATGCTTCCCTGGATTCAAGCCCTCCCTTTTTTTTTTTTTTTTTTTTTTTTTTTTTTTTTTTTTTAAGAAACTTAACTACATTATTTTATTTAATTCTCAAAATAATCTTAGGTTGGCTTTATTTTTACACAGTGACACAGGGAGATTAAGTAACTTGCTCAAAATAACAAGCTAATAAAGCAAAGAACCAGGATTTGAACACACGTTAGTCAGATTCTAAAATCTAGGTTTTAATATCTGTAAATTTATTTCCTAGCACACGAGACAGCATGAAGGGAGCTGCTAACCAGCTCTGGGTACCTGAGTGGTCTCCTGAGAGACTTCCTTAGACAGTCTCACCACAGAAACAGTGCCATGAGCAATGATTTTATTTATAAACATTGGAAAATGCTAGAAATTAACTTGAGTATCTGAAGCTCAACTAAATAAAGCTTCTATACTATGGCTTCTCCTAACCACAATCTTAGCAAGGCTTTAACATTGTTTGCCAAATTTAATTTGAAAATCTTCAATATCCAAGTTATACAATGAAGTCCAAGTCTTAAGTGAAATAGATAATCACAAGTCTAATCAATTAGTATCTGGATTTTTTTAGCTGTCATAAAAAATCTCTTTATGTAGAGAAAGATAGATAAAAATGTAATTTTAATCATCTAATGATATCAAACAGAAAAAATGTTGTTTTTTTTTTACTTAGATGCACATAATTACCAAAACTTATGCACACTGGGTAAAGTGTTCTGATTTTCTATAATTCTGAAGCCAGTTATGATTTCTGTTCTTTTGCATTTGCTGAGGAGTGATTTATTGCCAATTATGTGGTCAATTTTAGAGTAGGTGTGATGTGGTACTGAGAAGAATGTATATTCTGTGGATTTGGGGTGGAGAGTTCTGTAAATGTCTATTAGGTTTGCTTGCTCCAGGTCTGAGTTCAGGTCCTGGATATCCTTGTTGATTTTCTGTCTGGTTGATCTGTCTAATATTGACAATGGGGTGTTAACGTCTCCCACTATTATTGTGTGGGAGTCTAAGTCTCTTTGTAAGTCATTAAGAACTTGCCTTATGTATCTGGGTGCTCCTGTATTGGGTGCGTATATATTTAGGATCGTTAGCTCTTCTTGTTGCAGTGATCCTTTTACCATTATGTAATGTCCTTCTTTGTCTCTTTTGATCTTTGTTGCTTTAAAGTCTATTTTATCAGAGATGAGAATTGCAACTCCTGCTTTTTTTTGCTCTCCATTTGCTTGGTAGATCTTCCTCCATCCCTTTATTTTGAGCCTTTGTGTATCCTTGCATGTAAGATGGGTTTCCTGGATACAGCACACTGATGGGTTTTGGCTTTATATCCAATTTGCCAGTCTGTGTCTTTTGATTGGGGCATTTAGTCCATTGACATTTAGGGATAGTATTGTTATGTGTGAATTTGATACTGTCATTTTGATGCTACCTGGCTGTTTTGTTGGTTAGTTGATGCAGCTTCTTGATTGTGTTGATGCTTTTTTTACCATTTGGTGTGTTTTTGGAGTGGCTGGTACTGGTTGTTCCTTTATATGTGTAGAGCCTCTTTCAGGAGTTCTTGTAGGGCAGGTTTGGTGGTGATGAAATCTCTGAGTGCTTGCTTGTTCACAAAGGATTTTATTTTTCCTTCACTTATGAAACTTAGTTTGGCTGGATAGGAGATTCTGGGTTGCAAGTTCTTTTCTTTAAGGATGTTGAATATTGGCCCCCAATCTCTTCTGGCTTGTAGGGTTTCTGCTGAGAGATCTGCTGTAAGTCTAATGGGCTTCCCTTTGTGGGTAACCCGACCTTTCTCTCTGGCTGCCCTTAGCATTTTCTCTTTCATTTCAACCCTGGTGAATCTGACGATTATGTGCCTTGGGGTTGCTCGTCTTGAGGAATATCTTTGTGGTGTTCTCTGTATTTCCTGTATTTGAATATTGGTCTGCCTTGCTAGGTTGGGGAAGTTTTCCTGGATAATATCCTGGAGAGTATTTTCCAGCTTGGATTCATTCTCTTCATCACATTCAGGTACACCTATCAGACGTAGATTGGGTCTTTTCACATAGTCCCACATTTCTTGAAGATTTTGTTCATTCCTTTTTGTGCTTTTTTCTCTGTTCTTGCCTTCTCTTTTTATTTCATTTAGTTGATCTTCGACCTCTGATATCCTTTCTTCTGCTTGGTCAATTCGGTTGCTGAAGCTTGTGCATGCTTCACAAAGTTCTCGTGTTGTGTTTTTCAGCTCCATCAATTCACTTATACTCCTCTCTGTGCTATCCATTCTCGTCAGCAGTTCGTCCAATCTTTTTTCAAGGTTCCTATTTTCTTTGCGATGGGTTAGAACATGTTCTTTTAGCTCACTGTAGTTTCTTACTACCCACCTTCTGAAGTCTGATTCTGTCATTTCATCACCCTCCTTCTCCATCCGGTCTGGTTCCCTTGCTGGTGAGGAGTTGTGATCCCTTTTAGGAGGAGAGGTGTTCTGGTTTCGGGAGGTTTTCTTCCTTTTTGCACTGGTTTCTTCCCTTTTTTGTGGGTTTATCCACCTGTTGTCTTTGTAATTACTGTCTTTCCGATTGGGTCTCTGAGTGAGCTTCTAGTTCGTGGATGCTGAAGTTACTTCTTTTTTTTTTTTTTTTTTAAGCTTTCCTTCTAACAGTCTGGCCCCTCTGCTGTAGGACTGCTGAGGTCCTCTCCAGGCCCTGCTTGCCTGAGAATCACCTGCAGCAGCTGCAGAACAGTAAGGGTTGCTGCCAGTTTCCTCTTCTGCTATCTTTGTCCCAGAAGGATGCTCGCCTACTGTCAGTCCGTTCTCTCCGTTATGAGGTGGGTCTTTGGATCTATGGGGGTCAGGGAGCTACTTGAGGAGACAGTCTATCTTTTATTGGGGCTTAAGTCCTGAGTTGTGAGCTCCGTTGTTCATTCAGAGCTGCTGGGCAGGTATGTTTAGGTCTGCTGCAGCTGAACTCATAAAGCACTTTTTGTTGCCAGGTGCTCTGTCCCAGGGAGTTGGAGCTTTATGAGTTTCCCTTGCACTACTGCCTTTTTTGATTTTTCTTTCAGGTCTGACCTGCCCAGCTAGCAGCACGCCTAGCCACTGCCTGCCCGCAGGGGCTTTGCTGAGCTGCTGTGGGCTCCGCCCAGCTGCCCTGAGCTCTTCCCTGTAGTCCTTTTTATATGGGGGTAGTTAGAACTGTCTCGGCAATGGTGGCCCCGCCTCTGTTATGGCGGACTCTCTCTGTTGTGGCGGGTTGCCTCGGCAACGGCGTGTTGCCTCGGCAACGGTAGCCTGCCTCCGTAGTGGTGGAGAGTCTCTGTAATGGCGGAAGCCCCTCCCCCACGGAGCCGGACCTCCTGGTTCAGCTGTGCTTGGTTTGAAGGGCTCAACCCAGAGGGTTTCCAATTACTGTTTTTGTTTTCGTTGTTGTTGGGGGTGAGGGGTGGGACCAACCGAGCCTGATCACCTGGCTCCCAGACTCAGAGTCTTTTCTTTTAACTTGAACGACCCCGCGTTCTTTTAAGTTGAACGACCCCGACTTCCAGTCGCTTGTTGAAAAGGCGCCGGGATCTCCTGCACTGTGACTCACTGAGTCGGCTCAAACAGCGGAGCCGGCTCCTGGCGGATTTTTTGCCTAGGAATCTCCTGGCCTGACTCGCTATTTCAGATGAATGGACAACTCTGCCGTCTCAGGGCTCTGCTCGCCAGCTAAGAGGGCTCCCAGACCAGTGGCTTTTGTCCGGAGAACCGCAGCAACAGGGCGTGGTCACAGCAGCCGCGCGGGCGGAATCAGCCCCGCGGGGGCCAAAACAGCCGCACCGGCTGGGACTGCGATGCTTGCGACCCCTCTGCCTGGGTGTCTCCTGGGCTGTGGGCAATAAGAGTTCGTCTGGAAATGCGGCGTCCACTCACCCTCTGCACTTTCACTGGGAGCTGAAGTCCTGAGCTGTTCTTAGGCGGCCATCTTCCCAGCATTCCTCAAGCCCTCCCTTTTAACCCGGGCTAGCTTTTGACTAATTGAATGTGGCAGAAGTGACAATGCATGACTTTGTAGGCTAGATCATAAGAAGACTTGCAACTTCATTCTGGGTTTCTTGGAATGTTTATTCTGGGAGAAGCTAGGAACCAGGCAAGAAGTCTGACTGTCTTACTCCACCATGTTGAAGAAACTTAAATGGGAAGAGGCCACATGGAGAGAGAGATGTCTGACCAGCCCTCAGCTGCTCTAGTTGTTCCAGCTGAGGTGCCAGAAATGTGAGTAAAATAGCCATTTTAGAAAAGTAGCCCTGGTGACTGCAACTGCAGGAGAGATCAATCTAGGAAACTCCTAGTTTGGCTCAGTTAATATACAGAACTGTGAGGTAATATACTAAAATGTTGTTTTGAATTACTAGTTCTGGGTGGTTTTTACACAGCAGCAGATAACTGAAACAGTTGCCTAAATTACACATCAGTTGCAGGCACACATAAATACCAACACTGGTGTGAAGCGACCATCACAGTGTCTGGTAGGATTATTAGAGGTCCTGGAGCTTCCTAGTAATGAGGCCAGCTTTCATTGGCTCAAGTTGTTAAGATTGAGCGCTCAGATCAAGAAAATAATTTATTATTAGGTTTAAGGCTACTGAGAAAAAAATGCAGCTTATAACTTTCCCATTGGACTCGTTGGCATCCAGGCTTTCACTTTATTCTTTATTCTTAAGTTCTATGGAGGGTTTTTTCCATGGTTCTCCTAAATTACTTGCCAGGCTGACTCTGTCTAACTTTTGAAACTAGGGGTTGGCAAATTAGGGCTGGCAGACCAGTCCACATGTTTTTGTAAGTAAAGTTTTATTGGAACATGCTTATCTGTTTACATAGTTCTATTTCTGCAATTGCACTGTAATTGCAAAGTTGAATAGTTGTCATAGAGACGGTATGGTGTACAAAATTAAAAATATTTGCTGTCTAACCTTTACAGAAAATTTGCCAAAGCAAATTGAACTAACTGGTTGATGTTATTTGAGATTATGTATGGTATCATAGAGTGAGTCTGAGATCTTGAGTTCATGATGATGTTCTTTTAATTTCATCTTTGCTGAGGATTACTAAGCAGGTAAATTGAGCCTCATGTGACCTATGTTAAGTAACTAGTATGCAATAGTTACTGTAGGAGAGCCAGAGATCACCTCCAGCCCTACTTTAGCTCTTACTGGGCTATTCAGCTTGGATCTACAAACCAAATTGATGGCAGGTAGATTAACAAGATAAAAACAGACAAATTTTTTTAGTTTTATATATATAGGAGATCTTTATTAAAGAGTGAAGACTAAACAAGTGGCCAAAGCAAGTTGCTTTTACATTTTCTAGACAAAGAGCAATAAATTTGAAAAGAAATGATAAGACCGAGAAGATCTGGTTAGGGCAGTAAAATTTTCTAGAGGAATCACTAGGAGATATATTAGGGGTGTAAAACAAGTGAAAGATATGAGTTACTTCATTAGGCATGTTTATTCATGTCCATGGTGGCCATCAATTCTAAGTGTGTGGTAATAAGGACTGTTTTCTTACCCTGGTTTAGAGAGGGCACACCTTCTAGAGTAATCTTCATAGTTTTAATGGCTTGCTGAATGGAAGAGGAGCCAGGTCAGCTCACACTTTCTGGAACTACAATTTCTCCAGTGTTTTCAATTTGAAATAGTCAATATACTTATTTGGAGTATTTTGGAATGGCACTCCTTCAGTACCATGATATATGCCTTCTTTTATGCCATTCATTACTACATATAATAGTCCCGTGAGGTTGATATTTCTGTCTTCATTTCACAGTAAGGAAATTTGAGACTTTGAGAGAAAAAACTGATTTCCTTAAGATCATACAGGTACTGACATGACTAGGCTACGACATAAACTCAATCCATGGGCTCAGTATTGGGTTCTTTATCTTATACTGGTGCTTTAAAATTCTTTGTCTTATTATTTTATTGTTTATATATTTTTAGGTAAGCATTTTATGTAAGCATTTATGTATTTGGCAGTGGAATCTTATTTTTAAAAAGCTACCAATGAGTCCATCCAATGTGTATAAAACACATTAAAGTAGAACTTATTTGATTAAAGTACTCCTGTGATCATATACTTCTTTACAACACATACCCTCTCTCTCCCTCTCTCTCTCCCTCTCTCTCCCCCTCTCTCTCCCCCTCCCTCTTGCAGGTTAACCTAACCTAAACATATAGTGTTGACCTTTTCAGGACCTATAACAAAAGATAGAATGACATGAGGTTTCCACATTATCATTCAGTATTTATTTTTACCATAGCACAAATACCTGATTGCTCTATTGCCTCAATTCAGGAATTTCCAAGGCATTCCATGCAATTGAAATAAGTCAAGCGTTACTCTGTTTCTGTGAGGTGTGGCTGCTTTAATCACTTCCAAGCTCCAGATTTTCCTACCAAATCCAATGTAGTCTCAATACCATTTTTTTTTTTACAGACTTATTTTTAGCTTGACACTTCCATGTGGGTGGAGTTTTAGATATAAATACTAAAAAATACGTTTATAAAGATATTTATTGAAATGAGAAGTATTTTTAGTGTAATGCTGATAAAAAGAGCTCTGTATACATTGCAATCTCAGCTTTTCCTGCATGATATATTTAAGTGGAGATGTGTGTGTTAGCTTACTTACTCCTTAGACAAGTACAATTGGAGAAGCCTGTGCTTAAATACTGTTAATGCTCTCTGGGTGGAGGGATTCTGTGTGATTGATACTGTCTGCCTTAAAACTTTTTGTACTGTTCATTCTTTTGAAAGCATGTACAAACAATTTTTCAAAATAAGTATCGCTGTGTACGTACTTGTGACACTTTGTGATATTGTTTCAAAAACTTGAGAAGAAATGGCTGGCTTGAGAGAACAGATGTATCTTGGTTCTAGAATTGTTTCTCTCTGAATCTAGAATTTTCCTTTCCTTTTTTTGTCTGCCTGCATTTTTCTGCTTCTTTATTTGCAATGACATTAAAGAGAGAGTATAAAAGGCCCTTGACCTTTTATTTAACATGTTTACAGATATATCTCTACTTACAGCTTATTAGTATTGAATGAAAACCTGACTAGAAACACACCCCTCTGTGTTTTGAACAAAAGAAGAACAGATGTTAATCAATGTTACATGTTTTAAATGTCACTTTCAGTGTATACATTTGGATGTAAACTGAATCCATGTGGTAACTTTAAAGTATGTATGATATTGTATTTAGGGAGACAAATGGCTTGCGAATTTTAAAACTTAGAAATGAGTCCTGTGGAGTCAGGAAAGAAAATATGTGACAATCTGTATTACTTTTCACTGAACGTTTCCTATATAATAAAGTTTATTAATTGCACAGATAAGTTTTTAAACATTTATGTTTTGGGGAAAATGTAGAATGAAGACCTGCATGCCATTCTGGAAAAAGGTTATGTATTTATGCCACTTCCAAATTCAAAAAGATCAGTGTCACATTATGTAAACATCTTTGTATCAGTTAGATTGCAAGTGACAGTACATTTTATAAGGTCTAAGGAATCTTACATAAGAACAAATATTTTCCCAATATAATCAAATGCCACTTTGAATAAAAGGCACAGTAGAAGAGATGCAATGGATATGTGTAATGTATGCTAAATTTGTGATTGCCTAAGGCACTACTAAAGCCACACTGAGTAATTTCAGTTGACAGCCAAAAAAGAGGAGTTAAAGAAATGTGGCAGTTTCGCCTCCTATGTCTATTCACAAACTCCCATGGTGACCTCATTAATCTTGGGGAGGAGAATTACTTAAAGACTAGATGCATAATGCCAAAATGACTGCTTGAAAAATCAGTATCCAGTCCAACTGCCACTACTTTTCTTTATGCTGGTGTTCTGCAGGTTTATAAAGGAGTGTGCCAAGGTGTGTTGGGTCGCAGTTTGGGGAAGAGAGTGCTGAATGAACACTGGTTGGAGCAGCAACAAAGGTTTCCCTTACTTACAATGCCTGCCAGCCGTGGGAGCTCAGGCTCAAGTCCTCCTACCTCTTTAATGCTACTGGGTTGTCACCATGCTGCTGGCAGGAATGGAAGTGAGCAGCAGGAAGGAAGCCACCAGAGAAACTAGACTGTCCTGTCATCATTTGCATACTTTAGCACATACACCAGAGGTTACTAGCCTCTGGCCTTGATCTTACTACACAAGACAATTGGTTGCACTGATAACGCTTTACTTGCCTTGACTAACGCTGTGTTTTTCCAATTGGCCAATTGTTTAGTGGCCAAGGAGACTCACTTACTTTAGATGTGAATTCAGTAAACATTTGTTATGTGACTTACTTTGTGCCAGACAGTATTCTGGTCACTCTGGCACACTTTATCTCATATATTAATCATAATATTTTAACAATAAGTGGATATTTTTATTTTAAAATTATTAAACCAAGGCACTGTATTCCATGCTGTGGCTCTCCTAACTTCAAGGAGAAATATGTTGACATTAAAAAAAAATTATACCACATAATGTGACATAAAGGTGATCAGGGCATCATCTTTTAATAGATATGTATTATTGTTAAAAATGTTAATTAGATATTGAAAATTGTAACAGGGACATTTCACCAGTGAAGTGGTGTAAGGGGAGGGAAGTTGGGGCAATGGGAATTGGAATATAATGAGCAACTTTAAGCATGCACATGTCAAGTCTAGTTCTGGATCCTGTGGCAGGCCTTACAAGAGAGTCTATGAGTCAGAGAGGTGCAAATAGAACGAGGAGTTTGCATTGTTGTGGATGCAAAGGAGGAGGAAGTGTTCAACATTTTTAGATGTAGAAGAGAGGTCCAGAATGATAAAGACTGAAAATAGCCGTAGGATTTTATAGATGGAAGGTCACTGCTGACCTTACCAAGAGCCCCTTCCATGAAATTGAAAGGACAACAGATATGCAGAATGAGGGATGAGTAGGAAATGAGGGAAGAGAGAAGATTGTTAGTGAATAGCTTAGTCCTTCCAAAGGTTTTTCTGGGAAGAAGAGTGTGGTTTCTAGATGGAAGACTTCTGTAAGGAAGAGGTATTTTTTCAAGTTTAAAAAAAATGAAGCATCTCTATTAACTACTGGAGTCTGAAAGAAAAGGAAGAGAATGGTTTGAGATATGGGAAGGGACTTGAAGACCAATGCCCCAGAAGCAAGAGAAAGATGTGGGCCAGGGCACAGAGGGAATTGATTGACCTTGAATTGGATGAGGGACCACACAGTCCTCACTCTTGATTAGTAAATGCTTATATTATGATGTGGAAAGTTAAAGAAAATCATAGCTGATGGCCTTAATTGTCTTGATGAAGCAGAAAGGCCAGCAAAATACTGAATTTGGAAGAAGGGATGGGGATTGAGCTAAGGACTTTTGAGCAAGGGAATAAAGGCTGAACAGGATCATTGAGGAGAATACAAAATGGACAGAAGAAAAGTGTAAAAGAGTGTCGCTGAGACTCCAGCAAAGATTGGCAATCATGAGTTTGTAATGATGCCAGAATTCCTGGTTTGCATGTCTTTCTCTTGCTGTGTAAAGCAGAAAGGGTGGATTGTAAAATTGGACCATTTAGAATTTAGCGTTTTGGCAGAAGAACAGTGGTGAAAAGGCACTGAGGGGACTGGAGGACAAGTAATTTGTAATTATAGCAATCATGTCCAGGAAGGGCAGGAAAGAAAGTGAAGATAGGAGACATCTACTAGGCTGGGAGGAAATGCAGAAACCTATGGATGGCAAGACTCTTTGAGGGTAATATCAGAATGAGGTAGAAGAAGCAATAAACTATACTCCAGAATCATCCTGAATGTGGAAGAATTATTGGGAGGCCTAGAGAGGTACATAGTTGAGAAATAAGCATTTCAAAAGATCAGAGGTCTTCAGATTAATGATCCAGGAATAATTATCATGATGTTGGATAGGAAACAACAAGGCCAAATCACTAGTAGTCTGATCCTTCAGTGGTGGGAGTGGATGAAAGAATAAGGAGTCTTATTTGAAACCCTTCAGGGAAAGCAGTCTCATCAGAGAAGGGTCTGGTTCTATTAAAGGTATGAGGTGGAAAAGCATTCTGTCAAGTTTAGGGAGTATATGAATTAATTTAACCATCATCTTGAGGATCCAGAACATACTATGAGAATGTTTATGGACAAGGGCAGCAGTAGAATCTTGAGGCAGAGAGAACCAGCACAATGGGGTGAGAATGAGACTGTAGATGACAAAGGGACTTATATTCTGGGCAATATCCAAGGATGACAAGTATGGGATAGAGGAATGTTGAGATTTGCTGGCCTCAGGTTGGTGCATAAGGCCAATGGGAAGCCTTGTGGAGCTTCCTTGGAATTTTGTGAGTTGTGTAAAAGTGAGTCATGGGTGAGAGCTCTTGGAGTCCAGAGCTTGTGTTTGTATAAGGATTCTAAACTTACATAGTACTTTATGTCAGTTTTTCTTACCATGCTGGGAGCTGGCTTAGATACAGCTTTCAAGTTATTTACATTGCAATGGTTTTTAAAAAATGGCTTACAGGGAGACTTTTGGTCAAAAATATATTTGGGGCACTATGTGTGGGCTTCATTGATTACTGCTTTCCATGCACTGCTGGTTGTCTGTAGGTTCACGGTCTCTATGAACAGAAGAACCAGCCCTTCTGAAAAACAACAACAACAAAACCAACTTTTATTTTTATTTTTTTAATGAACCTAAACCAAAAATGCTTTAAACCTGGAGAAATATGTAGTAATTCTTCAGAAATTTTATAGCACTACTGACTGGTATGGAGCAGGTGGAAGTTGAACTTATTTTATCCTGATTATGAAAGTAAGATATGTGTATTGTAAAATATATTAAAATATAGAAAAACCAAAAAGAAAAATTGCATCAAATCTCACCAGCTGGAGATATCCACTGTTAATATTTGGATGCATATTATTCCATCTTTTTATGTCTTTGAATATGCTCTTTAGCAAAAATGATACATAGCAAGATATTTTATATTTTCTTGATTATCTTACAAACATGATTGCATCATTAATGCTCTTCTACCACATAACATTCAATATAGTATTTCACTAACTTACTGTATATTCTTAACTGATCTCCTCATGCTGTTCATCTGGGTTATTTTCACCTTTTTAGAATTATGAATCATGCTGGTATGAACTTTCTTAAAGATAAATTAATCTTGTATACTTTTATGATTACTTAAGATACATTCTTAGAAATGTAATGACTGGATCACAGTGTTTTCTCCTCTCTCTTTCACACACTCACTCTATCTCTCTATCTCACTCTCTCTTCCCTTCTCTTTTTCTTTTTCTCTTCCTGCTTTCTTGTCTGCTTTTTTTGCTAAAATTTACACTTGAAACCAATTTTATCCTACAAGCTAAGAATGCATTTTACATTTTTAAATGATTGACAAATTTTGAAGACGAATGACATTCTGTGATATGTGAAAATTATATGAAGTTTATATTTCAGGGTCCATTAATACAGTTTGGTGTAGAGTCATGCCCATTTGTTTATATACTGTCCATGGCTGCTTTCACACTACTATGGAAGTGTTGAGTAGTTGCAACAGAGACTGTATGACCCACAATGCCTAAAATATGTATTTTTTGGTTCTTTACAGGAAATGATTGATGAATCTTGATTTAAATCTGAGAAGTTTACAAAGTTATCATAGATAATGTCAATGCTTTAACTTGATTCCAGAACAATTTGCTTGTATGCCATACACTAATTTTGTGAAACAGAACCCCAGTTTCCTTGTCTGTAGAATGGGGCAAACAATAGTGATAATTTCAAATGGTTTTTGTAAAGGGTGAATGAAATACATTTCAAGTGTTTTAATAGTGCTTGGCTCAGATCTGATAGATAAGTAACATCACTAGAGGGCATGCAGCTGCTTGCAAAGTGTCCCATTAGAAAAGTGTGCTGTTATTCATTTCAAGGAAGGAAGCCAGAGCTTCCTTCTTTTGGAGAACCTCATACTGTGTACGTTTGACACACATCTGCCTTCTAAAATGATTGCAGAGGCTCTTTCATGTGGCTGGGGCAGGAATTGTTCTCCCTGATCAAGTAGCAACTTTGGTTTGCTATCCTTGGTGGGGACATCTTAGATGCTTCTGGTGGTTAAATGTGATTGAATATATTTCTGTCTCTCTAAAAAGTCACTGTCGGCACGGTGGCTCAAGCCTGTAATCCCAGCACTTTGGGAGGCCGAGGCGGGTGGATCACGAGGTCGAGAGATCGAGACCATCCTGGTCAACATGGTGAAACCCCGTCTCTACTAAAAATACAAAAAACTAGCTGGGCATGGTGGCGCATGCCTGTAATCCCAGCTACTTAGGAGGCTGAGGCAGGAGAATTGCCTGAGCCCAGGAGGCGGAGGTTGCGGTGAGCCGAGATCGCGCCATTGCACTCCAGCCTGGATAACAAGAGCGAAACTCCGTCTCAAAAAAAAAAAAAAAAAAAAAAAAAAAAAAGAAAAAAAAAAAAAAGTCACTGTCATCAGCACATGGATTAAAAATGCACATGGAACAAACAATTTCACCAAAGGAAAGATAAAAACTGGGTTGGATAAAGAGGCTATAAAGAAAGAAAAAAAGGGACTTGGCAGAGTAGAGGGAAGCCAATGGAAGAAAAAATATCGGATGTGATGACTGCTTTTTAACTTTTAATAAATGTAGTAAAATCATTTTGACAATGCCCTATGTATTGTGTGTCTAAAAAATAATGCAGAAAACATAGGATTTTAAGTGCATTAATATAAATGACTTGAGTACCCCAACGCTGCCAGGTAACCAAAGGTTGAAGTTAGTGGCCATTTTATGAACTTAAGTCTTTTCTGTGCCTCTTCCCATATCCATCCCTTTTTTCTTTCTCTCCATTTTAGAAGAAAATAGTCCCTCTTTTTCTACAGAGACTTGTCAATTAGTCCTACTTCCTCTTCCTCCTTTTGCTCTTGTCCCATCCTTACATGACAAATCTCCTACCTTGCTTCATCAATTATCCCTTCCATCTCACTTACTCCTTAACCATTCCAAGTGATATTTTCTCTAGAAAATTTGTCAAAGAATCCTCTTTGGTATTTGGAGGAACAGAAATCAAGAATCTAATATGGATAAAAGAGACTAGTCACTGATGTCTCTTCACATATTCAATTCTCAATCATCTAGACTGATTGAATTCGAAGTTGATGTGGTGGCTATTTAAGTATTCATTTTTAAAGTATTTATCATGCATACCTTGTTCAAAATATTTGAAAATCCAGCTTCATCCTATAAAATATTTAGATTATATTTTCAGTTTCTGAACACACAGGCTGGTAGGACTCTTTCCATCTCTTTCCCTTCCTTCCTTTCTCTCGTAATCATTTATTATTGGATCTTGGGATTTTGGAAAGAGCTTCTGTTCTTTATAAAAGCATTTCTTTGGAATTTTTGGGAGTTCCTTTACAGCCAATATGTTATCATATTTTCTAATGTTCTGCATGTGCTTGAAAGAAATGTGTATTCTCTAATTACTGGGTGCAGTGTTCTATATGGTTTAATTAGATCAAGCTTTTTAATTATGCAGTTCAAATCTATGATTGTATTAATTTTTGCATGATTGATCTGACACTTTTTGACAGATGTATGTTAAAACTTTTCTGCTATAATTGTGGATTTATTAATTTCTCCTTATAAGTATGCCATTTTTGTGTCACTTATTTTTAGACTATAGTACTACTTTATTAATATATTTTACATTTCACCTTTATGTAATAAACCTCTTTATTACTGGTAAAATTAATTTTGAAAACCTTAAACAAGCACTTATCTTTTAGAAATGTCATAAGACTTAGGGGATGGCAGCCCAGAATTTATCTCCAAAAGCATCTCTCTTAATTTTGTTAACTTGTATATGTAATTAACTGTTCATTGTGGGAGTTTGAATTCTTATTGTTTGCTTTTATTTATACATACATTTTAATTATTTTTGGTTGCTGGCCTCAGTGGAGAACATCTTAGATGCTTCTGGTGATTGAATGTGGTTGAATGTATTTCACTTCCTCTGTAAAGGAAGTGAAATATATTTTACAATATATTTCATCACCCAGTCATAATCACTGCCATCATTTCATCATATAGCCTTCCAGCCTTCCTTCTGTATATTTTTTTCTGGTTGAGGTTATTATCCAATTCAATATTTTATCTTGATTTGTTTTAACTTTTGTTACAGCTTAAACATTTTCTCATGTCATTACTGGCTCTTTTTGTACACCCTACTTGTCCACCCCTAACAACCAAGAGAATTACAATGAACATTGGGATGCAGTAAAATATACCTAAAATAGTGAATAGTACAGAACCAAATTGTGAAGAACAGAAACTAAAGAATATTACTTGTCCATTAATCACATTATTTGTACCACAGTTAGAAATATGAATTATCGATTGTCTACAATAGTTGCAGTTCTTGGGGAAAGCTTTATAGCAAAGGTGGATTATTGATCTCTTCCTCGATGCTAAGCCAACTCCATTTAGCAAAGGTACTAGTGCAGGTATGAACCAGACCCCATAATACAGAGTGAGTGATGGAAAGTAGATTAGAGAGCAGTAATGCAATAGGAAGACCTGTCAGCTTCACTCTTGAGAGGGTCAGGGATATAATTTATCAAGCAAGATGGGACCAAATTCTGGAGGACCTAGACTGTCAAAAGAGTTGCTACTCTCTGTGCAAAAGAGATGCTTCTAGCTATGTTGCTGCCGCACTGATAAGCTGGTAGTTTGAGAGGAAGAAAGAAGAAATTTTATGTCCCCATGGGTTATGGAGTCTCAACTGCAAATTTCTGTCTGTGAAGAAGGGAAGGACACAGCAAAACTGCTTTAAGAAAGGAAAGTAAAAAACATTAGCCTGATTTTGCTGGTGAATTTGTAATCCTAAGTTAGCACAGATTATCATTTTTTATCCTTCTTATAAAAGTCTGAGAAAGTATAATTATCCAGATATTAAATAGGAAGGAACCAGATCTCAAGGGGTTGAGTAATTTCATATGACCAACACCACAAGCTAGATCTTAGAGCACCTAGTTTGACAGGTTTTCTATTACTCTACTGCTTCTTCCGGGCTCAATGTGATAGTATTTAATGATGATAACAATGGTTGCTAGCCCTTTTGTTTCACAACTCTGAGGTCTGTAAGGTCTTAATTTTTCCTGACAAAATTCTGCAATACTAAATATCAGAAGGAAAAAAATATCCAGAGAAGTCCAGCCTTATAGTTATTATTTTATTATTAAGCACATTTTTTTTTTAGATTGGATCCTTTTAGGACTTTACGCACACACACATACACATGAACACTCACACACAAACATATACACACCATATTTATCTAGGTGTGGATCTCTTCATTGTTTTTTGCCTGGAATTTGAGGGACTCATTTTATCAATATTCTCAGCTTTTTCCTCAGCTAAGGTAAGTTATCCTCAGTTACGCTTTTAATAATTGTTTGTCTTGGAGTTATTCTGGCTCCTTCATTGAAATGCCTATGATGGCTAAGTCAGTTCAGTTCTTCATATCTATATTCCTTTCTCCTTTTCCATGTTTTAGTTTTTGACTTCTGTACTCGAGACCTTCAGAATGTGAGGATTTGGTTTAATCTCTGTAGTGTTAGTTTGGCTTTTTACTTAATGTGCCTCTCTTGACCTACCTTTCCCTCCATTTTCCCCATATTTCAATAAATGGAACCTTCACCCACCCAATTGCTTAAGCCAGGAGCTCTCTTTATCTGAATTCTTATGGACAAATCCTTGCCAAGTCTTTTCTAACATATCCAAACTATGTGTTGAATCATTTTATTTCAGAAACCAAAACAGTGTCTTAGGTAGGGCTGGAACTCAGGTTTTCTGGAACACCCTAGTTTATATCCTGGCTCCACCACTTTATGCCTGTATATCCATGGGGAAATTACTTAACTTCTCTGAACACTCATTTTTTTTAAATAAGACATGAAGATAGCTACATTTCAAAGATACATTTAAAAAATTCTATGACTTCATTTATATGAAATGTACAGATTAGGCAAATCTATAGAGACAGCAAATAGATTAGTGGTTGCCTAGTGATAAGAGGGTCTAGGAGGGAAATACAGGGAGCATTGCCTGCTAAAGGGTATGGGGTTTCTTTTCGGAGTAGTGAAACTGTTATAAAATTGATTATGGTGATAGTTTGACAATTCTGTGAAGATACTAAAAGCTATTTAATTGTTAACTTTAAAGAATGAGTTATGTGGTATATGAACTATATTTCAATTAAGCTGTTTAAAAAGTAAAAAAAAAAAAAAAAAAAAGGAAAAAAGATTAAAGGAGGGAAAACCCCTGAGATAACCAACAATGGAGTCCCTTCAGCCTCAAAGGCCCAGATGAACCTTTTCCTCTGTTCTAGGATGGCCATCCAGGTATGTGGCCCAGTGAAACTCATAAGTACATGGTCTTGGACCTGAACAGAATCTCTTCAGCTGCATCACAGTGAACACTTTAACAGGCTTGCCTTTCTTTAGAAACACAGCTTGGAAATCTCTGTCCCTTTGTGGATTTTGGAAGTTACATTTGGCAGCTTCCTAAGGTAAGCACAGAGCAAAAATAATTTGCCACCTGGGGCTTTATGGCAGATGGAACCTAGTCACCTCTTAATATCCTCAGCTGAAGAGTTGGGACATACCTCAGACCTCAATTTTTTCAAGGGTCTGATGCATTTGTCTTTAATGCAAACTGCACTGGCCTGATAGTCCTGTTAATTCCAACCCTGAATTACTTGAGACATCTGATAGAGTTAAGGTCATATGTTTTAAGGAATCTGCTTTAACTCTCCCCCCTGAGAAATATCCTCCAATGTGGATTACTCAGTGAAAGTTTGCTAGAGACATTTGATACAATCTGGAAGATTTAAGAGTTGAGGACATGCCCTGGGTCTCCATTTTATAAGAGGTTCCATGCATCGGTCTTCATAACAAACCATTCTGGCCTTTCACCTTCCACTGAGCCAATTCACTTTGTCAAGGAAGCTGAAAGAAATGACACAACTTGCACTTTGATTTTATAAGTTGAGATATTTATCTCCATTGGAACCATCCTAGAATTACTCCCAACAATATAGATTTATTCTGGACTTTCATTGCAATCTATATAACAGAGTTGGGGGCATAATTGGGCCTAAATTTGGAAGTAGTTTGATCCTTCCATCTCCACACAAACCATTCTGGCCTGGATGTTTAGATATATATGTATGTGTATATGTATTATGTATATGTGTGTGTATATATATATATATATATATATACACACATACACACATATATGTGTATGTTTGTATATACATATATTCTAGAGTAAAATGGATAGTTATTTATGTCACTTGAAGGAATGCTGAAGCTCTTTACCACAGAGGTCTGTTTTGAGTATTTGGTGTGAAGGAAGGATACAAATATTTTAGAAAGACAAAATCAAATATTACTTTGACTGAAAGAGATTAGTGCATTTGCATCCTTCTTTAAAACCACAGAAACTAAAATTAGGAAATGAGCCTCTTTGTGTGGTATGGGGGGAAGCAACCGTACCTCAAGTGGCCCATTTCTTCTTGGATATCCATGGAAAAGGCAAACTTGAGACTAGGGAGGCTGAAGTAAGCAACCTAGATAAGACATCGGTAGGGAGGCCATGTGATTGGCCCTGAGGCACCTCACAGACTGTTATCTCAAGTACTGTTGTGGAGCCAAATGCTGAAGTGAATAAAATATGTTCTAGTTATGCTTGGGAGACCTCCCAAGCCCAGCTGCCTTACTTTTCTCCTCCCTTTGCTTTCTTTTGCCAAGATTATACTAGAAGGGAAAGGGGAGGAGAAGAGAGTGCTGGGACAACTCCATCACTGAATTGTATATGTTACATTTTTTATTTGCCCTTTGAAAAGCTTGGATTGCCTACCGTCTCTGTGTTTACTTAGCAACTTCAGATTGGGAGAGAACTACGAAGAGTGCTAGAAGATCTGATCTTTCACTGACCTTGGGAAAATATCTTTGTTATCCTGAGCATCAACATCACTATTTGCAAAATCAGCAACAGAGATAATAGTACTTTTCCCACTCTTTGCATATTGCTTGTTATCAAATATAAAACACAAACATATTATTTTGAACTGCTTCATAGGTTCACATAATGCACATTTAAATGAGACTAAAATGTTTAGCTAAACTCAAAGAAGAAAAAAATTAGCACAAGCGAAATATTTTCTGTATATTAAAATAGCAGAGATTTAAAAAAAAAGTAGTGACATGTATTGTTAAGAGTACAAGGAGATGGGCAGTTTCATATTCTTCTAGTGAGGGTTGAAATTTTTGTATATGGTGAATGGCATCCTGTTTCATTCTTTTGTATATGGATATCCAGTTTTCCGGCACCATTCATTAAAGAGACTGTCCTTTCCCCAATGTATGTTTCTGACACTTTGGTCAAAAATGAATTAACTTTAGATTTATGGATTTGTCTTTGGGTTCTCTATTCTGTTCCACTGATTAAGGTTTCTGTTTTTATGCCAGTACCATGCTGTTTTTGTTACTATAGCCCTGTCATATAATTTAACATCAGGTAATATGCTTTGTCTAGTTTTGTTCTTTTTGCCCTGGATTTCTTTGCATTTTCTGAGTCTTTTATGGTTCCATATAAATTTTAGGATTTTTTTCTATATGTGTGAATAATATAATTAGTATTTTGATAGAGATTGCATTGAGTCTGTAGATTGCTTTGGGTAGTATGGACATTTTGATAATATTCATTTTTCCAATCCATGTCCATGGAATATCTTTAAATTTTTTGGTGTCCACTTTAATTTTTTGCAATTAATGTTTTATAGTTTTCATTGTAGAGATCTTTCACTTTTTTGGTTAATTCTAGGTGGTTTTTTTTGTAGCTATTGTAAATGGGATTACTTTCTTGACATCTTTTTTCTGATTGTTTGCTGTTGGCATATAGAAATGCTACTGATTTTTGTTTGTTGAATTTGTATCCTGAAACTTTATTTAATTTATTTATTATTTCTAACAGGTTTTTTTGTGGAGTCTTTGGTAGGTTTTTCCAAATATAAGATTATGCTATCTGCAAATAAGGATAATTTGACTTCCTTCTTTTCAACTTGGATGCCCCTTATTTCTTTCTCTTGTCTGATTGCTCTAGCTAGGACTTCAAGTACTATTTTGAGTAACAGTGGTAAAAGTGGACACCCTTATCATGTACCAGATAGTGGAAGAAAGGCTTTCAGTTTTTTTCTCCATTCATTATAATACTAGCTGTAAGCCTGTCATATAAGTTTTTTTTTTTTTTTTAAATTGTGTTAAGATATATTCCTTCTATACCCAGTTTTTTGAGGGTTTTTGTCATGAAGAGATGGTGAATTTTATCAATGCTTTTTCTGCATCAATTGAAATGATCATATGATTTTTGTCCTTTATTCTGTTCATATGTTGTATCACATTAATTGATTTGTGTATGTTCAACCATCCTTGCATGCCTGAGATAAATCCCACTTGGTCATGATGATTGATCTTTTAAATATATTGTTGAATCCAGTTTGCTAATATTCTGTTGAGGATTTTTGCATCAATAATTATCGGTGATACTGGCCTATAGTTTGTTTGTTTGTTTGTTTGTTTCTCTCTCTCTCTCTCTCTCTCTCTCTCTCTCTCTCTCTTTCTTTCTTTCGATGTATCTTTGTGTGGTTTTGGTATCAGCATAATACTGGCCTTGTAAAATGAGTTTGGAATTATTCCGCCATCCTCTATTTTTTAGAATAGTTTATGTAGGATAGGTATTAGTTTTTGAAATGTTTGATGGAATTCAACAGTGAAGTCTTTGGGTCCTGAGCTTTTCCTAGCTGGGAGACTTTTCAACATGGCTTCTATCTCTTTACTTATTATTTGTCTGTACAAGTTTTGGATTTCTTCATGGTTGTATGTGTCTAGGAATTCATTCATTTCTTCTTGATTTTCCAATTTATTGGAATATAGTTGCTCATGGTAGCCATTAATGGTCCTTTGAGTCAATGTGGTACCATTTGTAATATCTCTTTTCATTTCAGGTTTTCATTTACCTATTTTCTCTTTTTTTCTTGGTTAATCTGTAAAGGTTTGTCAATTTTGTATATATTTTTCAAAACACCAAATTTTAGTTTTGTTTATCTTTTGTATTGTTTTCTTCATTTCAAATTCATTTATTTCTGCTCCTGCTCTTAAATACTTCATTTATTCCACTGATTTGGGGTTTGGTTTGTGCTTGCTTTTTCAGTTCTTTAAGATGCATTATTAGGTTCTTTTAAGTTTATTTATTCATTTATTTATTTATTTATTTTTATGTAGACACTTATCTATAAGATTCTCTCTTAGTACTGCTTTTGCTTTATCTCAGAAGATTTAGCATGTTCTGTTTCCATTTCCATTTGTTTCAATACATTTTCCAATTTTTTTCTTATTTTTTTTCATTAACCCACTGGTCATTCAGGAGCATATTGTTTAATTTCTATGTGTTTGCATAGTTTCCACAGTTCCTTGTGTTATTGATTTCTAGTTGTATTCCATTGTGTTCAGAGAATATGCTTGATTTAAAAAAATATATTTTTTATTACAATAAGTTTTGGGGAAACACGTGATATTTGGTTACATGAATAAGTTCCTAAGTGGTGATTTCTGAGATTTTGGTTTACCCATCACCCGAGCAGTGTACACTCTACTCATGAATAATTTATCCCTTGCCACCCCCCACCTTTTCCTTTGAGTCCCCAAAGTCCAATATATCATTCTTATACCTTTGCATCCTCATAGCTTAGTTCCCACATATGAATGACAATATACAGTGTTTGGTTTTCCATTTCTGAGTTACTTCACTTAGAATAATAGTCTCCAATTCCATCAAAGTTGCTGTGAATCTCATTATTTTATTGCTTTTTATGGCTTAATAGTATTCAATTATGCATACTTATGTATAACATTTTCTTTATCCACTTGTTGATTGATGGGCATTTGGGCTGGCTCCATATTTTTGCAGTTGCAAACCATGTTTCTGTAAACATGCGTGTACAAGTATCTTTCTTATAATGACTTCTTTTCCACTGGGTAGATACCTAGTAGTAGGATTGCGGGATCAAATGATAGATCTACTTTTAGTTCTTTTGGAATTTTCACACTGTTTTTCATAGTGGTTTTACTAGTTTACCTTCCCACCAACAGTGTCAATGTGTTCCCTATATGCCACATTCCAGCCAACATCTATTATTTTATTATTTTTTGATTACGGCCATTCTTGGAGGAGTGAGGTGGTATTGCATGCCGGTTTTGATTTGCATTTCTTTGATCATTAGTGATGTTGAGAATTTTCATATGTTTGTTGGTCATGTGTTTATCTTCTTTGAAGAATTGTCTATTCATGTTCTTAGCCCACTTTTTGATGGGATTGTTTGGTATTTTTCTTGCCGATTTGTTTAAGTTTTTGCACATTCTATATATTAGTTCCTTGTTGGGTGTATAGATTGTG
This sequence comes from Saimiri boliviensis, assembly GCF_048565385.1. NCBI lineage: Eukaryota > Metazoa > Chordata > Mammalia > Primates > Cebidae > Saimiri > Saimiri boliviensis. The sequence continues at coordinate 98,280,539 of NC_133470.1, forward strand.
AAGATTTTCTCCCACTCTGTGGGTTGTCTGTTAACTCTCCTCATTAATGTCTTTTGACCTGCAAAAGCTTTTTGGTATAATTATGTCCTATCTATTTTTGTTTTTGTTGCATTTGCTTTTGCATTCTTGGTCATGAAATCTTTGCCTAAGCCAATATCTAAAAGTGTTTTTCTGATGTTATCTTCTTGAATTCTTTATGGTTTCAGGTCTTACATTTAAGTCTTTGATCCATCTTGAGTTGATTTTTGTATAGGGTAGGAGATGAGGATCCAGTTTCATTCTTCTACATGTGGCTTGCCAGTTATCCCAGTACCATTTGTTGAATAGGGTGTCCTTTCCCCACTTTATGTTTTTGTTTGCTTTGTTGAAAATCAGTTGGCTGTAAGTATTTGGGTTTATTTCTGGGTTCTCTGTTCTGTTCAATTGGTCTACATGCATATTTTTATACAAGTACCATGCTGTTTTGGTGACTATGGCCTTGTAGTATAGTTTGAAGTCAAGTAATCTGATGCCTCCAGATTTGTTCTATTTGCTTAGTCTTGCTGTGGCTATATGAGCCCTTTTTTGGTTCCACATGAATTTTAGGACTGTTTATTTCCTAGTTCTGTGAAGAATGATGGTGGTATTTTAATGGGAATTGCATTAAATTTGTAGATTGCTTTTGGTGGTATGGTCATTTAAACAATATTGATTCTATCCATTTATGAGAATGGGATATGTTTCCATTAGTTTGTGTTGTCTATGATTTCTTTCAGCAGTATTTTGTAGTTTTCCTTGTAGAGTTCTTTCACCTCCTTGGTTAGGAATATTCTTAAGTATTTTATTTTATTTTATTTTATTTTTTCAGTTATTGTGAAAGGGGTTCAGTTCTTGAGTTGATTCTCAACTTGGCTGCTGTTGCTGTATAGCAGAGCTACTGATTTGTGTACATTAATTTTGTATCCTGAAACTTTGTGAATCCATTCACCAGTCCTAGGAGCTTTTTGGATGAGTCTTCAGGGTTTTCTAGGCATAAGATCATATCATCAGCAAATGGCGATAGTTTGCCTTCCTCTTTAACCATTTGGATGACTTTTATTTCTTTCTCTTGTCTAATTGTTCTGGCTTAGACTTCTAGTACTACGTTGATTAGTACTGGTGAGAATGAGTATTTTTGTGTTCTTCCAATTCTCAGGGGGAATGCATTCAATTTTTCCTAATGTTGGCTGTGAATTTGTTGTAGATGGCTTTTATTAAGTTAAGGTATGTGTGTTGCTTCTATGCTGATTTTGCTGAGGGTTTTAATCATAAATGGATGCTGGATTTTGTCAAATGCTTTTTCTGAGTCTATTGAAATGATCATGTGATTTTTGTTTTAAATTCTGTTTATGTGGTGTGTAACATTTATTGACTTACATATTTTAAACCATCTCTGAATCCCAAGTATAAAACCCACTTGATCATAGTGGATTATCTTTTGAAATGCTTTTAGATTCGGTTTGCTAGAATTTTTTGAAAATTTTTGCATCTATTTTCATCAGGAATATTGGTCTATAGTTTTCTTTGTTTTGTTATGTCCTTCCCTGGTTTTGGTATTAGGGTGATACTGGTGTCAGAATGGTTTAGGGAGGATTTTCTCTTTCTCTATCTTTTGTAATAGTGTCAATAAGATTGGTACCAATTCTTTGAATGTCTGATAGAATTCAGCTGTGAGTCCATCTGGTCCTGGACATTATTTTGCTGACAGTTTTTTTTTTTTTTTTTTTTTTTTTTGAGGCGGAGTTTCACTCTTGTTACCCAGGCTGGAGTGCAATGGCGCGATCTCAGCTCACCGCAACCTCCGCCTTCTGGGTTCAGGCAATTCTCCTGCCTCAGCCTCTGGAGTAGCTGGGATTACAGGCATGCGCCACCATGCCCAGCTAATTTTTTGCACCTTTAGTAGAGACAGGGTTTCACCATGTTGACCAGGATGGTCTCGATCTCTTGAACTCGTGATCCACCCGCTTCAGCCTCCCAAAGTGCTGGGATTACAGGCTTGAGCCACCGCGCCCGGCTTGCTGACAGTTTTTTAAATTACCATTTCAACCTCACTGCTCGCTGTTGGTCTGTTCAGAGATTCTATATCTTCCTGGTTTAATCTAGGAGAGTTGCATATTTCCAGGAATTTATCCATCTCCTCTAGGTTTTCTACTTTATGTGCATAAAGGAGTTCACAGTAATGCTGAATAATCTTTTGTATTTATGTGGTATCAGTGGTAATATCTCCTGTTTCCTTTGTAATTGAGTTTATTTGGATTTTCTCTCTGCTTGATTAATCTCACTCATTATCTATCAATTTTACTTATCTTTTTGAAGAACCAGCTTTTTAAGTTTCACTTATGTGTTTTGTATTTTTTTGTTTCAGTTTCATTTAGTTCTGCTCTGACTGTCATTATTTGTTTTATTCTGCTGGGTTTAGGTTTGTATGGTTCTTGTTTCTCCAGTTCTGTGTGGTGTGACCTTAGATTGTCTATTTGTGTCCTTTCAGACTTTTTGATGATGACATTTAATGCTATGAGCTTTCCTCTTAGCACCACTTTTGCTATTTCCCAGAGGTTTTGAGAAATTGTGTCACTACTATCTTTCAATTCAAACAATTTTTTAATAGTCATCTTTATTTCATTGTTGACCCAATCGTCTTTCAGGAACAGGTTATTTCATTTCCATGTTATTTGCATGGTTTTGAGGGTTCCTTTTGGATTTGATTTCCAATTTTATTCCACTGTGGTCTGAGAGAGTGCTTGATATAAATTTGGTTTTCTTAAATTTACTAAGACTTGTTTTGTGGCCTATCATATGATCTATTTTGGAGAATGTTTCATGTGCTTATGAATAGAATGTATTTTCTGAAGTCGTTGGGTAGAATGTTCTGCAAATATCTGTTGAGTCTATTTGTTATAGGGTATAGTTGAAGTCCATTGTTCCTTTGTTGACTTTTATGTCTTGATGACCTGTCTAGTGCTCTCAGTGGATTACTAAAGTCCCCCACTATTATTGTGTTATCATCTATCTCATTTTTTGGTCTAGTAGTAATTGTTTTATACATTTGGGAGCTCTAGTGTTAGGTGCATATATATTTAGGATTATGATATTTTCCTCCTGGACTAGTCCTTTTATCATTATATAATGTTCCTCTTTGTCTTTTTAAATTGCTGTTGCTTTAAAGTTTTTGTCTAATATAGGAATAGCTACTCCTCCTGGCTTTTGGTGTGCATTTACATGGAATAGCTTTTTCCACCCTTTACCTTAAGTTTATGTGAGTCATAAAGGGGTAGAAAAAGATATTTTCATCACCCCACTTTTTAACTTTTTGATATTTTGATTTTTATTTTATTGTAATGTCTGTGTCTGGAAAAGTTGCTGTAGTTATTGTCTTTAATTGGTTCATCATTTAGTCTTTCTATGTAAGATAAAATTAGTTTACACACCATACTTAGAGTGTTATAATATTTTGTGTCTCTCTGTGCATTTACTATTAGTAGTGAGATTTGTACCTTCAGTTGATTTCTTATTGCTCATTAACATTCTTCTCTTTTTTACTGATGTACTCTCTTTAGCATTTCTTGTAGGACAGGACTAATGTTGATGAACTCCCACAGCTTTTGTTTGTCTGGGAAAGCTTTCATTTATCCTTTATGTTTGAAGGATATTTTCACCAGATATACCACTCTAGGGTAAAGGTTTGTTTTCTTCAGCACTTCAAATATGCTATGCCTCTCTCTCCTGGCCTATGTATTTTTCACTGAAAAGTTTGCTGCTGGACATATTGGAGCTCCATTTTATGTTATTTGTTTCTTTTCTTGTGCTTCTTTTAGGATCCTTTCTTTATCCTTCACCTTTGGGAGTTTGATTATTAAATGCCTTGAGATAGCCTTCTTTGGGTTAAATCTGCTTTGTGTTCTATAACCTTCTTTAGTTGGATATTGACATCTATCTCTAAAATTTGGGAAGTTCTCTGTTTTTATCCCTTTGAATAAATTTTCTACTCCTATTTCTTTCTCTACGTCCTCTTTAAGGCCAATAACTCTTAGCTTTGCCCTTTTGAGGCTATTTTCTATATCTTGTAGGTATGCTTCATTGTTTTTTATTCTTTTATCTCCTCTGACCATGTATTTTCAAATAGCTGTCTTCACGTTCACTTATTTTTTCTTCTGCTTTATCCATTCAGCTATTAGACTCTGATACATTCTTCAGTATGTCAAGTCTATTTTTAAACTTTAGAATTTCTGTTTTTAAATTTCAATCTTTTTGTTTAATTTATCTGGTAGCATTCTGAATTCCTTCTCTGTGTTTTCTTGAATTTCTTTCAGTTTCCTCAAAGCAGCTATGTTGATTCTCTGGCTGAAAGAAGGTCAGGTATCTCTTTCTTTAATCCTGGCCTCTGATGCCTTATGTAGTTCATTTAGTGAGGTCATGATTTTCAGGATAGTGTTGATGCTTGTGGAAATGCACCGGCATCTGATCTGGGCATTTGAAAGTTAGATATTTACTAGTCTTTATAGTCTGGGCTTGTTTGTATGCATCCTTTTTGAGAAGCCTTTCCTGGTATTCAAAAAGACTTAAGTATTAGGATCTAAGCCCTATCTCCATTAGGAGGCACCCCAAGCCCAGTAACGCTGTGGTTCTTGCCAACTTGAAGAGGTACCACCTTGATGTTCTTGGATTATATTCAGAATAATTCCTTCTATTATTAGGCAAAAACTTTTGTTTCCTTCCTTTATTTCCTTCCAAACAAATGGAGTCTGTCTGTCTGTTCTGTGCCACCTGGAGCTGGGGGGGCAGTGACACAAGCAACCCTGTGATCAACACCATTGGGCTTCTCCTGGATTAGACTTGAGGCCAGCACACACTAGGATCTTGCCGAAGGCTCACTGTAACCACTACCTATCTTCCATCTGTGTTTGTTCAGGGCCCCAGGGCTCTACAATCAGCCAGTGCTTAAGCCAGCCAGGCTTGTGTTGTTCCCTTCAGGGCAGTGAGTTCCCCTATTCCAGGCGTCCCCAAACTTTTTACACAGGGGGCCAGTTCACTGTCCCTCAGACCGTTGGAGGGCCGCCACATACTGTGCTCCTCTCACTGACCACCAATGAAAGAGGTGCCCCTTCCTGAAGTGCGGTGGGGGCCGGATAAATGGCCTCAGGGCGCTGCATGCAGCCTGCAGGCCGTAGTTTGGGGACGCCTGCCCTAGGCCCTGGTCAGGTCCATAGTTGCTGTCTGGGAACTAGGGCCTGGAGTCCAAAAACTCTAGAAGTCTACCTAGCTTTCTATTCTACTGCACTTGTGCTGGTACTCAAACCAAGATACGTGATCCTTCCCACTCTTTCCTCCCAATTTCATAGGCAGAGAAGCTTCACTACAGACCCATGGGGAGTAGCCAATGTCCCCTAAAGCTCAAGAGCTCTTTAGTTGGTTTGTGGTGAATTCTGCCTAGCCTGGGACTCAACCTTCATGGCAGTGGGCTCCTGTCTGGCCCAGGGCAGGTCCAGAAACGTCATTGAAGAGCCAAGGCCTGGAATTGAGGACGTCACTAGCCCACTTGGTGCTCTATTCCTTTGTGGCTGAACTGGTACCTGAGGTGTAAGACAAAGTCCCTTTTACTTTCCCTCCACTTTTCTCAAACAGAAAGAATCTATTCTCATAGCCAGCACAGCTGGGAATTTACTGTATATTACTGAAGCCAACAAGTCCTAGAGTCTCACCCAAGTCCCATAGTGTACTTCCTGGGTATCGCTGCTGGTTATTCAGGTCCCAGGGGCTCTTTAGTCAGCACATGGTAAGTCCTACCATTACTGGGTTTTTGTGTTCAAGGCAATGGATTTCCTTCTGGCCCGTGGTGTGTCTAGAAATGTAATTAAGGAGCTAGAGCCTGGAAATGAGAACTCACAACTCTGACTAGGGTCCTATTTTACTGTGACTGAGCTGGTATCCATGATGCAAGACAGAGGTCTCTTTACTCTCCCTTTTACTCTTGCTAAGTGGAAGGGAGGGATTTTATTTTATTTTATTTTTTTTGGAACTGTGATCTGTGCAGTTTGGTGTTGGGAGACAAGTGGTACAAGCATTTCCTTAGATTCCCCAGCTGGTGTCTCAGTAGGTCACATGCCCCGCTTCCCCCACCAAGTCCACTGGCTCTTAGCCCAGGTTAGCACTAGGACTTGCCTTGAAGTTGCAGTCCTTGTGGCCCAGACCGCTTTTCAAGATTATTTAGGGTGCTTGTACACTTTAGTTCACCATGGTGAGGCTTGCCAGAACTGACATTCCAACTGCTGGGATGGGCGTTTTCCCTCTGGCTAAGGGTGGCTTAAATACTCTGTTCAAGTGTAAATTAGTTCATTCCTTGTGGAAAGCAGTATGGTGATTTCTCAAAGAGCTAAAAAGCAGAACTACCATTTGACCCAGCAATCCCATTACTGGGTACATATGCAGACGAATATAAAGCATTCTGCCATAAAGACACATGCACACAGATGTTCATTGTAGCAATATTCACAATACCAAGACATAGAATTAACCTACATGCCCATCAATGGCAGATTGGATAAAAAAATGTGGTAGATATACACCATAGAATACCATGCAGCTATATAAAGGAGATCATGTTTTATCTGGGAACATGGATGGAGCTTGAACCCATCATCTTTAGCAAACTAAAGCAGGAACAGAAAACCAAATACTGTAAGTTCTCATTTATATGTGGAATCTAAATGATAAGAAGATATGAATACAAAAAACGAACAACAGCCACTAGGGTCTACTTGGGGTGGGGGTTATTGGGAAGAGAGAAAGGAGCAGAAAAGATAACTATTGGATACTGGGCTTGATACCTGGGTGATTAAATAATATGAACAAGAAACCCCTGTGACACATGTTTACTTATGTAACAAACCTTCACATGTACCCCTAAACATAAAATAAAAGTTAAAAGCTAAAGAAAAATCAAAATCAAAAAATAAATAAAATAATCCACGGTGGGCACCAGCTGAATTTATCCTAGTTTTGCTTTCTGCTTAGAAGGGACAGCACTGAGGTCAATGCAATGTTTCAAAATTGCTGTGCTCTCCCTCTCCCAAGTTCACAGATTCTCTCTCCATGCCATGTGACCATTGCTAGAGGATGGCAGAGGGGTAATGCAGGCAATTTAACACTATCTTTCCTGAGCTCTTCATTGCCTGTTTCAGTGATACAACGTTGACACCAGGTACTGTGTTTACCTGATTTTTGGTTCTTATGAAGATGCTTTTTTATTTTGGGTTAGATAGTTGTTAAATTGGCATCTGTGAGTGGGGGTGAGACAATCAATGAAGCCTTCTATTTGGCCTTCTAGTTCCACTCCTCTCTGAATGCAGTTGTTAAAAAGAATATTAAAAAAGAATATTTATTGGCATAGATAAATACTCTCGAAAGTGGAGATTTTTGTTTACATGCTTTTCAACACATTGTAACATTGTTTATATGAGTAATACTGGTTGATTCAAACTATAAAATATCTAACAGTAGAGGATTAATTAGTACTGTAATACATACTCTGATTAAATATTAAGCATGGTTAAAAATCATGAATTTGGGTTTTTTTCTAAGTCTGTAAGAATATTGATGCAAATGCTAAATGAAAACATACACTATATGTTCAGTATAATTCATAATATCTATAACATATATGTATAGAAAAATACAAGGGACAATATACTGAAATAATAATGAGTCAACTTTTATAGTAGGGGAATTATTTGTTTAAAATGTGTTTATTTCTAAGTTTGAAATTATGTCTACCAAGTAAAATGACAATAATGTCAACAATATTATGGATTGAATGTTCACCCGCAAAATTCATATTGAAACCCTAACCCCCAACATCATGGTATTTGGAGGTGAGGCTTTTAGGAAATACTTAGGTTTGGATGAGTTCATAAGGTCGAGACACCTGTAATGTGATTAGCGTACTTATAAGAAAAGGAAGAGAGACCAGAGCCTCCTCTCTCTGTTGTCAGAGGATGCAGCAAGGAGGTGGCTCTCTGCAACTAGGAAGGGAACCCTCACCAGAACCTGACTATGCTGGTACCCTGACCTTTGACTTTCAGGCTCCAGACTGTGAGAAATAAATGTCTGGTAAGCCATGCAGAATATGGTATTTTGTTATAGCAGTCTGATCAGACTAAAGCAAATGACAACAGCAAAATTGGAGGCTTTCAAGGATCCAATAGCCTCTAGTATTACAGAGGAGGCAAATCATATATCTTTAATAACCAGAAATACTTCCAGTAATTTTAAAATGTTAGATCCCAAGAGGAAAGGTTGGATCAATTAAAATAATAATAAAATTTATGGAAAGAGTAATTACTACTTGGTAAGTGTCTACTAGGTTCTTGACACGGTATGAGGCACTTTTACACCTTAACTCATTAATCTTTATGACAACACAGTGTGTCATTTAATTTTTATTATGCTTTATAAGAAGGTGGGGATTATCTCAATTTGACAGATATGGAAAGTTACATCTCTAAGAGATTATGACACTTAAGATTATATAGCTACAATGTGCAGAAAGCAGTGAGAATTTGCTTCATCTGGTTCCTATGTATCTACTTTTTTGATCATCACTATGCCAACTGGGTATAATAAGGAAAGAGTTCCTAGAAGGGATGGTATTTAGCTATGATGGTTAACGAATAGCTAGAGTTTAGGTCCGAGTGTTCTATTGTCCTAGAGACACGTTTTCGTTAAGCATTGATGATGAAAGCTGCTTCAGTTCTTAAGCTGTTCACTTTGGATGAAATAGATTGGATTGCAAAAAGGGACATTTTAAACTTTTTATTTTGAAATAATTTTAGGCTTACTGAAAAGTGGCAACGTTAGTACAGATTTTCGGCAAACTTAATTTCCCCTCATTTTAACTTCTTTTATTACCATAGTATAATTATTGAAACTACGAGACACTCATTGATACAATACTATTAAATACACTACAGATTTTACTTAGATTTCACCAGTTTTTACACTAATGTTTCTTTCCTGGTCAAGGATCTCATCCAGTATCTCGTGTTTTATTTAGTTGCCATTCTCCTTAATCTCTTCTAGTCTGTGACAGTTCTGTCTTTTCTTGTCTTGCATGGCCTTGACATTTTTGAGATATACTGGTAAGATATTTTTCAGTATGTTCCTCAATATGAGTTTTTCTGAAGTTTCATCATGGTTAAAATCAGATTAGGAATTTTCGACAGGGATAACACAGAAGGGAGAGTGTGTCTTTCCCAGTGCATGATATCAAGAGGTACATAATTTTTCTATATCTCTTTACTGGTGATGTTAATCTTTCATTGAGTAATGTGGTGTCACCAGGTCATTCCATTATAAAGATGATACTAGTTTTCCCTTTGTATTAGTATTTTATTGGGAAATACTTCAAGATTATGTAAATACTGTAAATACCTGTTTTTTTCCCTATATATTTTGCTTACTAATTTTAGTACCCATCAACGTTTCTTAACTGCAATAATTACTTTTATGGTGTTTGCCTAATAGCAATGTTCTATCTATATCATTCATTCTACATTTATTAATTTGAATTCTGTGGTTAAAAAAAAAAAAGATCTGCCCTTCTTCTCCATTTATTTATTCAATTATTTATTTTTATCAATATACACTTCAGGATATTTATTTTATCATATGGATTGTACTCTGATTATCATCATTTAATTATGCTTGTATTTCATGCTACATAAAAGACTGAACTCCAAAAGGAACAGCTAAATAAATATAAATATGAAACCACAGAAATGCTAGAAGAAAATATGGGTGATTTCTTCTTAGTTTGTTGTTTAAGGCTTTCCAACTACAACTTTTCAGTTAACATAAAATTCCATATGCAGAAATAATTAAATACATAAAATGTTGATAAATTATACTACATGAAACTAAAACAATTGCACTATGAAAGATGATAAACAAAATTTAAAGACAACTGATAAACTGGAAGAAAATGTTTGTACCATATCACAAAAGACTACTGTCACCCAAATATAAAGAACTCTTAAATTGAGGACTGAATGACTAAAAACCTGACAGAAAAGGAAAAAAAATACTTGAACAGGAAATTCACACACACATGCACACAAACACATGCATATATATATATGTATGTATGTATACATGTATATATAAAGATGTCCCATAAATATAGGAAAAAATGCTTAAACTCACTCATAATTAGATAAATACAAATTAAAACAATAGCAAGATGCTGTTTTGTTCCTGTCAGACTGGTGAAAATTTAAAAATATGACAACACGTTCTATTGGCAAGGCTGTGGGGAATAAAGTACTCCTCCTCATTGCTGATAGGCATGCAAACCAGTACAAAAAGGGACCTTTTCAACTATCTAGCACAGAGGTTGTATAGTTGAAACAGTTGAAACAAAAATGTATTTATTTTCTGGTGATATTTGGAAGAAGTCTATGTTTTGATGATGTTTCTGGAGGTCACTGTAATATAAATTACATTACATAAGATTATACAACTGAGATTTATAGCTACTTCAAATACTTTCCCAAATCCTCCCTTATTGATTGTCTTTAAGGAAATACAGTCATATTCAGGGAGCATCCAAATGCCAACCATCTCCATTGTTACTGAAATTATTTCTGCTTCCCTCCCACGCCCCACCTGATTCAGAAATCTGACTTATTTTCTTAAAGAAAATAGAGCTATAGAGTCATATAACTCAGAGCTGAAAAGACCTTTAGAGATCATCTAGCCCATGCCTTAATGATTTAGAGGTGGAAATGAGACCCAGAGAGGGCCAATGACTTGCCCCAGGTCACACAGTGAGCGAAGACTGGAGAAAAGTTTCCTGACCAGAATGCTCCATATCCCCTGCAAGATATGTGTAAAGTACCAGACACGCAGTAGGCATGCAATACATGACAGTGATAACAACTACTTATTTCAAAGGGTGCAAGGGTTCCCTATTTTGTTCTGTGAGAGGAACTTGTGTTTTGACTACTAAAGTTGAGGGGAAGCATGCACTCTGTTTCTGTGAAGGTTAATAATATTTATTTCAGGGTTCTCAAGTAGCAGCCATCCATTAGCTATAACATCATGAGAAGGCATCAACAGACTAGTGACTACTAAATTTCAGGCCAGCTCTGTTATGTTTTCCTCTTGCTAGTTTGACTTCCATCTTTAGTAACTGTGGGCCTGCACTAGGCCTGGAGCTTCAATTTCAAAGGAGGCTTGTGGTTGCACAATGTACAAGGATGCACACTGAGGAAGGTAATGGGAGTTAGAACCCAGCATGTTGTCTGCTAAGTCTGGAGCCCTTGCTTGGGGCTGCCTATTCCCAAGAAAGGGACACTTTTTTCTCCCAAAGGCTGTCTACATGTACCTACAGAGTTGTGTCTGCCTTGAAGGGAGAGCTTTCTAATTCACAAAGAGGTGCCATATAGGCTAATAATGGAGGCTGATATGGTTTAGCTCTGTGTCTCCACCCAAGTCTCATCTTGTAGCTCCCACAATTCCCACATGTTGTAAGAGGGACCCAGTGGGAGATGACTGAATCACGAGGGCGGGTTTTTACTGTGCTGTTCTTGTGATACTGCATGGGTCTCACAAGATCTGATGGTTTCAAAAACAGGAGTTTCTTTGCACAAGCTCTCTGTTTGCCTGCTGCCATCCATGTAAGATGTGACTTGCTCCTCCTTGCCTTCCTTCACGATTGTGAGGCCTCCCAAGTCACATGGAACTGTGAGTCCAATTAAACCTCTTTCTTTTTTAAATTGCCCATTCTCGGTTATGTCTTTATCAACAGCATGAAAACTGACTAAATACAGAGGCTCTGGTTAGAATTCAAAACCAAGTCTGTCTAAATATAAAGCCTATGTTTCTCCATGTTTGCTCAAAAACCTAAGTTTTCATTTATTATTTTTATTTTTAAATAATTCAATTTTTATGGGTACATAGGTGTAAGTACTGTATTTCTAAATCTTAACCCAGGAAGCTGGAAGATTTTAGAGAATATCTGCTCCAAATCATACCCTCTATAGACCATAATTTTGGCCCCCTTTGATTAGTGCCCTGCACATAGTCCAACAGTACAGATACTTCACTCTGAAGGTAGCATTTAGTGTATTTATGGTAAAAAAGGAAGTCTATAATTTTTTCAAATATTAGGAAGGCTTCCGGACTTGACACATACTGTCCAGGCATGATTCTTTTAAGATTGCAAAAAAATCCTTTCAGCATTCCCTTGTCTTTATAAAGTCTTTAAAAACATCTGCCTGGAAATTTATACGAAGTCTTCACTTAATTCAAGGTGGTGGATATTGTAGCTTAGTTGGGGATACCAACCTTGAATATTGGGGTTTTAATGTGACACAATAGTGTGAACATAGTTTGAGTATAGATGAATGCTGGTTATTTCCCTGGTGCTTTTTCAAAGTAGCCATATAACTCTAGGCTGGCCATTTAACTCCACAAAGATGTGTAACCTGTTTTTCTTCCCCAGTTAATAGTAAATCATGATTATTTTCTCATGCTATTATCCTTTTACATAATTATTTTTATGTCTGCTTATTGCCATTGTGTGGCTCAACTATCAAATGTAATCAATCTTCTATTATGGTTAGATGTCTGTGCTATTTCCCATAACTGTGATGATTTCTCTTATAGCTTTATCTCTGCAAGACCTCTAATTCTGAATGTTATTTTCAGATAAAATCTGCCTGCTCCAGGTATCCATGACAATACCATGAACTTTATTTAGCTCAGAAATTTCTAAATATGGAAAAATTAGTAACAATAGTTACTGCTTATTGAGTATCTACCAGGTGCTGCCTCACTTCTAAAGGAATATTTTGGGTTAGGAAATGTTTCAAGGTGGGCCTCACCAGCTGTCTACTTCAACTGGAGGGAAATCCAGTGAGAAGTGTGGTTGTGATCATCATAGCCTCCCGGTATTCTGGCCAGTACGACCTGGCAGTAAAATAATTCCCAGGATACCAAATTCGTTTCAAAATGGAGTACTTCCATGCAGACAAACTTGCTTCCAGGGAGGGCAGTTTTCATTTTGATCCAGTTTCTAAGGAGTCCTTTCTGGTAGTTAAATACAAATGTCATTTTTCTCTTAGTTTCTTCTTTTCATTGTTCCTGGTTGCAGATATTAAAAACATATTATTAGCGTAAGAGAAGAAACGTATTTCCCATCTCCCTGTGGCATACATTTGATTCATCTATAAGTGATAGCAGACAGCCCAGTATACATGTTAAGGGGAAGAGTATAAAAACCTTAGCCCTCATCCTTCTAAAACTAATACTTAGTCATTCTTAATTTCTGTTCTCAGCAATCTCCAGAATACTTGTATGAATTTCCTAGTGTTGAGAAAATAAAGTACAAAAATTTATTAGGAGATGAGCTACAATAAAGAAGATGCCAGCAAGCATGCTCGGAATGACACAATGGTGTGCAGTTGTTCCTTTCTCCCTGTGTTTAAACCTAAAAACTCTATGCTACTTTAAGCTCCTGCTTTCTTTGACTGTGTTTTAAAAATGAGGCAGCTAGTTAGATTGACTGTCCCACTTACCTAAGTAGTAAATGATGTTTGTGTGTTCCAGAACTAGAGGAAATTTGGGCTTTCTGTGTGATGCACATGTTGCAATCATATGTACTAATGCTTGCATACTCCCTCTTCATGCTAATGGAAGAGGAAAGCTATTTTGAATGAGAATATTTACATTCAGAACCCGAAGTCTTTTAGAAAAATAGTAAAAAATTTTGATAAATTTTTAATCTGTGGGCTTGCCTACATTTTTATAGAACATGGTTTAGAGATCTCAGCTGAGGGGCCTATGATAATAGCTCATCATTATATAGCATAGATTTTATTCAATTTTTCATTTGTTCATTCAACAAATATTTACAAAGCACATGGAATATGCCTTTTCACCTGTAATAAGAATTAGAAATCTGATTTTCTGACTTAATTGCCAGGTTCATCTGCTATAGAAAATAAGGTAATTTGAGAGAAATGTTAAACATATGGCTAGTTGAAGCCAGGGAGCAAATGATATTCACAGCAGGAGTGAGTATAGAGAAAGAAGAGGAAGGTGTTAATAAAGGAGATTTTGGAAGACCATGATTTAGGCAAAGAATGTAGATATAAAGGAGCCCATCAAAGAAACTGTGAAAGAACATACAGTGAATTAGGTGGAAAATGATTTTGCTTGTTGTTGGAAACTAGGGAACAAGTGAAAACCAGAGAGATCATAATTAAGCTGTACAAATCAAACTTTTTATGTGTAGCAATAAAACAATGGGCTATTTTCATTATTGTAATGAGAAAATTCATTCCTATCATCCAAGGTATTGTAGGTTACAAAGGAAGTCATATAGATTATGTTTTTGTCCCCTCATCAACATTGAGAGTGAACTCACAAATGAATAGCATGTTTTATATATGCTTAGTTTATTGTCAAAATGTACATGTATTTTATAGCCAAAAGCTGCATAATAGCTGTTAAGGAAACAAATGTTAAGTTCACCACAATCCCTAAGAAATTTCCAATATGAGTTCAAGAATTCATTGATTTTCCCTGATATATCTGACCAGTATTATCACCAGCTAATTTTCCAGTGTTAATATTTTTTATACATCATTTGGATCAGAACTTTATCTACTATCTGAATCATTAAAAAGTCAGTTACTGTTAAGATTATTCAACACAGCCAAATCTTTACTTTAGCTGAAAATTATCCAATTTTGATTTTTAAAAATTTAATTAAATGAATTTAAGCCATGAGTTCCCTCTGTGTAGCTGCACATCTGGAACTGCTTGCAGGATTTGCACTTTCCATTTTGCTGCTGATGCTGGTTACAGCAGTTCTGGCAGAGTATTCCGAATAACCCAGAGGCTTATTAGAGTAGGAACAGAGTGTAAGAGTGAACACTATAAGGAAAGGGAAAGGATAAGGCAGAGCAAACAATGACCCAGGGAGATCTGAATAATTCAAATAATTAGATTTCTAAAAAAAAACTGGATGCCTACTCTCACATCTGCCAACACTGCTGTTACCTTTATGGATGTGACACAGCATTTGTGCTATACTTCAGAGAAATCTTAAAGAGACATTTTCTGTCTCTTGCCCACATCTCCAGTTCCTCGGTATGTAGAGGAAATGAAGTGTGGCTGGGTCATTTAACTCCATACATGCCTTCAGAATGATACATATATTTACAAAGATGTCTCAGTCTTCTTTCCTCTGAAGATTTTTCAGGTTTTGTTTATTTTAAATATTTGTTACACAAGCAACATTATAACAGTATTAAATATTTCATTTGAAGAGACGGCGAGGTAATAGGTGATTATTAAGAATGTTCTATTTCTGTTAAGTTTCTGTTTCCTTCCTATGACTATTTTGATATACTTTTCATAATATCATGTGACAAGATAATCTAATGCAACACATTTCTATTTTTAAAATGGATTCAATGGGAAAATCAGGTTGCTTTATAGAAATTTATTCTAGAGCAAATTTATTTAGTTGGTATGTCTGCCTACTCTTTAAAAAATATCTCCAGCTGGGTGCAGTGCTGTGCCCCTACACTCCCAACTACTGGTGAGGCTGAGGCAAAAGGATTGCTTGAGCCTGGAAATTCTAATTCAGCCTGGGCAACATTGCAAGACCCTGTCTCTAAAAATTTATTGTAATGTTTCTATTAAGTGGAGAAATGTGCCCTCCTTCCTCCCATGTTGAGGAATACATGCTGCTACTGAAGCAGTGATTAACTGGATTTGCTAACCCAGTAGGGGGATAGTGCATACAATAGTGGAAAAAAATCAGACTGGGGAAGTGTGAGGTAATGGCACATAGTTTCACTTCCTGGCTCTGATATTCACTCATTGTTTGATCTTGGACCTGGATTAGTCCTCAGTGTTCTCATGAGCAAAATGAAATAAATCGTGATAGATGAGTTCAAGGTCCTGCTTTGGTTGTAATTACCATGATCAGTCATGTACATGGAGCTGACCTCCATTGCTCTTATAGGGCAAAAAAATTAAAAGCAAATAATACTCCCATTGGTATATTTCCAGACACATAGACAAAAACACATAGTGGTTAAGGATATGGGCTTTGAAGGTAGCCTATTTGGGTTTGAATTTTATCTCTATAATTTACAAACTATGTGACCTTATGTGACTTTGTTAACTTTCCTATGTCTTAGTTTTCATCTGTCAAATGAGTGTAATAATAACGCCTAATTGTCTGGTTGTAAAAATAAAATGAAGTAATGCATGTAAAATCGTCAGATTCAAGAGTCAGTTACAAACAGGCTGCTATTTTTTCTTCAAGTAGCCAAGTTATATGGTATCTATATAGACCACATATGCCAGCAGTCTTTTCATCTCTGAAGACATCTTGTAGAAAAAAAGTCACATGAATACTTTATTACCAGATAGCTTTTATTCATCAAAAATGATAGTGTCTCCTAATAAAATTATTCCAATGCTAGATATTCTGCTGAGAAAACAGTATTTTTATTTACTGTTTTGAAAGAATAATAGTTCGAGTACAATCCATTTTTTAAAGACTAAATGTTAAGACTAACTTTTGACAAATTAGGAGCCACATTCAGTAATCACTCATATGTGTTAGGTAACCATCGTCTTGGGGCTTGGGAATAGTTCAGGGTACCTTGCACAGAACCTGGAAGCACTTTCAAGCTCTTCCAGCCTGTTTGGCTACTGATACATCTCATCTTCTAAATGATACTCATAGAGCCTGGTAGGGTATTTAGATTAAGGATCACTTTTATTTTTAATTTCTGTAATAAACCAGAATGACCGGGGAGGTGGCGTCACAGGAAACTCCATCCTTGTAGAAATATTAGATAGCCAGGAGCATGGTGGAAAGCCATAGATAGAGACAGCCAACTTGAATTCTCTTCCCCTCTCTGTCATTATTCACTGTCCTCTCCTCTCTGTGTGTTTCTGTAAAACTCTGTGATTCTATGAATCTTGTAAGCTTAGCTGGTTAAAAAAAAAATCTGGGACATTAATTCCTCTCTGTAACTCTGTGAAATGTTTAGTTCCTTGTCACAACATATTCTGTGAGATCTAGACACAGCCTAAACTTTTTGTTTCACATAGGCCCAATGGAGGATGCTGATGTTTTGCTTCCTTACTTCACAGGGGTATCATGAAGACAAGTGTGAACAAAGTAGGGATGCATCATTTGAGTTCTTTTGGAGAAAACTACTATCTAACTAAAAGACAGTAGTACGATTAAGAGTGATGTAATTAATATTCCCCCAAACTGCCTTTATCCTATTTGTACTGTAGGTAATTTTTGTGACTCATAAACATCTCCAGTTGTACTTTCATTTTAATGAGAACTGATGACAGTGTTGCCTCATTGCTCTTTAAAAAAATACAAAAATTAAAAGAAACACACACACAGAGAGAGAGAGAGAGAGAGAGAGAGAGAGAGAGAGAACTGACACAGAACCTCAGTACATTTTTGCTTTGCTGCTTCTTCCTCTTTTTTTTTTTTTGAGACAGAGTCTCACTCTGTTGCCCAGGCTGGAGGGTGGCCCAACCTACCTTGCTGCTTCTTAAAAAACAAAACAAATCCATAAACGAAATACTGAGGTTTCTTCTAGCTCTGTTCTTTATTGCTGACTCGTCAAAGGTCCTCATTTTTTGCAGTTATGGTAAGAACGCTTACCATGAGACCTATCTTTTTAAACAAATTTAAAGTCCATTCTACTGTATCGATAGCTATAAGCAAAATGTTATATAGCAGATCTCTAGAACTTAATCATCTTTCATAACTGAAACTATATCAGTTGAATGCTGAACACTATCCCATTGTATGTCTACACCAGGGTTTCTTTATTCATCCATTTATCGATGGGCATTTGGGTTGTTTCCATATCTTTGCTGTTGTGAATAATACTATAATGAACAGATGAATGTAAATAACTTTTCAAGATCCTGATTTTAATTCTTTTGTGTAAATACCCCAAAATGGTATTGCTGGATCATATGGTAGTTCTATTTTTAATTTTTTGAGGAATCTCAATACTGTTTTCCATAGCAGCTGCCCCATTTCACATTCCAACCGCGTACATAGGTTCCAATTTCTTTGCATTCTCACTAACACTTGGTAGCTTTTGTTTGGTTTTGTTGATAGTAGCCATCCTAACAGGTATGGGGTGACATCTCACTGTAGTCTTGATTTACATTTCCCCAGAAATAAAGGAATGTATATAAGATCAACTAATCTTTGATAAGGGTGCCAAGAATACACAATGGGGAAAGAATAGCCTCTTCTATGAATGGTGCTGGGAATACTGGATAGCCAAATGCAAAAGAATAAAAATAGACCCCTATCTGTCACCACTTGCAAAAATCAACTAAAAAAAAGATGCTTAAATGCAAAATATGGAAATGTAAAACTCCCAGAAGATAACATGGGGAAAAAGCCTCTTGACATTGATCTTGGCAATTATTTCTTAGATATGACACTAAAGGTACAGGCTATAAAAGCAGAAATAAACAAGTGGGATTGCATCAAGTTAAAAGCATCTGTACAGCAAAGGATAGAGTGAAAAGGCAACATATGGAATGAGAGAAAATATTTTCAAACCATATATCTGATATGAGGTTAATATCCAAAATATGTAGAGAACTCCTACAACTGAATAGCAAAAACAAACAAACAAACAAAAAAAACCAACAAAAAAACCAAAAACAAAAATCCCATTATAAAATTGGTAAAGGACTTATATAGATATTTCTCCAAAGAAAAAGACATACAAATGGCCAACAGGTATATGAAAAGATGTTCACTGTCACTAATCAACAGGAAAATGCAAATCAAATTCCATTTTAGAAATGGAGAAATTGAAGGTTAAAGAGGAATGTTATTTACCCAAAGTCTCTAAACTAGCTGGTGGCAGTCCGGATGAGAACCTTGGACTTCTGATTCCTGCGGCATGATTTTGTCACTAAAGTTTGTGCTGATTTCTGCTTTGCCACTAAATCATATGTATTAAAGTTAATCTTCTACCAGTCTGTGAGGGCATGGATTCTATCATATTAAGCTGAAATGATTATTTCTTGAGCCTTTCTTGTGCAGCTTCCTCTATGAATCCCTGAGTTTCCAGGCAGAAATGCATTACTGAAATGCGGAAGCCATTTTCTCCACTATCAATAGTCTGTTCCTCATTCAAATACACGCCTTCTGAGTTTGGGTTTTGTTGTCTTTTATTTTCCTTAGCATAGGTGTGTCCTGACTATGTGGAGGGACTAGAAAAGGAAAATAACATTCCATAGCAGAAGGGCTGAGAATATTGATAAAGCACATACAATTGTGGAGCTTGAAATCAGAGAAAAAAATGTATGATGTCTCCCTGTCCCTTGTAACATTACATCTTTCAGCTCTCGCCATATTCCAAGCACAACTACATCCCTTAGCAAAATCATATCCCTGAATCCTGACAATATCCAACAACTCAGATAAATTTCCCAGACTTTTCCCCAACCTCTCTCTGGTCACACTGGCATTCCTGACCTTAGCGACCTTTTCCCAACCTTGGTTATATTCTTCAACCAGAAAAAAACCACTTGAGTTGAGGCCATTCTACCACATTAATCATGTCCTCCACTGTTAATTATACTTCTATCCTCATGCTCTCTAAATTGGCGACACAGCGATAGTATTTAACACACCCTTTCTGACTCTTCTTCCAAGCCTTGTCAAACTGCTTGGCTCTGATCAGATGCCCAGTTTGATCCTTGATTCTGAACACCAACTGGTGACTGATTCTGGAAGCCAGATTAAGGCAGGCAGTAAGAGCAAAGGAATTGGATGAACCAAGAAATATGTGGAAGAGAGAAAAAAATAAGATGTGAGAAAAAGGGTAAGGGGACTGAGTATGTGAAGAGCTTCATGGCATGGCCCCCAAGCCTAGAATTAAGTGCTTTTTGCTTGCGAATGAGTATTGGGAATGAGTTTAATAAGATGGGCTTCTTCCCAATTTTTACCACTCTGTGAACTGTGATCCAAATGGACTGTTGGAATATGTAACCCAAGCCTGATCGGGCAGGCTGATTGAAAACTTTCTGGAACCCTGTGTGGGTAAATGATAGTGTAAAGAATATGTCCTACCCATCCTCATTTCTTCCCTTTCACTCCTAGCATGTTGGTGTATATATCATATTTGCTCAAAATAGGATTATTTATTCAGAATAAGTCTTACATTCGTTAGTATGGCATATAGAGCCCTGATTCTCAACTGCCTCATTTCTCATCATGATAAGCCTCCTCCTTTGTGTTCGTGTGTGTGTGTGTGTGTGTGTGTGTGTGTGTGTGTAGGCACACAATTTTTAAAAAACTGTGTTTATCCGACTGGACCATGTTCTTTCACATCCTCTTGCCATTGTACCTGCTGTTTCTCTATCTAGAATATCATTTTCCTCTATTTTTTTGCTCAATCTTCCAGTCTTAGCACAAGCATTATTTTGTCCAAAAAGCTTTTTTTGTTGACTCTAGAATCCCCTCAGTTGTCCCTTTTCTGTGTTCTCATGGCATTCCACTCTTAAGGCATCATTGTGATAAGAATGAAATAAACAAAACTCGACAGTTTGACAGTTCTTTTTCTGATCTCATCCCATATTGAACCATGAGCTTGTAGAGGGCACGGGCTGCATCTTATTCATATTTTTCTATTCCTGGTACTTAACCCAAGGCCTGGCACATATTAGGATTTCAATGTCTGTTTCCTAATATATGAATGGAAACCTTCTTCCTATTTATCTTCTCTGCTCTATTTGACTCTTTTGTTCACTTTCATTGTTTTTTGTCTGTAACCTGAATACATAGATCAAGAAGTCACCAAAACGAATGGGCATTGACAAGCAAATCCTATTCATTCTTATCATCCAGAAAACAACCTGTGTTTCTCCTAAACGCAAATTTCTTCTATGCTTTCCTTGTCATTGATGCAAAAAAATAAAAAAATGCATGCATACACACACATACTTTTGGAAGCATCCATAGTGCTAACTATCATTACTATTCTCTGGAGACTGTTAGCATTTATCAAGCAGCTGTTTCATGGGAAGAGTATTAGCAATTGTTTTGCATTTTGTAGCTAATTGCAGGAACAAAGTGGCAACTATTGCAAAATTTGGTTTTTAAAAGAAAACATTCTCTCTCTAATCAAGTCCTCATGGTAAAGACAATATAAAATTAGTATTGATCATCAATTATGAGCCAGGAGAGAGATGAAGTGAATATTCTTTTTGATTCTTAGTTAAGAATTTGAAAGGTAAGATGCTACATGTTCCAAGGAGATATGCAGATTCCAGTAACGCAGATTCTGAAGGCTGAAATTCAAGTAAGGCTTGTCTCAGGGATTAAAAGGAATTGGTAAAAAGTGCTTCTGAACATTAGAGAAGCCCAGACTGATAGAGATAGACAGGCTTTTCAGAATATCTGTTTCAGTGATCCTCAATTTCTTTTTTTGCTCATAACCCCTATAAAAGGAAAAAGCATTTTGAAAACCTACATAACTGTTAATACATCTTTATATTGAGATATATGCATATACATTTTAATAATGAGTTTAAATGGTTATGAAGGAAATAACTTTCAGCGTATTGCATATTGATTATACATTTTAAGTACATTTTTATCACAGCCTTGGCATTGCTCAGTTAACTCATTCAGTTTATGGGAAATGTCTGCCATGTAACCTCAATAGTAAAACCAGTTCTCATTGTCAAACCAGTCTGCCAACTCAGAATGGCTTTCTGTTTGAAAGTCTGATTTCATTATATTCTCCTGTGACAAGCATCTCACTATTGAATTCTAACAAAGATAGGTAGCTAAGGCGCAGAGCCTTGCCATGGTTTGTCACTTGGATGAAATAAAGGCACTGCCTCATCAATATTTCTTATCCAAACACTCTGCTTTGCTCTCCAGGGACTCTCTTTCAGGAGTCACTATGTCTTTGAATCTCCTTTTTGTTGTTTGGTTCCCCAGAGAATTTTGCCCACTGGTACAATGCTCCATACTAAAATTCAGGATGAGAAGGATGTGTATTTTTTGTCAAATGGGAAAAAGGTCATTGTGGAAATTGAAATGGGGAGAAAAAGGAATATACACATGGCAGCAAGATATACTAGGCTATTCACTGTTTGGAAAGTCAGATACTCAAATTTGAAAATCTGTGATCTTGTCTAATCCCCCCTTATTTTTCTGTTGGGCCAACTGAAACCTCAAAAAAAAAAAAAAATGAACTAAACCCAGATGCTAATCCTTGTTAACCAGTGGCAAAACCATTACTGTAATGTAGGTATTTTGTTTTCCCAACTAATGTGCTTCCTACCTTATGGTGTCTCCTTAATCTGTCCTATATTTAAATGAATACAATTTCTTTATCCAATCACAGTGAGGGTTTTCTCATAGAAGAGGTCTGACCTTTACATTTTTTTACAGGGATGTGTGTGTACACGGAGAATGCCAAGATGGTAATTCGTTTGTCTCTGTTCTGACATTACTTACAGGTGAAGCGGGGATAAGGTGACTGCTTAACAAGTCTTCATTAAAAAACCTGTAATTTGAGAAGCTTGCTCCATATTACTGGAAAATGGACCTTTACTATGGGGCCTAAATCTCTTGATGATTCTCATTTTTTTTTTTTTGGAATAGTTTACTATTTACTTATATTTGCTATTTTCGTAGATTAATTGTAAGGTCTAAAAGTACACATCTCTGTTTTTTATTTCCTTATCTCAAAGTCCTGTAAAACATTCAGTAATTTGGTCAAACTGCCTCAGCTCAAATATGGATCTGCCACCTGTTAGCAGTATGACTTTGGAGGCAGTGTTAATCTCTTGTTACTTCAGTTTCCCCTCTATAAAATTAGTTGTGATAATTGAATTTATGATATAAATCAAATGCTTAGAAGTACCTGGTACAAGCATAATGTCTTCAGTAAATGTTAACTATTGTTATCGCCATTGTTGATTGAAACCATCAACATTCTATGAAACAATCTAACATTCTGAAACAATCTAACATTAAGATCACCAGGGCAGCTAGCCCATAGAGATTAAACAGGTTGGAAAGTACATTAAATTTACACAGAGGCAATTTCTGAGGTGAGAGAACAGACCTGCAGAAGGACTGGCCTGGTAGTGTTATGGAAGATTCATCAAGTCATGTCTGAAATAATGGTTTAGGACAATGCTCTCCACTGGAACTTTCTATGATGATAGAAATGTTCTGTATCCACACTTTCTGCTATGATAGCTGCTGTTTGATATGATAATCACTTGGCACATGTGAGCACTTGAAATGTGACAAATCTGAATAAGAAATTGAATTTTTCATTGTATTTAATATTAATTTAATATACAGTTAAATTTATATGGCCACATACAGTTAGTGGCTAACATGTTGGCCAGCACAGATCCAAGACTTTAGATTTGTTTTTGTCAATTACCTTAAATCTTTGAATAGTAAAGCAGCTTAAACGAGTCATGAGAACAATGAAGGTAAGACTGTCTCTTCCAGCTCTGTTTATCCCTTTGTTACTTCATCTCATTTTCTCCAGCTCTGCTACCATTTCTCACCATTTATCTGTGCTGTCCTCCTTCATTCCTCCATGTTTCTTTAAAGCCAGGCTCCTCAGCCAAATATATTTTGATACCTATGCATGTATAGGTATTTTCTTACCAATTAGATCAGGTATTTACGACCAAGTATATACTTGTGATACAAAGGCCAGTTTCTTAGGAATGGAAGGTGATTATGAGGAAGTTGCAACCTGTGGCAAAAAGAAACCTTTTCCCACACTATTTTCATATGAAGAATTACTATCCATCAAGTTAGTATTGATTCCATTCACCTATTAAGTAGTAGATTATAGGCAAGATCATTGAAGATTTTGTAGACTGATGGCAAAAACTCCGACTATTTACCAGAGCCATATAAAGACGACATTTCTATGCCTTCCCCATGTTATAACACACTATATTTTGAAGGGTTATACAGTCCTTTAAGGGAAAGAGAAGCACTTAATATAAGTGAAGAAAATGAATTGCATTTAATATATTTGGTAGGTGAAGGAGTACTGGCCAGACCACATGAAGTGAAAATCCCTTATGTTGTTATCCAGGCAGTGCTTTGGGCCAGTGTTCATCATTTGCACAAAGTTTCTGGACCTTCTAAAAGTACCCCTCTCTAAATTCCTAATATTCAGGTTAAAAGTGTTCAGTGTTAGTATTTTAAATATCTTAAATGTACACTGAGTCATGTTATTGTAACAGAAGCTAGTTTATAGAGCACTGTAAAACCTCTATTTATGGAATCCATCCATATTAAAATTATAACTTCAGCAGCTTTCTGTAGAGAAAATTGTGACTCTGACCTTTTATTCCATTTGACCATTGAGAAAAAGGCTATAATTTCAACAATCAAATCTCAAATGTGTTATTGTGCCTCTTTTCTTTTTGTAAAATGTTATTCCATCTATCTGCTAACAACTCACCTTAATCCATTTTCAATGGCCTTTTTTTTTCGTAAAATTCTCAACAATATTTAATTTTTTAAAATTGCAATAGCTTTTGTGGCACAAATGGTTTTTTATTACATGGGTGAATTTTATAGTGGTGAAGTCTGAAACTTTAGTTCCCCCATCACCTGAGTAGTATACATTGTACTCAATATGTCATTTTTAATCTCTTGGTCCCCTTTTACCATTCCCCTTTTGAGTCTTTCTAGCTCGTGCTATTACTCTGTATGCCTTTGCATACTCATAGCTTAGCTTTCACTTATAAGTAAGAGTGTATGATATTTGATTTTCCATTCCTGAATTACTTCACTTAGAATAATAGCCTCCAGCTCCATCCAAGTTGCTGCAAAAGACATTATTTCATTCCTTTTTATGGCTGAACAGTATTCCATGGTGTATATTTACTACATTTTATTTATCCACTCATTGGTTGATGGACACTTAGGTTTGTTGCGTGTCTTTGCAATTCAGAATTTTAAAAAATATTCGTTAAAATAGGTCTTTTACAAGCTCTCACATGTTTACAGAGTAAAGATATTTATTAGCACTGATTTACAGGGGCCAGGAGCATTCCTGAGTCTAGCGCATAACAAAGGTAATGCAGTGTCAGAAGACCAGACCTAAGAAAACAGCAATTGTCAATGAATGGCCACTAATGCAATTCAGGTTTTTAATTTGTTTTCCTGTAAAGAGAGGGTGAGAAGTGTCCAATGAACAGTGGCTCGAAATCTGATATGCTTGGTCTTAGGCAACTCCCTCAATCTCCATTTCCTATATAGTCCAAACTGCCACCTTCCCAGTATATTCACATTTTTGCCAGCTTACGCTCCCTAAATCTCTTGGGTTCTTTTCAATCCTAAATCTCAAAGTTCTTCACAATTTTGATCTTACCCTAATTCTCAACATTTCTTCTATTTTGTTCCCCTGCAGCCCCAATGAACTCTCAGTCCTGTTGTCATCCCCCATGCTTTTTTGCCATCTTTCGTTCACACCATCTTCCTCCAGGGCCCTTTCTTTCTTCTGGATCTGTGACAAAAGAACTGCCCATTCTTCCAATTGCAGTTCAAATCCTATCTACTCCAAGGAATCTTCTTAGAGCCCCTAGTAATACTTAAGGCCTTTCTTCTTTACAGTTCTCTGGTTCTTTAACACTCTGCTGTAGTGGAAGAGCTAGGAATCAGAAATCCTGAGTTTGGATCCCAGTTCTGCCATTTTCTAGGTACATGATCTTGGACAAGATATTCAACCTCACTTTCTGAGCCTGTTCTATCAACTGGAAAATGGAGACAGTAATGCCTTCCCTGCACATGTCACAGGCTTGCTGTGAAACTCAAAGGAGACAATGCATGTGAAAGCTCTGTATGTACAGTGAAGTGCCATATACATGGGGAGTATTACTCTCTTCAGTATTGTTTTTTCATTGAAAAATCAGCCAAGACTGCTTGAAGCAATTCATCTGAATGGCACAGAAGGATGAAGTTTGTTAGTCAGTCCCTGAGCACAACCATCAAAGTGTCCCAGAAACTTCAGTATTTTGGCCTCCAAACTTTACTTTGAAGATTGTCTCTGACACCACAGAAGAAAATGAAATCCTCAGTCACACTATGTGTGCTGATTTAGGGTTTAAAAATTAGGGTGCCTGTAATTATAGCACTTGATGGAACTAGATACGACTTCCATGAAAACAGGTACCAAATCTAATTCAGCTCTGTGTCTTCTACAGTGCTTAGCACCATGCTGATGCCAATCCATAGAATATGCTAATTCTCATAGTCTCCTTTACTGAGCTGTGAAGAATGTAGATATCTACAGATGTAATATATGTAACTGAAATCCTAGTTGTTAGATTACACATATTGTGCCCATTTGATATGTTATTAGACTTTTTCTCTTTCCTTACTTTTCCTATGGAGTTGAATTCTCCTAATGTTCTTTAAATATTCAAGAATAGAAGACTTAGAACCAGAAAGAGGAGATAATGACTCACTGAAAAGGTTGCTGAAAGGTGACAGTGATTTCACATAGTAGCCACTTGGCTGAACTGTAGAGATGAGGCTCCTGCAGGGTGGCAGTGTTGCCTGAGCCCTTGTTTCCAGGGTCAGGGGGACATTGTAGGCTGTATTATAAAATGAATAAAATCACACCAGCCAGAGAGCTTTAGTATATATCCAGCTCATATTCATTTAATCAACTCATCATGTACCAAGCACCCAATAGTGAGGAGTCACAGGTAACCCAGTTCTGTTAACATTGTAGTTTCCTTTATTTTTTCCAAATTTGCTCTGTCCCGTATTATCCAATTCTGCATTCACCTGACTGCTGGCCTCTGATCACTTGCCTTAGTTTGTTTTATACTGCTGTAACAGAATACCACAGACTGGGTAATTTATAAACAATAAGAATACATATATTACAGTTATCTGTGCTGGGAAGTCAAAGGGCATGGCTCTCTCATTTGCTAAGGGCCTTTTTGGTGTATCACAACATGGCAGAGGACATTAGATGGTGAGAGGACAAGAGTATTCCAACTCAGATCTCTCTTATTCTT
This sequence comes from Saimiri boliviensis, assembly GCF_048565385.1. Classification (NCBI taxonomy): domain Eukaryota; kingdom Metazoa; phylum Chordata; class Mammalia; order Primates; family Cebidae; genus Saimiri; species Saimiri boliviensis. The sequence continues at coordinate 98,307,683 of NC_133470.1, forward strand.
GTTATAAAGCTACCAGTCATATCATGGGGGCTTTATCCTGATGACCTTATCTAATCCTAATTACCTTATCTACCTGACAACCTTATCTAATCCTAATTACCTCCCAACTATATACTGCCTACGAGAGACTCAAGTTCACCTGTAAGAACATGCTTAGACTGAAAGTACAGGAAGGAGAAAAGATACTGCTTGCAAATGTAAAAAAAAAAAAAAAAAAAAAAAAAAAAAAGAACATGAGGAGCTACATTCATATGATACAAGAGAAACCTTAAGTAAAAAACTGTAAAAAGAGACCAAGAGGCATTTATATAATGATAAAGGGGTTAACACAGAAGGATGATATAATAATTACAAATATATATACACCCAACATCAGAGCACCAAAATGTATCAAGCAAATATTAATAGACCTAAACGGGGAGGGATACATTGCAATATAATAGTAAGGGACTTAAACACCTCACTTTCAGCAATGGACATCATCTAAACAGAAAATCTACAAACAAACATTAGAGTTAAACCACATTCCAGAATAGGTGGACCTAACAGACATTTACAGAATGTTCTATTTATCAGCTCCAGAATATACATTATTCTCAAAAGCACATAGAATATTCTCCAGGATAGGTCATACATTAGACTGCAAAGCAAGTTTTAAATTGTTGGAAATTTGTTTTAGTTCTTTGTACATTCTGGGTATTAGCCCTTTGTCAGATGGATAGCTTGCAAACATTTTTTCCCATTCTGTTGGTTGCCAGTTCACTCTAATGCTTGTTTCTTTTGCTGTGCAGAAGTTCTTAAGTTTTATTAAATCTCATTTGTCTCCTTTGGCTTTTGTTGCCATTGCTTTTGGTGTTTTAGTCATGAAGTCCTTGCTTATGCCTGTGTCCTCAATGGTATTGCCTAGGTTTTCTTGTAGGATTTTTATGGTGTTAGGTCCTATGTTTAAATCTTTAATCCATCTGGAATTAATTTTTTTATAAGGTGTAAAAAGGGATCCAGTTTCAGCTTTCTGCACATGGCTAGCCAGTTTTCTGAAAACCATTTATTAAACAGGGAATCCTTTCCTCATTGCTTGTTTTTGTCAGGTTTGTCAAAGATCAGATGGTTGTAGATGTGTGGCATTGCCTCCAAGGCCTCTGTTCAGTTCCATTAGTCTTTATCTCTGTTTTGGTACCAGTACCATGCTGTTTTGATTATAGTAGCCTTGTAGTATAGTTTGAAGTCAGGTAGCATGATGCCTGCAGCTTTGTTATTTTTACTTAGGATTGTCTTGACTATGCAGGCTCTCTTTTGGCTCCATATGAAGTATAAGGTGTTTTTTTCAGTTCTGTGAAAAAGGTCAATGGTAGCTTGATGGGGATAGTGTTGAATCTATAAATTACTTTGGGCAGTATGGCCATTTTCATGATATTGATTTTTCCCAACCATGAGCATATAATGTTTTTCCATCTTTTGTGTTCTCTCTTATTTCCTTGAGCAGTGGTTTGTAGTTCTCCTTGAAGAGGTCCTTCACGTCCTTCGTTAGTTGTATTCCTAGGTATTTTATTCTCTTTGTGGCAATTGTGAATGTGAGTTTGCTCATGATTTGGCTCTCTTTAAGTCTGTTATTGGTGTATAAGAATGCTTGTGATTTTTGCTAAAAAAATCAAAATCACATTAACTATATTTTCTCACCACAATGAAATTAAACTAGAAATTAGTAATAGAAGAATCTCTGGAAATTGTACAAATACATGGAAATTAAACAACATGATCCTTAACAACCCTTGGGTCAATGAAGAAATTTAAATATTTCTTGAGACAAATGAAAATGGAAACACAACATACAAAGTCCTATGGAATATAGCAAAGGCAGCTCCAAGAGGGAAGTTTATAGCAATAAATGCTTGCCGTAAAAATAGAAATGTTTGAAGTAAACAGCCTAACATTGTACTTCAAGGAACTAGAGAAACAAAAGCAAACTAAACCCAAAATGAGTAGAAGAAAAGAAATATTTAATATCAAAGCAGAACTAACAAATAGGTACTAAAAAAATTATAAAGCTCATCAAAATTAAGAGTTTTTTTAAAAAATAAACAAAACTGACAAGGCTTCTACTTAGAAAAAGAAGAGAGAGGACTCTAATAAATAAAATGAAACAAATGAAAAAGGAGATATCTTAGCCAATACCACAGAAATAAAAAGGGTCATTAGAGAGTGTTATGAATAACCATATACTAATAAATAGGACAACTTAGAAGAAATGAATAAATTCCTGGATACATACAACCCATATTCTCATTCATAGGCGGCTATTGAACAATGCGAACACATGGACACAGGGAGGGGAGCACTACACACTGGGGTCCATTGTGGGAAAATGGGGGAGGGATGGGGGGTGGGGAGGTAGGAAGAGATAGCATGAGGAGAAATGACAGATACAGGCAAGGGGATGGAAGGCAGAAAACCACACTGCCATGTGTGTACCTATGCAACAATCTTGCATGTTCTTCACATGTACCCCAAAACCTAAAATGCAAAAAAAAAAAAAAAAAGAATTAGATAACATGAACAGACCAATAATTAGTAATGAGATTGAATCAGTAATATAAAGTCCCCATCAAAGAAAACCCTAGAACCTGATGGATCCACCGCTGAATTGTACCAAATGTTTAAAGCAGAACTGATAATATTTTTTCCTAAATTATTCCAGAAAATTAAAGTGGAGGGAATTCTCCCAAACTCAAATTCATTCTCAGAGACCACCATTACTTTGATACCAAAACCAGACAAGGGCACAATAAAAAGAATGAAAACTGCAGGTCAGTATTCCTAATGAACATAGATGCAGAACTCCTCAACTGAATACTAGCAAACTGAATCAAATTTTTAAAAAATCATTTATCATAATTGAGTGGGATTCATCCCAAGGATGTGAGAATGGTTTCACATATGTGAGTCAGTAAATGTGATATATCACATTAACAGAATGAAGTACAAAACATATGTAATCATCTTAATAGTTGCAGAAAAAGCATTTGATAAAATTTAATATCAACTAATGTTAAAAATCCTAAAAAAATTGGTATAGAAGGAATGCATCACAACATAGTGGAGGCCATATATGACAAACCCACTGCTACCAACATGCTCAATGGGGAAAAGTTGAAAGACTTTCCTCTAAAATTTGAAAAAAGATATGGATATCCATTTTCATAATTTCCATTCAACATAGTACTGGAATTCCTAACAAAAGCAATTGCACAGGAGAAAGAAATAAAGGGCATCCGAGTTAGTAAAGAGGAACTCAAATTCTCCCTGTTTGCAGAAAACATGATCTTATATATAGACAACTCTGCAGACTCCACCAAAAATCTCTTAGAAATATTATACAAATTCAGTAAATTTGCATAATACAAAATCAACATACAAAGTTGGCTTTTACTGTTTCTAAAAGTCAACAGCAAACTGTCTGAAAAGGAAATCAAGAAATTAATCCTATCTGTGACAGTACAAAAATTAAAATATCTAGGAATACATTTAACCACAGAGGTGAAAGATTTGTATTATGAAAATTATATATAATTGATGAAAGAAATTGATGAGGACACTAGTACATGTAAACATAGCTCATGTTCATCGTTTGGAATAATTAATATTGTTAAAAAGGTCCATACTACCCAAAGTGATCTATAAATTCAATGCTATCCCTATGAAAATACCAATGACATTTTTCACAGGAAAAGAAAAAAAAGTGAATTCTTATGATACCAAAAAGACCCCAAATAGTCAAAGCAATCCAGAGCAAAAAGAAGAAAGCTAGAGGCATCACACTAACTGATTTTAAAATATGCTAAAAAGCAATAGTAACCAAAGCAGCGTGATACTGGCATAAAAACAGATCGATGAAGTGAACAGAATGGAGGAAATAAATTCACATACTTACAATCAACTGATTTTCTACAAAGGCACCAAGAATACACATTGGGGAAAGGACAGTCTCTTCAATAAATGATACTGGGAAAACTGGATATCCACGTGGAAAATAAAACTAGACCCCTATCTCTCATCATGTGCAAAAATCAACTCATAGTAGATGTAAGACTTAAATATACAGCATGAAACTGTCAAACTACTAGAAGAAAACACAGGGGAAATGTTTCATGACATTGGTCTAGGCAAGGATTTCTTTGGGTAAGATCTCAAAAGCATAGGCAACAAAAGCAAAAATAGACAAAATGGAATTATATCAAACTACAAAGCTTCTGCATTGAAAAGGAAACAAAAACAGTGAATAAACAATGTACAGAATGGGGGAATGTTCATCAACTATGCATCTGACAAAAGGTTAATGTTCAGGATATGTAAGAAACTCAATAGCAGAGAAATAATTTATTTTTCAAAATGGGCAAAAGATCTAAATATGGTTTCTCAAAAAAGACATACAAATGGCTAACAGATATATGAAAAAATGCTCAATACCAGCAATCATCAAATAAATGCAAATCAAAACTGTGGTGAGATAGCCTCTCACCCCCGTTAAAATGGCTGTTATGAAAAAGACAAAAAGTAAAAAATGCCAGTAAGGATATGGAGAAAGAGAAATTCTTAGAAACTGTTGGTGGGAATGTATATTAGTGCAGGTCAACAGTATGGAAATTTCTCAAAAAATTAAATATAGAACTACCATATGATCCAGCAATCCCATGACTGGGTATATGTCCAAAGGAAATGAATAAGCATGTTGAAGAGATATCTGTACTCCCATGTTCATTGCAGCACTATTCACAATAGAATAGATGGAATCAGCTTAAATGTCCATCAATGGATGAATAGAGGAAAATGTGCTATATATATACACAATAGAATACTAGTGAGCCATAAAAAGATGAAATTCTGTCATTTGTGACATGGATGAACCTAGAGGACATTATGTTAAGTGAAATAATATGTTAAATATCAAAGCAGAACTAACAAATAGGAACTAAAAAAATTACAAAGCTCAACAAAATTGGGTTTTTTGAAAAAATAAAACTGACAAGGCTTCTACCTAGCAAAAAAAAGCACAGAAGGACAAATGTGACGTGATCTCACTTACATGTGAAATCTAAAAAAATTGATCACATAAAAGAAGAGAATAGAACAGTGGTTACCAAGACTTGGTGAGAGTTTGATCGATGGGTAAAAAGTTACAGTTAGACAGGAGTAATAAAATGTTGGTGTTCTATTGCACAGCAGATTACTCAGTCAACAATAATGTATTGTATACTTCAAAACAGCGGATTTTGAAGTTCATACCACAAAGAAATTATGTGTTTGAGGTGATGAAAGCACTATTGATCCTGATTTGATCATTACACAATATATATGTATCAAAACATCACACTGTGCCCTATGAACATGGACAATTATTATATGACAATTAAAAAGAAAATATGACTTAAAAACAAAACAAAAATAAAAAAAACCCACAGAATGAAAAAAATGTATTTGTGTATCGTGTATCTGGCAAGGATTTATGAAAAACTATTACAACTCACTTAAAAACAAATAACCAATTTTTTTTAATTGGACAAATAATCTGTACATAGTTTTACATAAATACGTGCAATTATTATGTGTCCATTAAAAACAAAATAAAACTAAAAAACAAAACTAGCAATTATTAGCACTTACCATGTACATGACATTAAGTTAACTGCTTTACATGTAACATTATATTTAATTCTAACAATAGTCCTCTGAGGTAGATACTATTCCCATTTAACAGAGGAAACTGAGATCTTGAGAGGATAGTTAACTTGCCAAAAGCCATACAGCAATAAGTAGAGGAGCCAGGAACTCAACCTATTTTTTACTCTGGGCCCTTGGCAATACCCTGTCCTATTTCTCACCAGGGAACACTTGGTGTTATGGGCCATTTTGGTCAGTGCTCCCCAGATTTGCACATGTTCTGTTTCATTACTTAGAAACACTCAACTTCTGAAGTTTAGGAAAATACAGTTCATCATGAACCCACTTAATCTCCATTAACTGCAGAGACCAGGTTTTTTTGAACTTTACTCTTACTCAAGTTGCCAATGAGTTTGCTGAAAGATTAAAAGACTAAGTGCTATGGTTGTGTGGTTATTTGAATTAAGTATCTAAATGTAACTTCATCTATAAATTCTCACCTCTAGTACCTAAAATCATTTTATTTCTTGTCATATTTGGAAACAGGATTTGGTTGCTACAAGAAGTATGGAGAATAAGTGGGAACTTAGGAGAATCTGAAAGGCTTGATGGAAACTCAAGTAGACAAAGGCCAGTTTAGAGGTGATCTATTAACTCCTAAATGCATTTTCTTTGTTAGTCACTAGCAAATATTGTGGGTCCTTCTGGTGCTTTGTGAGAAGATAAATTTCTGCTGTGGGTGAATTGAGCATAAAATGAAACACTTGAACTAGAAGCATCCTGGCGAGCTCTGGGTCAAAAGCTTTTCAGCAGGGCTGTTTCTGGGAGCATCTGACTTGATACTGTTTCTGTAGCCTACCAATCTACAAACAGAGTGACATATTGTTCTTCTTTCTCCCCCTCCTATGTAATTGTGGAGAACAATATGGCAGTGTAGACATAGCATAGGCTCTGAGGACAAAGAGCCTATCAGTCTCAGCGATGTCCCTTACTAACTGCCTGACTCATTGTAAAATGGGTCTTGATGCCTGCCCTCCTTCTATTCCTCCACTTAATTATTTTTAAAAATAGTTACTGAGTGACAGCCATGTGCCAGACATTGCGTTAGGCACTGTAGATGCAATGGCAAATAAAACAGACATCATTCCTGTACTCCTGAAACTAAAAATTAATAGATTGTATTTACCTTCTGATCAGTAAGTCTGCTGTGAGGAATAAACAGGCATGTAGATATAAAGTGCTCAAAACATATTTAGAGTGTTCACAAAATGTGAATTTCCTTTCCTTTTCTCCACTTTGGTGTTATAGCATTAGGCATAGATGGCATGTACATGCAGCATAGCATCCACAGTGTGTACATGCACACACACAGACACACACGCACACAGTTCTCTGTAGCTTTCACTTATTTTAGTCTAAGCTTGTTGCCATTTTCATGCACAGCTGTTGCGGTAGGTGAGTTAGCCAATCAAAAACAGGTTCAATTGATTTGCTTTGAGCTACTTGCCTGCCAACAAAGGACAATGGCTATATGGGTAGAGTCATTGAGTCAGGTGGCTTTAGGGATTTCCACTGGTGTTAGAATTTTAAATTTAGTTTCTTGTTGCCTGTTATATGTGGGAGGGAATGACAAGTTCTCAACTCTCTAATTTGCTGTAGTGGTGTGCTAATTAAAACTCATCCCTAATACACTGCATTTTGGATTCAGAGCCAGTGTTCTTATAAAAGTATAACACTAGTAATGCAAAATACACCATACTGTCTCATGACAATTTTCATGAATGTGACACCCCACAACTTATTTCATTTTTCAGATATTATACAAGCTATATTGCCGTTTTATGTCCTATTCAATTCTTCTCCACAAACTGTTTTGTCCTGTGTATTCCAAATTTTTGTGATACCATCAGATAAATCAGCAATCTGGAAGTCAGTCTTCATGTTTCATTCTGTGTCACTCATCTCTCTAGATATGTCCTGTCCCAAAGTTCTTCTGAGTTTCCTCCATAAATGTATCCCCATCCCTACTACCACTACCTTAGTTCATGCTCCAGTTATTTCAAGGTTACAGCAGTAACCTAACAGAATTCCTTACCTCCAATCTATCCCTCTCCTCCATCTTTCCTACTGCCTATGCTACAGAGTAAGTCTTCTGAATCAGTGAACTGTGCCACTTTGCTGTTTTTCTAGTTTTTCAATGACTTGCTGTTGTCTGTGCAGAATAAAGCCCAAATTCCTGAGCATGACATACAAAGGTCGGACTGATTTTCCCCATCTCTCTCCAGTTTCAACTCTGATCAACTCTGTTTATTTTCTAGTCATCGAAACTATTCATAGCTCCAGAATAAAACATGTATTCACCCAGTGGATATTTGTGTGCCAGGTACTTGTTTAGATACTGGGTATATTGCCATGAACAATACAGACAAAAGGCCCTTTCTTCATGGAATTCACGTTCTAGTGAGAAAAACAAATTAAACGTATACATTATTTCTACAACTTTTGTTGTCTTTATATATGCCATTGCCTCTGCCTGAAGTAATTTTCTCATTCCCCATTTGTCTAAAAATTGCCTACTCCTCCTTCAGAAAATCAGCGTGTAAGCATGATATCTAAGAGAGATTTCGGCCTGCTTTCTTCTTTTCTCTGTACCTTTCCATAGTCTCAGTATTGCATCTGTTTTGCAGTTGTTTCTCATTATTTGCATGTCGGAAGCCCACCCCCCCACACCTGCCTGGTGACATTCTCTGTTTAACAGGACTGTATCTTTTATACTCTGTATTCACAGTACCTAGTACTGTTTTAGCACTTAGGAAACAGAAAATATGTTTTGAGTCCATGAAAACGTGGAAGGGAGGGAAGAAGAGATGGGGAAGGGACAGAAAAAGGAAATAAAAAGGAGAGAGGGAAGGAGAGAAGGAAGGAAGGAAGGGAGGGAGTGAGAAAAATACATTTAGTTTCACTTCTCCTTGGTTTGGAAAAGTTATAACTAGTTTTGTATTATTACCCAGTAGGATTGCATAGTCAAGAAAGTGCCACTAAATTTTACAACTTATATTTCCTTAAAAGTGTGGGAGAAATGAATATTTTCCCCTGTGATTTGGTTTATTAATCATTATCTCTACAACGTAATATTAAACTAACAAATTAAATGAAATCTTCCTCACACACAGATGAATTCATCTTTGCCTTCATATCCTCTTGCTATGTAGTAATTGTCAAAATTTGCAAGAAGTATATTTTTATTTTATTTTAATCATGTTCCTGAGGGGCATCAAGATGAAATAGAATAAGCAGAGTTAGGATATATGAAGTGTAGTTTGGGTTCTGGTGCCTAGTAGCTGGCCGAATTAGGGGAAGCATTTTCACTGTGGGGAGCTTTAGTTTTGTCATCTGGAAAAGGAAGGAGCTAGAATGACTGCTCACTGCACTGTTTCCAGTTTCCCTCTTCTCATTTTAGTTTCCTGCTTCCAGGAAATTTTACAAATATATTAATTGAGTGATAATCTGTTATAGACTGCCTTAGTTTCCATTTCATTTCCTCCACAAGGTACAGCCTTGTATTTTCCTGTGTCTATAAATAAATCCCATCACAGCCTTATATTCTGTTTACTGTATTTTGTCTTGACCTTTGCCAAGGGATAGACTCTGAAGGCATTATGTAGTTAGATCAAATGGCTTGTATTCAAAATTGTGGTTTGAGTCTCTCCACCCAGATACCATAGATGTTGATTTCCCTGGTGTCTTAATCCACCCTCTCCTCAGGACGTGCCACCTTCTTTAAGCCTCTTTCTTTTATCCTCTGCCTTTCTTTGTTCTAGTCTCCTTGTCCAGTTTTACTTATTTCCTTAAGATTTCTGTGACATTGGAAGGCCTGCCACCTGTGAGTTCAGTATCACAAAACATTGTTTCTTCTTAATGGTTCTCCTTTTTAGAAGATGAGAAATTTGCCTGTAAATTGTGTCCATTGAGCTTGGTATGCAGTGATTATTTTTAAGCCAAGAATATCAAGAACTGCAAAGGGTAAGAGACAGAGTGCTCAACAAACGGTATTCTTTAAATTTCTGCCCATTAAGGGACAAAATCTAACTAAATTCTTACCCTACAACACAGACAAAATGAATTCCTGCTATACTAAAGAGTTAAATATAAAAGAAAATGAAATAATAAATATCAGAATAATGTGGAATATTTAACAATTTGGGGGGATAGGGAGCAATTTTGGGGGTTGTATTAGTCTGTTCTCAGGCTGCTGCAGGGAAATACCCTAGATTGGATAGTTTATAAAGAAAAGAAGTTTGACTGACTCACAGTTCCACATGGCTGGGGAGGTCTCAGGAAACTTAAAATTATGGTGCAAGGCACCTGTTCAGAGGATACAGGAGAGAGAATGAGTACTGAGCAAAGGGGGAAGCCACTTAACAAAACATCAGATCTCATGAGAACTTAAGAACCGTATGGGGGAAGCCAACTTCCATGATTCAATTATCTCCACGTTGTTCCTCCCTTGACATGTGGGGATTGCTACAGTCAAGGTGAGATTTCGGTGAGAACACAGGGCCAAATCATGTCATTTTGCTCCTCGTCGTCTCAAATCTCATGTCCTCACAGTTAAAAATACAAGCATGCCCTTCCAAGAGTCTCCCAGAGTTTTAACGTATTCCAGCATTACCCAAAAAGTCCAAGTCCAAAGTCTCATCTGAGACAAGGCAAGTCCCTTCTGCCTGTGAGTCTGTAAAATCAAAAGCAAGTTAGTTACTTCTAGATACAACAGCATACCAGCGTTGGGTAAATACACTCCTTTCAAATGGGAGAAGTTGGCCAAAACAAAGGGACTATAGGCTCTACACAAGTCCAAAATCCAGTGGGGTAGTCAAATCTTAAAGCTCTGAAATGATCTCCTTAATCTCCACATCTCACATCCCAGTTATGCTAATGCAAGAGGTTGCCTCCAACAGCCTTGGGCAGCTCTGCCACCGTGACTTTGCAGGGCACAACCCCCTGCCCTGGCCGCTTTCACAGCTGGCATTGAGTGTCTTTGGCTTTTCCAGGTGCATAGTACAAGTTGTCTGTGAATCTACCATTCTGTGATCTGGAGGACGGTAGCCCTCTTCTCACAGCTCCACTAGACAATACCCCAGTGAGGGGCTCTGTTGGAGGACTGTGACCCCATATTTTTCCTCTGCACTGTCCTATCAGAGGTTCCTCATGAGTGGGTCTACCTTTCCCAGTCCACTTACTCAAATGTTAATCTCCTTTGATAACACCTTCATGGATACAACCAGGAAAAATACTTTGCATCCTTTAATCCAATCAAGTTGACACTCAATATTAACTATCACAGGGGTATTTAAAGCCAACGCAGAAATCACAAAGAAAATGTCTGATAGATTTGATATATCCAAATTTAAAACAAAAATAAAAACAAAAGCTTTAATTCATCAAAACACCAAAAATCAAAACAGATTTTATTTAACACTACCTTTCATGGGCTATAGACATCAAGGTGACTTCTGGATTTTATTCAGGGCCAGCTTCCTCGGTGTTTGGCCTCTGCCATTTCATATTTTTTTTTGTACTGAGCCCCACAAATTATTTAGCCAGTCCTGAGTCTCTTGAATCATTATGAAACCTACCTGCTCATAGTGAAATTTTTAATGACAGGCCCATTTGAATTATGCTTGGTGAAAGAATGCAAGAAACCACTTGCTCAGTAACATTGGACTTAAATGCGAATATAGAAGTTGCTCAATAAAATTGGACTTAAATAAGAATATAGAAGGGCACCTGCATGTTCATTCCCTTGGCAGTGTACCAGATGGCTTGGCGTCCATTCACTTATTCCTTCATTAATTTAGCAAACATTTTTCAAGTCCATCCTTTGTGCCAAGCACTGTGTTATGCATTGGGAATAGAGTGATGCACAAGATGGATGCAGTCAGTGTGCTAAAGGAGGCAGGGTTGTAGGTGAATAGATGGCAATACCACATGATAGAAAGTGCAGGAGCCCAGAGCAGGGGCCTCTAACAAAGCCTGAGAGATGAGTAAGGGAGTTGACTTCTAAATGAAGACCTGAAGGGGAAAAGGAAGTGGAGATGAGAGGCATATCCTGGGAAGGCCATTTAGGCCAAGGAAACAGTATGTCCCCCTTCTGTTCTTTCATGATTCTTTCATCAGCAGGGCAAAGATCTTAACCTGCCCTGGGAATTCATGAGGTCAGGAGTCAGGTGTGTATGGAACAGCTGGCTGGCCTCTTCTCAGGAAGTTTATGCCCATTCCAAGCTGCTTATTGTACTTGTCTCCTGGAATAGGTGGTGATGTAGTTTGGCTATTTGTTCCCTCCAGATCTCATGTTGAAATGTGACCCTCAGTGTCAGAGGTAGGGCCTGGTGGAACGTGCTTGGGCCATGGGAGTGGATCTCTCATGAATGTCTTCATGGCACCACTCAACCCCATAAATTAGTGTGTTATATTAGCTATCTGCAAGAGCTGGTTGTCGAAAAGAGCCTGGCACCCCTCTTCTCTCTCTTGCTTCCACTTTCACCATGTGATACACCAGCTTCCCTTCAGCTTTCACCATGAGTGGAAACTTCCTGCAGTCCTTGCCAGAATCAGATGCTAGCACTATGCTTCTTATACAGCCTGCAGAACTATGAGCCAAATAGACCTCTTTTCTTTACAAATTACCCAGCCTTGGGTGTTCCTTTATAGAAACACAAGTCAACTAAGACAGCTGGAATTATATATTGTTTCATGTCTGAAATGACCTATGGAAGAAGAAAGGATAAATATTCACTTTCCCCCTTATCTCTAAGGCACCTGATCACCTGCTCTGGATATTTAGAAAATCCTGGATTTCAAATAGAGTTTTACCCTACTAAAATTTCTGTGATCCCTGGAAGACCTAGCCACTATTTTTAGCTTGCAGGACATAGAAAAATAGTGGGGGGTCAGATTTTTACCACGAGCCATTGTTTGCTGATTTCTGATTTAGTATTAAGCTGTCTCAGGCCCCAGATCCTTTGTTTGCATTTGCTTTCCCTCACTTGGAAAACCCTACCTCAACCTGTTTCTCTTATAGGCCTCTTCTCCCCTCAGTAAATCATTCTTTCTCTATAGACTTGTCTAAACAGATTTTTTTCTGCTGCTGTGTCTCTGTAGCATCCTTGGGACTTCCTTATCAACTCCTTCATCACATTTTAGGACATTGCTTGCTTAATGTTTAAGACTCTTTATATACTGAAGACTTAATGGAAGAATAATCTACAGTTGCTTTTCATTTAAACAGTTCAAGTCAGGCTACTAGCCCATTTCCTGGCTGAGTGTAGCTGCTCAGCAAGTATTTGCTAAGCATACAATGAGTGCAGTATTACTGTCCCCATTTTACAGATGATGAAACTGAGGCATAGCTAGTGGTCTCTTGATTGAGACCACACTAAAAGAGCTGTTAGATAGTAGAATATAAATAACTTTTCAGTTACCTACACTGCTTTTTTAAACATTCAAATGGGTTGCTTAGAAATAGGACAAAGAAGACAAATTAAACAGGACATTCTGTAAGCAAAACACTAACCATGAAGATTCTGTTTTGCTACTCATTAGGCTGAGGCAGAAGTACTGCTTGAGCCCAGGAGTTCAAGAGTAACCTGGGCAATGTAGTGAGACTGTCTAAAACAAAAAAGACTGTGTTTGGTTTCTTTTCTCCTTGTTCTCATGGCATATGCAATGTAATAGGGGAGGTCAGATAATTGCATAACAAATAAGTCCAACAACCCAAGGTAGTAGGTGGCAAGTACCAAGAAGGTTTATGTGAGGCATGTGTTGCTGTGGCAAGGTGGGGGTCAAAGAGAAATTCAGAGGCAAGTGCTAAACCAAGCCAGGGGAGTCACATAAGTCATATCACTTCAGGAGTCACCTCTGTGGGGATTGACTAGTCAATGCAAAGCAAACAATAACCTCTAGGGCAGGTGTGAAGGGACAGACATGAACTCTTTCCCAGGTGATATGTTCCTCAAACTCCTGCACACAGGTCTGCAACTGCAGAATGCTGAGATGTGTCCACTGGTGGGAGTGGTCAGAGGGCTTTGCCAGGAGTGGGGTTCTAACAGATGCTAAGAAAGTTAGATAACGTTTTTTCTGATTCATGAGAAACTCCAGGAAACTGCAAGAGTTTAATGTTCTGACCAGTGAGTGATTTGGGACAGTCTCCTAGTCCATCAGCAAGTGCTTCTTGAGGTGCCTACTATGTAGCAAGAAAGTAAAACGGGGATTCTATTTCTGATGGCTGAACTTTTAACTCCCATCTGCTTTCTTTATCTTGAATTGAGCATATGTCTGATTTGGAGGTGAAAAGTAAATCTATTCCAGTGTGTTAATTCTTCATCCATCTTTTTACAAAATAGCACCCAGCAGCTGTGCCAAGCCTCTCTGAATACCCTGAAATCATTTATATATTTTGATACTGTGTCATGGATTTATTAATTGTTTCTTCTCACTACAACACAGTCTAATTAACTTGGACAATACTTCCCGTCTCCTCTTTGAGGAGACTGTGTGTGGCTTGTGATGATTTCTCTAATTCTGATTGATAGATTAGTTGGGGGCTGACCTATCTCTTGCTTTTCTTTCCTTTTCCTTTCTTTTCTGCTTTCCTTGTAGGCATATACTAATATCCTAATGTGTACTGAATCTTGATTGCAGTGAAATTGATTTAGAGCATATGGGGCCTTTTGAAATCTTTTTTAGCAGGAATCATGGACTCTTGAGAATCTGATGAAAGATATGAGGACTTCTTCCAGAAATGTGTACTGTTGCATATATAATTCATCATCCAGTTACAGGAGTCTCAAGGGTTTAGCCCACCCATGGATGCTTGCCCACAGTATGTGAAGACCACAGAATTTCGGTGCTTGGAAACTGACAGATCATTGAGTTCACTGGTTTTCAAGACTATTTTAACCAGATTCCCTGGTTGCAGACTGGGGTAGAAGGAAGGGAGAGATTATGTCATGCACACCCCTACCTCGTTCAGAGTGGTTCCTCAGGAGGTTCTGCAGAACACAGTTTGATAGGCTAGTGATCTAGTCTAATTTGTTTATTTCTTTATATGAGAAAATTGATCCAAAAAGAGCAGATTTGACTAACTAAAGGCCATGCATCCAGTTAGTGCAGAGCTGAGATGGGAACCCATACCTTTGATCCCTAGGACAGAGCCTCAGCCAACCCTCACTTCTCTTCTAATTGTAAACTTCCTACATTCATACCACATTACCTTCTCAAAGAACCTGGACACAATGTATTTTAAACTCACAGTTATAAGTCATTACCCCCGTTTGAGCAGCAGGCAAAGGAAATAAAGCTGATTTGTGTATTGCTGCTCCATCAAGGCCTTTCTTCTTTCTGTCTTACTTCTCCTGGTTCTCATGTCTTTGTGACCTGTCTCCATTTTATGACATGTATTTTATTCAAATATACATTATAGTCAAAAGCATCCTGTTTTTTCTTGACAAAGTGCCATCCCGTTGGCCTCCCACAGATACACTCTTTGCCCCTAATTCTTAAAGAAGCAATATCTTCTTGTTTTCTGCCACTGGCAAAACAACCAAGGCTATTATTGGGCTTGTCTCCATCCCAGTCTTCCAACCAACTTTGTCATTGCCACGAAACTCAACTGAGCCTCAGCTGTAGTATCTACCCGTTATGGACCTGACTATGGGCAAGCCAAGCCTCGTCTTTCCTGCTCTCTCTTTCTTTGGTATTAGTGCAGGATGAGAACATTGCTTCAGAGTACCAGAATGAAGAGGAAGAGACAAACCAACAAACTCAAGAAAGCAGAAAGGCAGTGCACAGACACCTTTGTTATGGTTAGAAGCAAGGTGTTCTTTAGACTTCTTGAGTTGAAGACTGATGTTTCTTTGGGTGGAATTTCTCTGTGCTACATCAGAAACAAAGATAGTTCATCTGCCAAACCAGAGACCTACTTGCAGATAACTTCAGCCTATCCAAGGAACTAAACACTAATGAAAGATTGTCAGGCCAGAGTTCCAAACCAGGAGAATAGTGTGATGTAATGGTTAAGAGCACACACTTTGTATTCAGTCAGACATGAATTTGGATCATGGCTCTGCCACTTACTACCTGTATAACCTTGGTCAAGTTAACTTATTCTCATTGAGCCTCAATCAAAATGGAGAAAATAATATCCACATTAGGAGAGTGTTTTCAGGAGTAAAAGAGACTACCAAATATTTTCTCTTTTGCCTATCTTCATCAGGACCCCACAGCAGACTTTGTATTTTGAATGTTGTATTCACCACCAATTATCTGTATCCTTATTGAACGGAGGGAACACAGGAAACATGGCAGGGTATGGGCATAAGAGCATTGGTTTAGCCAGTAACTGTTGTGTGAAGTGGGATTTAGTTCCCTCCCCTCTGTATGGCCTAATTTTCCCCACTAGGGAATGAAGAGTTTGTGCTTGAGCACATGTTCTTTATGCTGACTCAGGACTTGAGTGTATCAAAATTATCTTAAAATTTATTTTTTTAAGTGTAGATGCACAGGTGCAATACAGTCTGATTGAGGAGCTCTAGGATGTGGTCACAGGATCTATACTATACAGTACTTCCAGTTGCACAGGTGATTCTGATGAGCAGTCAAGTGTGGGAACCACTGATCAGGGAGTTGTAAAGATTTTCCCTTCCGTGACTGCTTTCAGTCTTAGCACTTCTTATTTTTTCAAAAGTGTCTTTCCATTAATGGGCCTGTGATTTCCTACACCATTCAAACATGGCGATTTTCACACAGAGAAAATAAGAAAATGTTTCCGGTGGTCCTCAAAGATGTTATTTTTCCTCATGGAAAAATCATCTTGTTTTTGCTTTAGTGGCTTGATATCAGATCCACAAGGCATGTGATACAGAACAGGGTGAACTTCGAGGGATCTGTTTTAATTAGTTTTTCCAGCTGATCTCTCAGATCATTTAAAAAATGCATTCTCTCTATTTTGTGACTGAATTCTAAGTAATGAAGCTGAACAATATATGTAATAAAGTAGAATTATCTCATAGTTGATTACAATTACAGCTGCTGAGTAAATTCTCAGTGTCAGTTTCTACCTATATTTCCATAATCCTGATAATATTTTAAATAGGCATTAATATTTTCCCTAATTTTTAAACAATGAAGATAAAGCTTAAAGATATAAAGTGACTTACCTAAGGCCACAGAACTGGTAAGTGATTTTTTTATTGCTGAGCAGGGATGAAAATGATATTTTGAAAATGCAAATTGAATCACTTTCTGTCTTAAAATTCTTTAGTGACTTATTCTTTATGCTTAAAAACTTATCTGAACAACTTTGTGTGGGCAGTAATACTTGTCTGTTTTGGTCATTGCTGCATCCTCAGCAATGAGAACAGTGCTTGTCATAAAACAGAGACTCAATAAATAAATATTCATGGAATAAATTAAGTGATGGGGCCTGGATTCAACCCAAGTCTGTTTGATTTTAAAGCTTGCTTTTCAGTAATTTGTGTACTCTCTCTACTCTCTCTCTCTCTCTCTCTCTCTCTCTCTTTCTCTGGTTAAATTTACATACTATGAAATGCACCAATATTTGGTGTACAATTTTATGAATTTTGACAAATGCTTATCCCTGTATAACCCACATCCCTATCAAGATATAGATACTTCCTTCATCCTAGAAAGTTTCTCTTTGTTTCTTTAAGCCAACTGCCTCACTCACTCCAGAGACAAAGTCCTTTCTATTTTTATTTATTTATGTATTTATTGTACCATATGTTGGTTAGTTTTATCTTTTTTTTAGAATTTCATATAAGTGGAATTATATACTATGAACTCCTTTGTATCTAGCTGTTTTTCATTCAGATGGTGATTTTAAGGTCTGTTCATAGTGTTATGTGTATCAGTAGTTTCTTTTTATTGCTAAGTAGTCTTGCAATGTATGACTATATAAAAATTTATCATTCTTCTGTTGATAAGCATTTGAACTGTTTTCAGTTTTTGGCTATTATGTATAAAGTTGCCATGAATGTTTGTGTTGAGGTATTTTTGCAGACAGATGTTTTGATTTCTCTTGTGTATTTACCTAGATATGGATTTCCTGGTTGATAATGGAAAAAGTATGTTTACCACTTCAAGAAACTATAAAGCATATTTCTAAACAGGCTATACCAAACAGGTTACTAGTAATATATGAGAGTTGTGGATGGCCCACATCCTTGCCAGCCTTGATATTTGTAGTCTTTTTAATTTTATCCATTCTAGTGGGTGTGTTGCTGTATCATTGTGGTTCCAATGTGTATTTCCTGATATTTCCCTGATGAGCACTGTTTTCACATCTTATTGACCACTCATATATCTTTCTTTGTGAAGCATCTGTTCAAGTCTTTCACCTATTTTCAAAATTGGGTTGTTTGTATTCTTATTGTATCATAGGAGTTATGATATAAGTCATTTGTCTGGTATATTTTTTGTGAATATTTTTCCCTGACTGTGGCTTACTTATTCTTTTTCTATTCTTTTAGTGTACAGAATATTTTAATTTTGATGATACTAATTTATCAATGTTTTATGTTTTATACTATGTCCTGTCCAAGAAATATTTGCCAACTTGAAGGTCATGAAGATGTTCTTTGTTTTCTTAAAGGGCCTATATTTTAACAACTACAGCATGTCTTTGTTTTTGCCCTTACTTATTATAGTGGATACATTAGTCCATGAGATCATTTTTATCAGAATAAGCTGATGGGAGGCAGAATACTACAGAATTCAACAATACAGCTTTAAATTTCAAGAGATCTTTGTTTACTTTCTTACTCCAGTACCTGCAGCATGACCTTAGGCAAGTCACTTGATTTTTCTGTGTATCAATTCTCTCATTTGTGTAAAGGAGATAATAACACTGACTTATGTCAGAGGATCGTTATTAAATGAGCAAGTATATGATCACGTCTTAACACAGGGCATAGCATATCGTAAGCCCTCAACAAATGGTATCTGTTGTAGTTACGGTAGTTTTCATTCACATTATACCAATTTAACTAAGAGCTTTTAGTGCCAGAAGCAAATATAGAAAGGGTTACCTTTTCTTCCCCTACTAGACTTCAAACAGAACCATTGAACAGAGAGATGGCCCACCAAGAAGGGATAGGCTATAGTTATGGACACAGTTCTTTTGATATGTCTAAAATCACATTTTTATTCTTAGACATGACAGATATGATTATAAAACTCTATGGCATAAAGGACAATTTTATTATTGAAAACTGAAATTATAAGAGGGAATACATGTAATGCTTTTTGAGAAACACAATATGCTCATTAAATACGAGTAAATACAGATGTTTAAGAGGTTTTAAAGTCAGTATTGTACAGTGAAAAGAGTAGGGACTTTGACATAAAACACACTGGAACTTGAATACAAGGACATATAACTTGATTGCTGTGAGGCTCAGTTCTATCATCTGTCACATGAGGTTTAAATAAATATTGGAGAATATGAGTGCTTCAAAAAATATGACTACACTAGCTGACATCATAGGCACTCAAAACAGTACTTATTGGTTAGCCTCATATTTGTAATGACATATATGTAATCGTAAACTACAATAAGATATCAAGTTTCAAATGAGTTACATCCTTAAAAAGGTAAAGGATAGTTTTGTGGGTTTATTTTTTGATGGATTTCTCTTCTGTGTTTAGGAATGGTACTCACAGAATTCTGTTTGATATGTGAGGTCATTTTGCAGCTCACTCATTGATTCAATGCATTTCTGAATCATGGAGGAGAATCCCTGGGTATTTGTCATGTCTGAATGATGAAAACACATGTTTGAATGATTCCATGGAATAGAGAAGAATGTGGAACTTGCTCCATGCCTTTCCCTTTTTAACATCTTCCTGTTGTGGTAGGTGGGGAGGGAGAAGATTGTGTACATAAATTGTCTTCTGCCAATGCTACCATTGCTGTTTTTGGAGTAAATACATGGACCAAAGCACAAAAAAACTGAACATTCCCTTTGCCTTAGGCATCAAAGGCTTTAACTAAGTGTTTAGAACTACATCTACTGGTGTCCTCCCCATGCAAATTATTCTAGGCCCTTTGTGTTCTGGTCTCAACCTGATTATATACCCTTACCTCTTTTCTTCCCACAGCAATCTGTTTACTATTCTTCAGATAATTCCCATGTTTTGCTGTTTCTGACACTTTCTTCATGCTATTCCATTCATTCTGTCATCTTGAGAAGCCTTTCCTCCCATATTTATCTGCTAAACATATATCCATCTTTACTGAGTTGAAGTGATTCCCCCTAAATTCACATCCATTTGGAGCATGACCATGTGATCTTGTTTGGAAATAGATGTAATTAGTTAAGATGAGATCATACTGTATTAGAGTGGGCTGCAATCCAATGATTAGATTATATAAGACTTATAAGAACTCATGTGAAATAACAGACACACAGGCACACAGGTGAGAAGGCCATGTGATGATGGAGGCAGAAATCAAAGCGATGCAGCAACAAGCCAAGAACACCAAGGATTGCTGGCAACCACCAGAAGCTAAGAAGAGGCAAGGAAAGATTCTTCTCTAGAACCTTCGGAAGAATGGCCCTAACAACAGCTTGATTGTAAATGTCTAGGCTACCATACTATAAGATAACAAATTTCTGTTGTTTTATGTTACCCCATTTTTGGTAATTTGTTATTGAAACACTAGGATTTTTTTTTACAACCTTCAAGGTCAAGCTCAAATATACTGTCTTTCCAGTTTTCTTCAACTAGATCTAATTTCTCTTCCTGACGTCTGTAGCATTGCTATAGAAGAAAGATCACAAACACTGGTGCCAGAGAATTTTTGGCTGTAATCCTGGCCCAGCTACTGACTGGATTTCTTCACCTGTACAATGGAAATAATAATACCTGCCTAATGGAGTTGTTGTGTCAATAAATATGAATGTCTGTTACCTCTCTAATTCACCCATTCTGTGTCAGATTGCACTAATTTTGTAATGAGAGCAATATAGTTCTGTTTTTGCTTGTTCAGAGGCTGAGGGTAGCATAGATAGGTAAGCCATCAGCTTCGTACACAATAAAACAAAATTTGCTGTTCGCCGATGGTAGAGACAAGTAGTATTCAAATTGACAATCTAAGGAATTCAGTTGTCTACTCTAGGAATACCAGCTATAAGCTAAGAAGCTGAGTTATACAATTGCAATGGAGAAGCCTCCTTTTAGTCCCTGAATTCCAGAATTGTAATATCCAAGGTAGAGTTTGTCTTAATGCCTAGATATGGAGCAAAAATTTTGGAAATTTTAGTGTCCTCTACTAATTTCACAGCTCCTGTATCTGACAATGGAACATGCTTACAGTTGGCTGCACATTACGATAAAGCCAAAAGTTCACCACATTGCATTCTGGATTCTCTTCCTCTAGGGCACCTTCCCAAAGGCCTCAGCTCTAGAAGATTTCTGTTTTGTTTTTTTGTTTTTTTTGTTTTTTTTCCTCGCTCCTGTAGCCTACACTGCCTGGCCATTAGTGGGGTCTTCCTGTAGCCTACACTGCCTGGCCATTAGTGGGGTCTTGGCATGTGCTCTTTATCCTTTCTGAGTTTTGTCTGTCAGGATCCCCAGGCTCTGTGGCCATCAATCTTTTTTAAAAAGGTCAACAAGTAACATCATCCCTTACGTTTAGTTCATCATCTTCTTTTCCAGGCATATCATCAAAATCATTTGAAAGCCTTTCTATAAAAGCATACTGAAGAATTTATGGACATTGACCTGTACTCTGGATAACATGGGGAAGGTAATAAGCACAACACACCTACCCCTTCTGTGTGAGTAAACCCTTGTATTAGTTTTCATGGGCTGACATAACAAAAATACAACAGACTACATGGCTGAAACAACAGAAATATATTACCTCACAGTTCTTGATGCTATAAATCTGAGATCAAGTTGTTGGCAGAGTTGGTTTCTGTCTAAGGCCTCTCTCCTTGGCTTACAGATGGCCGACTTGACTTCTTCCTTTGTCTTCACATGGTCTTTCCTCTGTGCACATATATGTCTGTGTCCAAATTTCTTCTTTTAAGGACAGCAGTGAGAATGGATTAGGGCCCCACCCACATATGACCTCATTTTACTGTAATTATCTCTTTAAAGGCCTATCACCAAATACAGTCACCTTCTGAGGTACTGGGGGTTAGGACTTGAACATAAGAACTTTGGGTAGTGAAATTCAGCCCTGTAGTAGTTTTGTGATTAGGATCACATTATTTTGCAATCACTTGGTGATGGATTTGTTTGTTATTTAGTGTTGGGCTCTGAGGGCTGAGACATTAGCCTCATGGTATACACAGAGAAAACTCAGCCACAATTCGCAGGTCTTCCTCACCACAGGAGAGGCAAAAGAATCATAGAAGTCAACACTTGGTCAATATCTACCATGTGACAGGCATGGTAATAGGATTTCTTTATTTATTCTTCACAATTAGTTAGCAAAATAAATATTTACACGCCCATTTTCCAGATGAGAAAATTAAGATTCAGAGAGGCTAATGAGATTTGCTCAAAGACATAAAGCTAGTAAGTACCGGAGTTGAGAATTGAATATAAATCTGTCTGACTATAAAGTCATTTCTTTTCCTCATGCCTCCTTTATCTGGAATTGAAAAAAAAAAAAGGTTTTTGTTTTTTTTCTCATTTCAAGCTGTGGCATTAAAGTGAAAAAATAATTATATTAAAGAGTTACTAGATGTTCACAGTCATCATTTATTCATATGTCCATTTATCATATACTCATACTTGACCAGCATTTCTTCACTTTGTTTCTGAGCTTGCCATGGAAACTTAGACAAGTGAAGAATCAGAAAATGGTGATAGTAAAGTGGTTAATTATACATGGAAAAAACAGTTTCAGAGATGATGGTGCAGAGAGCCCTTTTAGCCACACTGGTGTAATGAAGTAGTTCAGATTTGTCCTATGGCCTCTGCAATCAAGCTCTTGTTTGCTTTATCACAACTAATTGCCTTACAGTACTGAAATGGTCTGTTTATGTTCATTGTTTCTTTTGCAAGTTTGTTCCCAAACTTTGGAAGTTGTTGGAGACTGACAGAAGAGTCAGGAGCATCCCAGTTTTCTGAACATTTTCTATGATTGTGACACATTTGGGGATGCTCTTTCTACCTAATGATGGTACAGTTTGTAAGGATAGATTATTTGTTGAGAAAGGAGGTATTGGGTCTTGTGACAGATGAAATATATTTCAGAGGACTGGAGGGCTATTTAAAAATGATGATTGTGTTGATAATATCAATGCTTCCTGCTGTTGCATTACTTAGAGTTTACATCAGTCTTCTGTATCTCATTTGATTTTCACGAAAACATATTGAAGCCATCAGTCAGGATTGTTATATTCACTTTCCATGTGCAAAAATTGAGATTCAAAGAAAACATATTGAAGTGATCAGTCAGGATTGTTATATTCACTTTCCATGTGCAAAAATTGAGATTCAAAGAGGTTAAATGGAGGCAGGACCAATGTCCTTGCTAAATTACTCTGTAAGTCCAACACGCTGAGTTCATTTACTTTAAACTGGTGCACATTCTATCCTCCTGGAAAAAAGTAGGTAGAATTTAGACCATTAATAATTGCTTACTAGTTTCAAATATCCAGTGGATGTCAATTGAGATCCAGGGGCTCTTTTCTCCGTAGCCACTGTAACAGAACATATAGTGAATTCATTTTGCAGTGCTTTCCTCCTGCTGCTTGTACTTCATAACAAAGAGCCCCCATTTATTGAAAATCAACCATGTACTAGATACTGACTATGCATTATTTCTAATTGTCACTGTAGTGCTGCAAGAGAGGTATTATCATACCTACCTTACAAATAGGGAAACTGAGACTTGGAGCTGTTAAGTAACTTTCTTAATTTCACACAGTGAGTGGCAGAGCCAAAACTTCAGCTTATCCAGTATGGCTTCAGACCATTGCTTTAAACCACCATACCTCTTTAAATTCAGTAGGCTGATTTTTTTTACCTGAGTTATTTGGAATTAACAGCTTGCAGGAATCCATTCCTTAGGAAATAGGTTGGCAAAAATAAATCATAACCTTAGAAAAATGCAATGAAATAGGTATCTGGAAAAACTAAACTGTCAATTTATGTACATCTAATTTGGTAATAGTTTTCTACAGTTGATTGGAAAGCTTATGGTATAAGACAAGCTTCTCTGAAGGTAACCTACAGTCACTAAGTGCACAGAGGATGCCTTATTTGCTAATGCCTAATACTAAACTATTTTTGTCCTCTTACATCTCTAACCCACTGAATCATTTTTCCATGTACCTATTCTCTTTAGTTCATGCATAGTCACTTAATTGAACACATGCTCACCAAGATAATTCCCAATTACTGGACGCTTTCTTGACAAAGGGTTAATTGGTTCTATTGGCAACCCCTGTTAATAAAAGGCCCTGGGGAAGTAGACCTCTTTTTCTAGGAATGCCTGTCCCCCCCCCCCCCCCCGCCACCCAACTGTTCATTGGAGCAGGCAGGAGTGCTGAACTAACTGGATTCCTTCTGTCCTGCTATCTGTATAATCTGTAGACATATGACTATCTTTATTGTTGCTACCTGTGACTCACCCTCATTACTCAAGATTGTGGAGATCAGCACCTGTGCTTGTAGAGTAAAGTAGCAGTCCTAACATAAATCATCTTAATGATTTCCCATGCTTTTAGGACTTCGAACTTTGCACCAGAAGGGGATCAATTCATGTTGCATGTACTCTTCATAGCAGTGAAGAATACCATTTTAGTTTATAAAGAAGTGGGAAACTAAACTCAAGTCCTCCATTATACTACATGTCTATCATCAGATTCTACAGATTCTAACTACAGTATCTACTTTTTACTAGGCTGCTCCTTGCAGTTTGCACTTAGATCTTCTGCTATTATAAACTGCTTCTCTATGCTCAACACCTCGTCTCAGCCCTTTCACCACCAAGAACAGAGTCCTTAGAGCAATGGTGACCAACAGCTTTTGTGGTCAAACTGGTAAAAAGAAAACTGTATGAGACAAATAGTGGACAATCAATACATAAGTTTAGAAAGAAGGAAGGATGGGTAGCTTATTATTGAAATTGTAGATCATCTTTTTCCTAAATTGAAAAATGCCAATGAGAGAATTGCCACTTCTGTTCAGCAACTAACAAATTTTAATATCTAATCATATTTGAGAAATGGCAATATAGAACCTGCTTTTTAATCTTTCAGCCCGAAATTAGCCTGCCTGGCTGTAAGATGCATTCTATGATCTACTGGGTGCTCAGCAGTGCTTTAGAAGATTTTTGAACTTGAGGGGCCCTTAGAAATGATCTAGTCTAGTGATTCCAAAAGTTTTCATTATCTAAGGTATCTTTAATTAATTTCCCCCTGCATACTGGGTTTTGAAATATCAGACCTACTAAACAAATTGCCTTTGTCAAATAATAATTCCCTTTCTCATTGCTTTTTGTTCAGATTCATTGATGATTTCTCAGTAGAGCATCTGGTCAGCACGAAATAACCAGTGTAAGCAGATGGGTGTGGTGACTCACACCTGTAATCCAAGCCCTTTGGAGGCCAAGGCGGGTGGATCACCTGAGATTGGGAGTTCAAGACCAGCCTGACAAACATGGTGAAACCCCATCTTAAAAAAAAAAAAAAAAAACTTAACCAGTGCAACCACAATAAGATGATATAATTCCTTCCCAAAGCAAAGGCAGTAGATGGTTGAGTTGGTCAAGGGCGAGTTTGATCTTAGCAATCTTTACAACCATCTCCCCTTAGGCTTATTGAAATGTTAAAAATAGCTCATGGATTCCCATGATGACTTTCTTATAATATTTGTGGAAATATCTTATCTTTCTGTAGGGAAAAATGGAGGGCAATCAGATTTAAAAATCAAAGTGATTGGCCCAACGTCACACAGCACCCTTAACGGCAAGGAGGATCAGAATTTGCATCTCCTGAGTCTTAATCTTTTTTTTCTACACACCCAATTTTCATGTGCTTTAGGTCTAAGAGCTTAATATTGTATAGGCATTCCATAAATCTTTGCTTGATGAGTTGGTAGAACAGAGGCAATAATGCTTAAGTATAGGAGATTTTTTAAAAATCCATGATGAATTCATTAAATAATCAGTAGAATAATACAAATATTCAGTTCTCAGTACTGATTTTGTACCCAGCCTCCTTTCCTTTATTTTTCATGAATGATTTCAGACATCTCCTTATAGACTACTTCAGCTGCTGTTGCTCTTGAAAAGGTTAACTCAAGCAGTCAAATAGTGTCCATGAATCCTGTTATACTCTGTCCGTGAGATGTGAAAACAGCATGGAATTATTCTCAGCAGTGAAGTTCACCCTCCTCTTCTGCCTTCATCACCTTTACAGTGATGATCCTTGCTAAAATAATGCGAATTTGAATAGTTCTACTCCAGGATGGTTAATTCAGAGTCCTTGTAGATGAAGTAATAGTGAAGATCCACTTAGTTTTTCATTTTTCCGACCTTTCTATTACTGCTCAAATGTCCTGCAGTTATCCATGTTGGGCACATTTTAGTGAATGACATTTAATGAACAGCATTTTTGACAGACAGGCATATCTACTTCCCAGTAGGTCAGATATTAAAGCTTCAGCAGTGCATACTGTATGTGATTTTCATGGAAATTTGTATTTGGGAGCTCCTAGTAAGCTCACATTCTCTTAGCTTCACGCAATGTTGAGACATGGGCTCAATTGAAGGGCTTTAGTTGCCAGGTACTGTCCTACATGCAGAGTGCCCTTCACATCAGCCAGAATGAGTTGTGCATAGCCTGCAAGACTACATGTTGAGTTACTACACATTTCACACTGGATCTCACAAGGGGCCTTTGCAAATCACAGACCATGGGATGTAGGAGTGAGCCAATGACATTCTCAGGTATAGCCTGGGGCCCACTGTGATGCCCAGGAGAGGAACAGATTGCCCAGTTCCTGATCAACAGTCCCTTTCCATGTCTCCCATGGTGCAAAACTATATATATATATATATATATATATATATATATATATATATACACATACATATACATACACACACACATACATATATATATATACACTAATTCTGATGAAGGGTTTATAGACAATATGAGACAACAGATAGGTTTTTGGTGGGATTTTAGGTGGAGTTGATATAAATTACATGAGCAAAGTAGAATCTTGGACAGTCTAAGGTTTACAGAATCTATCTGTCAGGCTCAAATAAGATTTTTCAATCTTGTATATGGCCTAGAGCAATCTCTAAGATGAAAAGTTATATGTTAAATGGAAAAAAAAAAAAAAACCACTTGAAGAACACGATATGCAAGGAGTTGGCATAACGAAAATTTCCCCAGTTGTGTTTTTCTTGCAATACTGAGATTGTTTTTTCCCCCTGTTGACAACTAAAGAGATAGAAAATACCTTTGTGTCTAGTTGGGAATGGATTCTTAATTAACTGTCCAGAGATTTGTTGTTAGAGGTAAAATCCTGAGAAGGGTTCTTTGTATGGACAGGAAGAATTAGCTCTGTAGCAAGCAAACAAAAGGGTGCATTTCTTCCTAATGGCTTTTCCAAGGACGTTGGGGAGGAGAGAAAAACAGAAAAGGACATTATTTTATTGCTCAAATGACCAGGTTTGTCGGACCGAGAACTGTAGCCTATACACAGAAAACCTAGGGTCAGGGTTTGTAGGCTGCCTCTAAGGTATCCTTTTCTTTGCAAAATTGTTATGTAGATATGTATGTGTTAAAAACATACTCCAGCCCTGGTTGTTTGAAGGGCATCTTTCCTAATGGAGGTGGTGCAATGTACTTATTGACTCAGGCAAGCACTTTGTTCCAGAGTAGACAGTATGCAGGAGTAGGAACAAAAGATATGGCTAAGCTCTGTTATTTATTATATATATGACCTGGGGCAAATGGTTCATCCTCATCCTCAGTTTGCTTACCTAAGACATGGGGAGAATAATAATACCAACCTCCAAGGCTTGTTATGTGGATCAAATGAGATAATCCATGGAACACCCATCTCACCATGCCAGACATATCCTTAAGTAGTAGCCCAATAAAAGATAGATGATCATGACAACATTTTGTAGGACAAGGAAAGGCTGGGACTGTAGACTCTGTTTATTTGAAAATAATGCCAATGAGAGGGCTTTTCCTCTTGGACCAGTGAGTCTCAGGGAAGAATTCTGACACAAGTATACAGACTGCACATTAAAGCTGTATTTGGTGCTCTTCCAGATTATGGCCTTGGTTTCGAGGGACTCCAGGTATAAGGGAACTTGATCATAGACATATTAGCCAAGAGAGAGCATTAGGTGCTTGTTGATCCACAGAAGTGCCACTTTTTTTTTTCCCAGAGAAATGAGAGGCCGTACATAAAACCCGATCTGGCTTCAAATTTCAGAAGCAGAGACTTTCCACTTGAATATCATCCCATGATGTTTAAGGAATTTCTCTCTGTATAAGACTGAGGATTTTGAAGGAATAGCCTTGAGTCTGCAAATTTCTCAGAGCAGTATGGCCATTTTAACAATATTGATTCCTCCTATTCATGAGCGTTGAATGTTTTCCATATGTTTGTGTCATCTCTGATTTCTTTGAGTAGTGTTTTGTAATTCAGGTAGAAATTTCTCACCTCCCTGGCTAGCTGCATTCCTAGGTATTTTATTCTTTTTGTGTGAATTGTGAATGAAATTGCATTGTCTCTCAGCTTGGACTTTGTATGTGTATAGGAATGCTACT
The DNA here is from genome assembly GCF_048565385.1 of Saimiri boliviensis. NCBI lineage: Eukaryota > Metazoa > Chordata > Mammalia > Primates > Cebidae > Saimiri > Saimiri boliviensis. The sequence goes on from NC_133470.1 coordinate 98,336,185, forward strand.
GAGTTTTGTACATTGGTTTTGCATCCTGAAAGTTTGCTCAAGTTGTTTGTCAGATCAAGGTGTGTTTAGACAGAAAGTATGGGGTTTTACAGGTATAGAATCATATTGTCTGAAAACAGGGGTAGTCTAACTTACTCTCTTCCTATTTGAATGTCTTTCATTTCTTCCTCTTGCCTGATTACTCTGGCCAGAACTTCTAGTTCTATGTTAAACAGGAGTGGTGAGAGAGGACATCCTTTTCTTGTCTGGTTATTAAGGGAAATGCTTCCAGCTTTTGCCCATTCAGTGTGATGTTGGCTGTGGGTTTGTCATAGATGGCTCTCATTATTTTGCAATATGTTCCTTAAAAGCCTAGTTTATTGAGGGTTTTCAACGTGAAGGGATGTTAAATTTTATCAGTGGCCTTTTCTGTATCTATTGAGATAAAACAGTAACATTATTCACAATTAGAAATAACTATTTAAAAATTCGTAGGGAATCAAAAAAGTGGCCAAACAGTCATGGCAATCCAGAGAAAAAATAATAAAGTGGGAGGCATCACGTTACCCAACTTTAAACTTTACCACAAGGCTACAGTAACCAAACCAACACAATACTGGCACAAAAACAGATAGAGGGCCCAGAAATAATACCACACAGCTATAACCTTCTGATCTTCAACAGAGCCAACAAAAACAAGCAATGAGGAAAGGACCTCCTGCTCAACAAATGGTGCTGGGATAACTGGCTAGCCACAAGCACAAGACTGAAAGTTGATCCCTTCCTTATACCATATACAAAAATCAAACCAAGATAAAGAATTAAACCTAAAACCTAAAACTACAAAAATCCTGGAGAAAAACCTAGGAAATACCATTTAGGATATAGGCACAGGCAAAAATTTCATGACAAAGACCATAAAAGCAATGGCAACAAAAACAAAAACTGACAAATGGGACCTAATTAAATTAAAGAGCTTCTGCACAGCAAAAGAAACTATCAACAAAGTAAACAGACAATCTACAGAATGGGAGAAATTATTTGCAAACCATGCATCTGACAAAGGTTTAATATCCAGAATCTATAAGTAACTTAAACAAATAGACAAGAAAAACAAAACGACCCCATTAAAAACTGGGCAAAAGACATGAACTGTTTTGAAAAGGACAGTTTTCAAAAGAAGACATAAATGCGGCCAACAAGGATATAAAAAAATGCTCAACATCAGTAATCATTAGAGAAATGCAAATCAAAACCACAATGACATAGCATCTCATACTAATAAGAATGGCCATTATTAAAAAGTTAACAAAAATGAAGCAAAACAGATGCTGATGAGGTTGCAGAAAAAAGGGAATGCTTATACAATCCTGGTAGGAGTATAAATTAGTTCAGCTGTTGTGGAAAGTAGTATGGCCATGTCTCAAAGAACTTAAAACAGAATACCATTTGACCCAGAAATCCCATTATTGGATATATACCCAAAAGAATATAATTTGTTTTACCATAAAGACACATGCATGTCTGTGTTTATTGCATCAATATTCACAATGGCAAAGACGTGAAATCAACCCAAATGCCCATATGTTGGTAGACTAGATAAAGAAAATGTGGCACTTATACACCATGGAATACCATATAGTCATAAAAAAGAATGAGGTCATGTTCTTTGCAGAAACATGGATGAAGCTGGAGACCACTATCCTTTGCAAACTATCACCGGAACAGAAAAATAAAAGTATGTTTGCACTTATAAGTGAGAGCTAAACAATGAGAGCATGTGGATACAGAGAGGGGAATAACAGTCACCAGAGCCTACTTGAGGGTGGAGGTTAGTAGGAGGGAAATTATTAAAAAAAAAAAAAAAAAACCTATCGGGTACTATGCTTATTACCTGGATGACTAAATAATTTGTACAGCAAACCCTCACAACACAGTTTACCTCTATAATGATCCTGCACATGTACACTCGTAAACTTAAAATAAATAAATAAATAAACTCTAATGTATGAAAATTAAATTTGAAAAGCTGAGGATTTGCAATTCATGGAATATGAAGCAACATCTGTGTCATCTTGGTTTTAGCATATGAATAAATCGTTTGACTTAGAACTTGTTCTGGTCTGTTGATCTTTGGCTTTGTTTCCATAAATAAACCCTTACTAGCAGCTTTGGCAATGTCAGCAGGAGGCCAGATTAAGCCTGGTTTCACTATGTCCTGGCACTATCTCAACCAAGATTGAAAATCTTGTGACAAATCAAGTTTCAGATTTTGTTGTTGTTTTAGGAAATGTCTTTAAATACCAATTTCTCTTCTCCAAGTACTCTAAAAGCAAAGTAAATTTAACATTACATTTAAAGCCAACCACCCCAGCACAAGGATGTTTTGGCAAATGCTTCTCAAAGCCTAAAGGACAAGTTCCTTGGGCTTAATGGACAAGTTCCTTAGCAGAGCTTGTTCAACCATTGCCTTGCACTGCACCCCAGTCCTACACAAGAAGATGAGTAGAAAAAAACTGCACTGTTCCCAGTAAGAACAATGCAGAGGATGAGTGCCCACCACATTTCCAAACAAATTTTCACTGCACACAGACCAGGAGATTCCCGGGCCAAAAAGCACCGTAAGTTTTCAGCACTGTGGTTTCAGCTGGTGCTGGATTGCCGCACAGAAACTCACACAAATCTGGGTGGCTGTTTCAACTGGTGCCTAGAACTCCTGGGAGACAGAGCCATCCATTCAACTGAAAGGGAGGGGGCAGAGACAGGGAGCCAGGTGATCTGGCTCAGCGAGTACCACCCCCACAAAACAAGCAATCTGAAATGCTGTGGAATGAGAGTTTTACAGCAAGCACAGATGGACCCAGGACAGTCCAGCTCAGTGGGAGGAAGGGCGACCACCACTACCAAGGCAGTCTGCCACTACCGAGGCTGTTCACACGGCAGCAGGGCAGAGCCTGCAGCAGCTCAGCAATGCCTCTGCTGGCAAATTGTGACTAGACTACTCCATGTGGGGCAGGGCATCTATGAAAAAAGGCAGCAACATGATAGGAACTTATAAATAAAGCTGACCTTCCTAGGACAAAGCACCTGGGAAAAGAGGCCGTTATGAGTTCTGCTGCAGCAGACTTAAAATTACCTGCCCAGAAGCTTTGCATAGAACAACAGAGCTCCCAGCATAGCACTTGAGCTCCTATAAGGGACAGACTGTCTCCTCAAGCAGCTCCCGACCCCCGTATACCCAAAGAGACACCTCATAAAGGAGAGTTCAGGCCAACATCTGGCAGGTACCCTTCTGGGACAAAGATAACAAAAGAAGAAACTGGCAGCAACCCTTACTGTTCTGCAGCCCCTGCGGGTGATCCCCAGGCAAGCAGGGTCTGGAGTGGACCTCCAGCAGTCCTGCAGCAGAGGGGCCTGACTGTTAGAAGGAAAACTAAGAAACAGAAAGAAAGAACTTCATCATCAACAAAAAGGATGTCCACTCAGAGACCCATCCAAAAGTCACCAACTACAAAGACCACAGTTATATAAAGCCAGTAAGATGGGAAGAAGCCAGCACAAAAAGGATGAAATTGCCAAAAGACAGAAGGTCTGTCCTCCTCCAAAGGATCACAGCTCCTCATCAGGTAGGGATCAAATATGGATGGAGAATGAATCTGATGAACTGACAGAAACGGGCTTCAGAAGGTGAGTAATAACAAACTTCTCAGAGCTAAAAGAACATGTGTTAACCCAATGCAAAGAAACTAAGAATGTAGAAAAAAGGTTAGATGAGATGCTAACTAGAATAAACAGCTTAGAGAAGAATATAAACGACCTGATGAAGATGAAAAACACAGCACGAGAACTTTGTGAAGCATACACAAGTTTCAGTAGCTGAATTGACCAAGCAGAAGAAAGGATATCAGAACTTGAAGATCAACTCAATGAAATAAAACGAGAAGGCAAGAATAGAGAAAAAAGAGTGAAAAGAAATGAACAAAGACTCCGAAAAATATGGGATTTTGTGAAAAGACCTAATCTGCATTTGATAGGTGTACCTGAATGTGATGGAGAGAATGAATCCAAGCTGGAAAACACTTTGCAGGATATTATTCAGGAGAACATCCCCAACCTAGTAAGCCAGGCTGGTATTCAAGTCTAGGAAATACAGAGAACACCACAAAGATATTCCTCAAGAAGTGCAACCCCAAGGCACATAATAATCAGATTCACCAGGGTTGAAATGAAGGAAAAATTGCTAAGGGCAGCCAGAGAGAAAGGTTGGGTTACCCACAAAGAGAAGCCCATCACACTCACAGCGCATCTCTCTGCAGAAACCCTACAAGCCAGAAGAGAGTGGGGGCCAATATTCAACATCCTTAAAGAAAAGAACATTCAACGTAGAATTTCATATCCAAACAAACTAAGTTTCATGAGCGAAGCAGAAAGAAAATCGTTTATAGGCGAACAATTGCTGAGAGATTTTGTCACTACCAGGCCTGCCTTACAAGAGCTCCTGAAAGAAGCACTAAACAAGGAAAGGAACAACCAGCACCAGCCACTCCAAAAACGTACCAAATGGTAAAGACCATGGGACACAATGAAAAAAATGTGTCAACTAACAGGCAAAACATCCAGCTAACATCGAAATGGCAGGGTCAAATTCACACATAACAATATTAACCTTAAATGTAAATGGGCTAAATGCCCCAATCAAAAGACACAGACTGGCAAATGGAATAAAAATTCAAGACACATAGGTGTGCTGTATTCAGGAAACCCATCTAGTGTACGATGACATACATAGGCTAAAAATAAAGGGATGGAGGAAGATTTATCAACCAAATTGAGAGCAAAAAAAAAGCCAGAGTAACAATCCTAATCTCTGATAAAATGGACTTTAAACCAACAAAGAACAAAAGAGACAAAGAAGGGCATTACATAATGGTAAAAGGATCAATTCATCAAGAAGAGCTAACGATCCTAAATATATGCCCACCCAATACAGGAGCACCCAGATGCATAAAGCAAGTTTTTAACAACCTACAAAGAGACTTAGACTCCTAGGCCGGGCGCGGTGGCTCAAGCCTGTAATCCCAGCACTTTGGGAGGCCGAGGCGGGTGGATCACGAGGTCGAGAGATCGAGACCCTCCTGGTCAACATGGTGAAACCCCTTCTCTACTAAAAATACAAAAAACTAGCTGGGCGGGGTGGCGGCGCGTGCCTGTAATCCCAGTAATCCCAGCTCCTCAGGAGGCTGAGGAAGGAGAATTGCCTGAACCCAGGAGGTGGAGGTTGCGGTGAGCTGAGATCACACCATTGTACTCCAGCCTGGGTAACGAGCAAAACTTCGTCTCCAAAAAAAAAAAAAAAAAAAAAAAAGAGACTCCTACATAATAGTAGTGAGAGACTGTAACACTCTATTGTCAATATTAGACAGATCAAAGAGATAGAAAATTAACAAGGATATCTAGGACTTGAAATCAGACTTGGACCAAGCAAACCTAATAGACATCTACAGAAATCTCCACCCCAATTCCACAGAATATACATTCTTCTCAGCACCACATTGCACCTGCTGTAAAATTGACCCCATAATTGGAAGTAAATTACTCCTCAGCAAATGCAAAATAACAGAAAACATAATAAACAGTCTTTCAGACCACAGGGCAATCGAATTAGAACTCAGAATTAAGAAACTAACTCAGAACCACACAGCTTCATGGAAACTGAACATCTGGCTCTATAATGTCAACTGGATAAACAATGAAATGAAGACAGAAATAAAGATGTCTTCAAAACCAGTGAGAATGAAGACACAATGTACCAGAATCTCTGGGACACATTTAAATCAGTGTCTAGAGGGAAATTTATATCAATAAATGCCCACATGAGAATTGAGGAAAGATCTAAAATTGACACCCTATTGTCAAAATTGAAAGAGCTAGAGGAGCAAGGTAAAAAAAACTCAAAACCTAGCAGAAGACGAGAAATAACTAAGATCAGAGCAGAACTGAAGGAGATAGAGACATTAAAAAAAACCCTTCAAAAAATCAATAAATCTAGGAGCTGGTATTTTGAAAATATCAACAAAATAGACCGCTAGCCAGATTAATAAAAAAGTAAAAGGAGAAGAATCAATAAAAAAACAATAAAGGGAATGTCACCACTGATTCAACAGAAATACAAACTACAATCAGATTATTACAAACAACTCTATGCACATAAACCAGTAAACCTGGAAGAAATGGATGAATTCCTGGATGCTTGCACCCTCCGACGCCTAAACCAGGAAGAAGTTGAAACCTTGAATAGACCAATAACAAGGGCAGAAGTTGAGGCAGCAATTAATAGTCTACCAACCAAAAAAAGCCCAGGTCCAGACAGGTTCACAGCTGAATTTTACCGGACATACAAAGAGGAGCTGGTACCATTCATTCTGAAGTTATTCCAAACAATACAAAATGAGGGAATCCTTCCCAAATCATTTTATAAGACCAACATCGTCCTGATACCCAAATCCGGCAGAGAGTCAACAACAACAAAAAAGAAAACTTCAGGCCAATATCCATGATGTACATAGAAGCAAAAAATTTCGATAAAATACTGGCAAACCAATTGCAACAACACATCAGAAAGCTTATCCATCACAATTAAGTAGGCTTCATTCCAGGGATGCAAGGCTGGTTCAACATACACAAGTCTATAAATGCAATCCACCACATAAACAGAACCAAAGATAAAAATCACATGATTATCTAAATAGATGCAGAGAAGGCCTTTGACAAAATTCAACAGTGCTTTATGCTAAAAACTCTGAATAAACTAGGTATGGAAGGAACATATCTCAAAACAATAAAAGCTATTTATGACAAACCTACAGCCAATATCATACTTGAATCAGCAAAAATTGGAAGCATTCCTTTGGCACTAGACAAGCATGCCCTCTCTCACCACTCCTGCTCAATATAGTATTGTATGTTCTAGCCAGAGAAATTAGGGAAAAAAAAAAAAAAAAAAAAAAAAAAAAAAAAAGAATGTATTCAGCTAGGAAAAGAGGAAGTCAAATTGTCTCTGTTTGCAGATGACATGATTGTGTATTTAGAAGACCCTATCATCTCAGCCCAAAATCTCCTTAAACTGATAAGCAAATTCAGCAAAGTCTCAGGATACAAAATCAATGTGCAGAAATCACAAGCATTCCTATACACCAGTAACAGACAAACAGAGAGCCAAATCATGACTAAACTCCCATTCACAATTGCTACAAAGAGAATAAAATACATAGGAATAAAACTAACAAAGGATGTGAAGGACCTCTTCAAGGAGAACTACAAACCACTGCTAAACAAAATAAGAGAGGACACAAACAGATGGAGAAACATTCCGTGCTCATGGTTAGAAAGAATCAATATCATGAAAATTACCATAGTGCCCAAAGTAATTTATAGATTCAATGCTATCCCCATCAAGCTTCCAATGAACTTCTTCACAGAACTGGAAAAAAACACCTTAAACTTCATATGGAACCAAAAGAGAGCCCACAGACCCAAGACAATCCTAAGCAAAAAGAACAAACCTGTAGGCATCACACTACATGATTTCAAACTATACTACAAGGCTACAGTAAACAAAACAGCATGGTACTGGTACCAAAACAGACATATAGACCAATAGAACAGAACAGAGGCCCTGGAGGCAATGTCACACATCTACAACCATCTGATCTTTGACAAACCTGACAAAAACAAGCAACGGGGAAAGGATTCCCTGTTTAATAAATGGTGTTGGGAAAACTGGCTAGCAGTGTGCAGAAAGCAGAAACGGGACCCCTTCCTGACACCTTACACTAAAATTAACTCCAGATGGATTAAAGACTTAAACATAAGACCTAACACCATAAAAACCCTGGAAGAAAACCTAGGCAATACCTTTTAGGACATAGGCATAGGCAAGGACTTCATGACTAAAACAACAAAAGCATTGGCAACAAAAGCCAAAATATACAAATGGGACCTAATTATACTCCAGAGCTTCTGTACAGCAAAAGAAACAATCATTAGATTGAACCAGCAACCAACAGCATGGGAAAAAATTTTTGTAGTTTACCCATCTGACAAAGGGCTCATATCCAGAATCTACAAAGAACTAAAACAGATTTACAAGAAAAAAAGCAAGCCCATTCAAAAGTGGACAAAGGATATGAACAGACACTTTTCAAAAGAAGACATATATGAGGCCAACAAACATGAAAAAATGCTCATCATCACTGGTCATTAGAGAAATGGAAATCAAAACCATATTGCTGTACCACCTCATGCCAGTTACAATGGTGATCATTAAAAAATTTGGAGACAACAGATGCTGGAGAGGATGTGGAGAAATAGGAACAATTTTACACTGTTGGTGGGAGTGTAAACTAGTTCATCCATTGTGGAAGACAGTGTGGCGCTTCCTCAGGGACCTAGAAATAGAAATTCCATTTGACCCAGCCATCCTATTACTGGGTATATATCCAAAGGATTATAAATCATTCTTCTATAAGGACACATGCACACGTGTGTTCATAGCGGCACTGTTTACAATAGAAAAGACCTGTAGCCAACCCAAATGCCCATTGATGATAGAATGGGCAAGGAAAATATGGCACATATACACTGTTGAATACTATGTAGCCATAAATAATGATGAGTTTGTGTCCTTTGTAGGGACATGGATGAATCTGGAAACCATAATTCTCAGCAAATTGACGCAAGAACAGAAAATAAAACACTGCATATTCTCACCCATAGGGTGTTGAACAATGAGAACACATGGACACAGGGAGGGGAGCATCACACACTGGGGTCTGTTGGTGGGAGCAAGGGAGGTCAACGGGGGGTGGTGAGTTGGGGAGGGATAACATGGAGAGAAATGCCAGATGTAGGTGACAGGGGGATGGAGGCAGCAAACCACATTGCCATGTGTATACCTATGCAACAATCCTGCATGATCTGCACATGTACTCCAGAACCTAAAGTGCAATTAAAAAAAAAAAAAAAGAAAAAAACTGCACTGTGCTCTGTGTGAGAATCTTACCTAAGCATCTAGGTTTAGGGCCTAATTTGTAATTAGATAGTTTCTTGGAAGTACATCAAGCTCAGCCTCAAATCAGAACATATCTTGGGGACAAATCTGTATTTAGATGTTTCATTTAAAAATTTATCATTGAATAACAAAATATTTTGTTGCAATTCCTACTGGATGCATTCCAGATTCTCTCTCTCTTTAGGTTACAATTATGTTTTTAATAATGGATTTAATGAGTGGGGGTATGGGTGAGACTATGCCAGGGGCTGAGCAGCAAACAGAGGGCAGCATAAGCAGTTATGTTATAGTTCATTGGTGCTGCAGAATCCAATGAATCCCAGGCTAAGAGCTCACCACTCTGGCTTCCTTTTATGTATGCCTGGTATTAACATCCTACAACTGCTCTGATTTAGTCAGGAGAAATGTTTTTTTCAAGTAGCAGGCAAGGAATGACGTTCTAAAGGTATTTGGCAGGCAGACTAAGTATCCCCAAAGGCTGGAAGAAGGACTTACTCTTTGTGTCTATTCTGACAGCCTCCACTTCTCCCATTCTCTTTTCATGCTATTTCAGTCATCCCTCCATTGAGACTGCTCTTATCAAGATCACCAGTGAATTCTTGTGTCACCCAATAGAACAGTCTTCTCTTTTCACATCAATTTGGTCTCCTAGCACCGTCCACCTGTTGACTGCTCTTGGGTGTGCTGTAGTCTGGGAAAGAAGGACAAGAGGGAGAAAATTATATCACAAATTCTATTCTGACTAGACTATGCTTAGCAATATGACTATATTTAGTCACCTTCATCCTCATTTATGTTCTCCTGGTTCTTCTTCCTCAATGGCCACTCCTTCTCAGTCTCTTTAACTGGCTTCTTCCCACTTACCATTCTCTAAATGGTAATTTCCTTAGGGTTTGCTTCTCGGTTTTCTTGCCTTCATCTTCATCCTGCCCCAGTGAGATTATATACTCCCTGTGCTTTAATCTTTGTGCAGGTGACTTCCATATTTCTATCTCCTATCATAATCCTTTTAGCTGCATGTGTTGTGCTAAACCTTCTCTCTAAAGCAGAATACTGCAGTGCAGTCAACTAATTGTTTAATAGCTTTCTCTCTCTCTTTTTTTTTTTTTTGGCCTTTGATTTTTCTTTTCTAAATTGTTCACCTAAGTTACTCTTTCAACAAATATTAAAAGATAATCTATACTGTGTCAGACACAGTGCTAGCTGCAGTATAGATTGGGAATTGGCGGTAGGAAGTTATAGTGCAGTTGGATATCAGATCCCATAGGATAGTAGAAAAGTATACATACATTCTTGCAGTCATATGTACATAGCTACATACAAATATTCATTCAGCAAATACTAATGGAGAATGCTGATGTACCGGGTGCTATGCCACACACTAGAAATACCATAAGGACAAGGGTATATAGTTCATGCCTACATGCAGCTAGTGGTCTAGTTAGAGAGTCAGAAGGCAATCAGAGGCAGCAGGAAGTGTTATATAGAGATGATTTGGGTGCAGTAATGAGCACACATGAGGGTTCATAGCTGGCCTGTGTGTATTTGTGTGTGTGCTATTATAAGTTGTGTTGGAAATATTGGTATTTGTTAGTCCTTGCCATCTTGCCCCATGATATTACACAAAGGGACACTCTCTGAGTTTTTAATTCTCAACATACTGTATGACCCTAGCCCTAGTGAACTGAATTAGACTTGTAAGACCAGAAGGGCTCATTTTGTCTAAACTCAGTTTCTCTTGGTTTCTGCTGAGCTGTATAAAGGAGGGGATAGAGATGGACTGGAGGGAAGAGAGGATACTTCTTTTTAAGCAGAAGGGGACCTTGGGCCTGCTTTTGTCATACTATTTATCTAAGAGCACCACTTGAGAGAGATGGTCTGGCACTGTAGGGAGGTGTTCTCACAAGCAAATGTTAAAAAGAAAAAAGCCAAAGTCACCCTCATCCTCATTTTTGTGCCACATAGGCAAAGACCTTTAATCCTTTTTCTCATTGAAGTATAATCTCTTCCCTATAACATTGTGACGACTCCCTTCACTGTGGCCTTGCAGTCCCCAGAGCGGAGGGGTGAGGAAGAATGGTAAAACATTAAGGCTTTTCCTGGAGACCACAATATGTAAGTTTTCATAGAAATTTTCCCACAGAAGATATGCTTCCAGAGAAAAGATTGCATAATACATGCTCAATTAAATTTTATTGAATGAGTTAATGATTTAGAGAGTGAGCAGAAGTTAGCCAGAACTTATTCTGGTCAGCCATTATGTTGGACATTTGGGATGCATAGGTGAATGATATCAGGTCCCTGCTGTCAAGGACCTCAGCTCCCAGTCTGATGCAAGAAACTGATATGTTAACAAGTAATTACCATTTGGTGTTATAATTATATAATTATAACTATATATATAAAATTATATAATTATACGGTTATAACTATATATAGTTACAATTATATAATTATAACGATAGCTAATGCTTACTGAGCCCTTACTATGTCTAGGTAATGCTTCATGTGCATTATCTCAATTTATCCTTACAATAATTCTACTTGCTATATTTTATTATTTTCTACTCTTCAGATGAAGAAACTTATTCACAATGAGGTTAAATTATTTTCTTGGAGTCATCCAAAGTGCTTTTGATGTTGGCTTGGGTCTCGGCTGCAGCTTGAGGGAGTTTTGGCAGCCATCAGTGAGATTACTAAGGGGGAGCTCTTTTTGTGTAAAATGAAGCAGCCCAGGGATGGAAGTTTAGGAAGAAGCAGTAGAACAGTAGGCTTTTTGGTCTGTGGGAGCACAACCAGTGTAGACTGTGGGACCTTCATCCCAAGAGATGATTGAGCTTTATCAAGAATTTTGAGATAATTTCCCTTTGCTCAGGTACAACTTTGGGACCTTGGAATCACCCAATATGCCTTGTCTTTGGCTTTGACGGTAAGGATGCCTAAGTGACCCTGAAGGAGCAATGGAGAAGTGAAGTTTTTACAAGAACTTCCTGACCCCCAGCACAGCCAGGATGTACATTTAACCACTGACATTTGGAAGTAGTACCCTGCAAATGTGCCTTATGCACATCAAAATAAAACACATACCACATAGATTCCATTTTCACATTCTCATGACGTTCTTGAAAAGACCCAACTATAATGATAGAGACCAAAGCAGTGGTTTTTAGGATATAGGATAAGGGGGGCTGTCTGACTTAAAAAGGATAACATGAGGGAGTTTGTTGGAGTGATTGATTGCAGTGGAGGTTCCACAGATCTACACGTGTGTTAAAATACATAGAACGATACACCAAGAAAAGTCAAGTTTACTCTATGTTAATTTTAAAAGTACACCTATAAAAATAATAAAGCACACATCACCTCATGTGCTGTACTTTTCACCTCTCAGGCTATATAAAATGTGAGCATTCAAAACCTTTAATGATTTGGCAGAGTTTAAAGAAGGGTAATAAGTGGGGAGATTACTTGAACTTGCACCTGATTCCTTTCAAGTCATGAGAAACTAATTTATCCTTCCTTGTACCATCACTGTTATTAAGCTATTGAGTGTGCTTATTTGAAAAATGCCCTATGGGCAAAACAGGATGGTGCATGATCACAGTCCACTCTCCGGGAGAGTAGTGTGAAGCTGTTGAAAGAATATTTTTTTCCCCAAACTGTGGCCCACAATCCTCAAATGCTCAGCTTCCCAGCTTTCTAACAGTGTTTGACATGACTGTAGTTTTGTTTGTACTTTCAGCACAGAGCAAGCAGACCTTGACTTGTAGAGGCCCTGACCCATTGAAGGAGTCCACCAACCAAGTTTTCTGTAAAGAGTAGACTCTGAAACCTTTGATTGTGATGCTATAGGACAGGAGGACCACTCATCTTCACCAAATTGGGGAGGTGTCCATCTCCCCTCTCACTCTTTTCCTCCTCCTGAAATCTTGTGGATACTGTAGTCCAGGATAGGAAAAGAATGAGAAAATTTTATCACAAATTCTATTCTAACTAGACTATGTTTAGTAATACACATAGTACTTTTTGTTTACAAAGTCCTCTTCTTACTGGATGTGGGACCTTTGGCCAGACATTTAAAAGTTTTTGATTCTGTTCACAACCTAGATATATGGATAATGACTCCTGTCTTGCTTAACTCCCAGAAGGACTGGGTCAAATGTCAAAATGCTGGACACATTTGTATGAGGATGAGAATGAGTTCAATAGGATTTATGATGAACTGGCTTGGGCCCTTACCATTTATTCCCATTAGAGCATATGTTTTGATTTCCAACCTACTAAGCAACCAAATCACAGATGCAGTTTTGCAACCTACAGCACATTTCATCCAGTTTATTTTCAAAGCTGTAAGCAGAGAGCCATGTTCCGTGAGCAGCACCCATTTGAAATAAAATACAAGTTTCCATCAAGATATTCTGACATGTTAGACAAGACGCCAAATTGTTACTGTGCTTCTGAGTAATTAGGCAGGATTGAAAAGAGTTTTTAGCATGATGGCAGTTCATTTCTGCTTGCCCATGAAATGGTCAAACCAAGCACTTTTTAGATGTAATGATATGGGGAAGACTGTTCCTCCTCCTTATCCTGATCAGATTTTTAAGGAGAAGGCATCCTCACCTGCTTCTTGGTTATGGGTCCACTTCCTCCATTGAACTCCTCTGGCATTTTGCTAGGACCACTTTTATAGCTATTGCCACATGTGCCTCATGGCTTAATTGTTTCTCTACTTGCCACATATCTGAGTAGCGTAGGATCCCCTCCACGGCAGCCAAGTCTTGCTCAGAGAACTTTTCAGAGTGCTTTGTGAATTGCTGGCATCTGGGATTGAGTTCTTAAAAGTTAAACGCAAAGAGGTTACACTGAAATTCTGAGTAACCTATTTTCTCATTTAGAAAAGGAAAATTGTTTCTGTTGATTATAGAAGATTTTGAAATAATTACTCTGAAGCACAGTAACAATTTGGTGTCTTGTTTAACATGTCAGAATATCTTGATGGGAACTTCTAAGACATAGAAAATTAAAATCATCTGTAGTCTTCAACTTAGGATACCAGGTTCCGAACTTAATCTAGTTTGATGTGTACAGTTACTTTGGTTGGTTCTGCAAATCTAAAGATGACTATGACATGGTCAATGCCCTCAGTAACCTCACAGACTGGTGGAGAAGACAGATACATGGACTTAGTCCTGCAGGCAATGGGGAGCCAGTACAAGTTTTGAGCTGGACATTGACATGATGAAAATATTTCTGGAATTTTTATCTAAAGGCAGCATGGTGTGAAGAAAGCTGGGCCTGAAGCATAGAAAACAATTAGGAAGCCATTGCTAACGGGCCGTACATTTTTCTATTTGGCCTTAAGGTAAATACAATGTCATTCAAGCAGAATGACCTTCTCAAGTTAGTTACCCTTGGGACTTCCAAACATGGAACTTATAGATTAGCTTTGCCATCATCACATTTACTGAGCAACAAGGCACTTTGACAGCCCCTCATTGTGTGTGCTGAGAGTAGGGGACACAACTTTTTCTCTCTCCATCTGATTGGCTGAGCTCCCAGTCTACACTACAGAACTTGGATCTTAGGAGACAATATTTGACCTCAAGTCATGCCACCGGGTGACCATGTTAAGAAATACCATGGGGAATTTTCCAGAAGTCTATTGCTGTTCTCCTCCAAATATTTTTGGTTTTCTTAAAAAAATTAGTATGCCCTTGATCAGAAAGATATAGAACCAATGATGTCTGGTTCTGCAAATCTAAAGATGACTATGACATGGTCAGTGACCTCAGTAACCTCGCAGACTGGTGGAGAAGACAGATGCATGAACTTAGTTCTGCAGGCAATAGGGAGTCAGTACAAGCTTTGTGCTGGACACTGACATGATGAAAACATTTCTGGAATTTTTATCTAAAGGCAGCATGGTGTGGAGAAAGCTGGTGACCTCTCTTTTACAGACAGAACACCTAGTGTCCTGGTCAGACTTGCCCTGGGTCTCACATATCAAGTGGCAGAGGTGGGCCTAAAATTTAGCTCCAGACTGCTAACACTCTGGCCCTCCAAGGAACATGCATTTCTTCTAGGCTGGAGGAGATGTAAGTGCCTCTATAAGCCAGAGCCTGTAAAACACAGGCACTACCCGTGAAGACCAGACAACAGCTCAGGACTGCTACTGATCCTAGCAGACACACTTCTATAATGTAAAAATAACCATGAAGCAAACCAACTTAAAACTTAACAAACACACATTACACTTCTGACATGTTTTCCCCTTTCTATTTTCGGTTGGAGTTATCTTTCAGTTTAGTTCTGGAAGCGGTTTGGTTTTAATGGCTCAATAAATTGTGATCTGGTACAAAAGGATGGGATTAGTGGACTGTTTTGCTGCAAATGGTATTAAGCTCTTCCACCTTTACACTCTGCACCTTTTATCTTCATGGCGATATTTAAGCTTTAAAGGAAGTTGTTGGGAGTGATGACTCCATTGGATCCAATCTCAGAAACAGTAAACGGCTTTCAAGTCTTTTAAAGCAGATGCATTGCTGGCTAAATTCTGCCTTTCGAAGGAGTGAGCTGCTGCAAACTCCATGGAGGAGTGACCTTTAAAATGGGGATGGAGTTAGTTTGCTGCTGGCTTTTCATTTTGTGTAGCCACCTAAGCTATTGACTAATGGACTTGGGAAACTTACTAACTAAAAGGCCCATTTGTTGCAAACTGAGCTTTGGTCAGTTTTTTGTATTTATATACTTATTTGTTTTTATCTGAGCACATAAATCTATATTTGAATGCTGCAAATCACCCTTTGTCAGGCTCTTCTTAGTAGACACAAGTATTTAGAGTACAGCTGAGTACAGTGCATTTCAGGTTTTTCAAATGATAAATTCTGCCATCTCCATATCCTTGGATAAAACTAGAAATACACAGGCTTTTGTATACGAACGGCAGAAGCTGATGACTCTATTCACATGTAGCTACGTTGTGTATGTTGGAGGCCTGGAGCAATTTGGCCACAGAGAGTTGTTTTTAGGATTGGAAGAACACTCAGCCCCCAAACTAGATAATGTGACATGTTCTATTTTTAATGAATTTGTTTTCTTGTTTCAGCTTGGAGGTGTTGGTTCATCATTTTGATTCTTGACAAAAAGATTCTGCTTAGACTGTCAGCTCCCTAGTGGGTTGGAGTTTCACAAAAACATCTGTGCTAAAGCAAAGGGGATTGGTACTATCCTAGACAGTGTTCACTTGAAGATTTCCCAGAAGCATCTGTAGCTGGAAGAGTCCTTGTCAGTCTCTACTCCCTAGTTGTAGATGGGCTCACTGCCGTGCTACCTAGGGAAAAGTTGGCCATTATTTTTTTTTTTTTAAAGAGTCATTTTCTGTCATATTCACATCAGTAAAGGACCAGTCTGCTATTGCAAATGGGCTGTATACAGTACTCAGGTATACCAAAGTATCTCTTACAGTACGTAGTCACTATTGCTAAACATTTTGGGTAGTTTAATAGTAAATAGTCCCAAAGATTGGCCATAAGGGCAAAGTAAGACTGGAATTCTGATTGTGGTTGAAAATCCTTTTTTTAATGTATAATTCATAAGAAATTTACTTCAGAAGAGAATTGATTTCAGAGCTGTATTCCTGCTCATTTCTTCTGTCCTTTCTGTTCATTTTCATTTCCTACAGGCACCAATTATTAAATTTAGGATACGTGTGTACCTCGGTGACCCAAGTTGCTAGGGATACATCAAGTGCTTCAGCCCAGAGCTGTCAAGGGTGGTTTGGGGTGTCTCTACAGCTCTTGACTTTTCAACTTCAATTATA